>NC_140966.1:28285155-28317655 GCF_056783735.1 Eptatretus burgeri | reverse complement strand
ATGGGTTGAAAAGAGGATAGATATAAGTATGAGATGGAGATCTGGATTGAAAAGAGGATAGATATAAGTATTTGATGGAGATCTGGATGGAAAAGAGGATAGATATAATGATCAGACTCAGAAATGGGTTGAAAAGAACTTGCTGCGTGCCTCCTGTACGGCTGGGGTGAGGTTGTTTGGTTCTTCTGTTGGCCTCCGACACCGCATCCTCGTAGCGGCGCCATCATGTTGTTGATGCTTTTCTATCCCCGGGCACAGCACGTGCTGTCGATGCTTTTGCTGACTTTTGTGCAGACGCATTCTTGCAGTGCAGGGCGTGACCGTGGCTTTTACAGGCAGCCGTTGCTTGGATTTATCTCAGGAATGAGAGAAAAAGAGTTGGAATGAAGTTCGAGATATAATCAGACCTAACTATGAGATCCACACAACGCACTTGTCCCATTTGACCTATTAGACATGAGGGAAGGGTCGATCTGTAAGTATATTAATGAAATAACTGTCTGGGGACCACTGTATGATGGATGCCATTGCCTTGGAGGGATGCAGTTCTGGGAATCGCAACAATATATATATATATATATATATATATATATATATATATATATATATATATATATATATATATATATATTCACATACTGTTCAGCTTCTTGTGAATTGGCACTTTAACCCAGGTGACACACATAATTTGTCTTTGCTGTAAGGTTTCCTTGCTAATCCTCCTATCTTATTCCATCCCTAACCTCTATATGAACTGCAGCCTCTTGCACTCTGTTTCTTCATTGGACACAACCTGTCCTGGGTTCACCACATCATCATGCTGGCTTTGAAACAGATGAACTCTGGCTGTACCACCGGGATAAGCCTTTTTATTGGCCCCTTTCAACTCCTTGCAGTGTACAAGAGATTTGTATGCGGTACCACAAAGTACTACATTCCACTGTTTCTGGAGATCATGCATTCTGCCTCACACACCATCCCAGGACCATTGGCATTTTACTCAGCATAAGGGATCGAAACTCTCTCCTGATGCAGACCTTTACCTATCAGTCATATATTACCTGTCATCTTCCACTGAAACCTTCTTCATTTACCTTTTTACAGCCATTCAGGGTCGGTCATTCAACAGTGCATCAATCACTCATCACTGAATTACATGGACGAGTTCACCTACCCAAGAATTTCTCATTGTAATCTTGTCAAGCAGTGAAAAGTCTTGCACAGTGTATGGAGCAGTAAGAATAGTAATCTTGAGGCAGGTGATAATTTAAACAATGGAGGGGATCAACAGAACGTTGATCAAAGTATGCCAACTGCAATCAGAAGCTGACGTTTTACTTGAGATGCAACTAGGACTCCAACGAAAAGTTAACGATCGACACGTCAGCTTCTCATTCCTTCCTTTCCCTTTGCATTGAGCATACTTCGGTCACTGTTTTATTAATTCCATCCATTGTTCTACCTGTCCACTGATGGCACAAGCCTTCATGATTAACACTAGTTTCCAAAGAATTTGAACACTATTAAGAAGCTTCTCTGGAGGGAAAGAGCCAAAGATCTTTTGTATACAGGGTCAAAATCCGTCGAGAGCAAAACGAGAAAAGATGAAATACAGTCGTTAAAACCAACATCAAGATGGCAGTGGTCATGACATGGGCATTAGTTATACATCTAATAGGGTGTGAAGAAGTATGTGGGCTTACAGGGTTGGTGTAAAAGTGACTGTGCTTTCTGAATGCGGTGCTGCTGATTACTGATTGTGAAGTCTTCTGGTTTTTTTTTTTTTCTCCATGCAGTATTTGTTCAGTTATTGCTTGGGAGCTTGTTGATGATAAATTTAATCCCCGTGTCAAAAGTAGTGGATCTGAAAGGTGTTTCTGAAACATGAACGATACCCAGCTGCTACGACTGAACATATAATTTTGGCCAACAGAGAGAACTTTCTCAGCTGGCCAACAAGACTGAGATCGTGCAGCTGCGCACATTGCAAAAACTACTGAAAATGTGGGTCGGTGCAAGGCACGAACGATCATAGATGGGCGCGTTCTACCCAAACCCCCGACCATCCCTGCCAGTAAGGCCTAAGTCACATTTGCCACGGCGGCCGTGGGGTCTCCAAAATCTACGGCCACTAGCAATTATACGGCGGCCGCAGTATTTCCACAGTAACACAATGTAGCAGTCACACAATGTAGCAGTCACATATGTTTTTATTTTTCGGGGAACCGCACAGCGTATTTTGAAATTGTGGAGACCGAAAACGTGGGGTTGCCGTACGGTCTTTGATTTGATGTCGCACGGTGACCTTAAGGGGGCCCTGCGGCAGCCATAGAATTTTCAATGTAGACGCAAGGTAGCCTCAAGGTGCCCGCAAGGCGACCGCAGGGGGGCCCGAAGGCGAACGTGCGGCCAGACGGACGGTAATGAGTGGGTTCATTTTTATTTTTTTACCAGTTCTTTTTTTTCGGCTTGTCGAATTGCTACGGCGAACGTAGAAATGAAAAATAGTTATAACTCCGCGCTATAATTCCACGGCGACCCCTACGGCCTGTAAAATATAGCCAAACGGCGTAGGGCCACCCTGAGGCCACTGCAGAAACTCTGCGGCCGCCACACGTTTCTGTCAATTCAGAGGACGTACGGCCGCCGTATCCTCGCTGTAGAGCAAATGTGACTTACGCCTAAGTAGACTTTGAACCTTGCGGGAGTGGCAGGTTTGGTTGCTTATTTAATGGATGTTTGCAATATTGGAAATACGATGCTGTACAACATTGCCATATATTGATGCTGTACAACAATATTCACGGATATTGATCGTATTTTCAGTTTTCCTGAGTCTGATTTGCATTCAGGAACACAGCAATCAATGATGGTTAACATATCGAAATTGCCACTCTTTTGTTTAAATGTGGAAAATTATGTTTGAAAGACTATTTCGTTTCCAGATTTCACAATGGCGAGTGCAGGTTAAGAGTACCCCAGTTCATATGTCAGTCACTGAAAGCGCACATAGCGCACGCGCGAAGGGCCTTGTTGGCATTCATGCGTAATTTTGAAATTCGCAGATAGCTTCAACACCACACACTGAATGGCCATCAAATCCACCCCACTGGAAAGTCATTGCTTTCCTGAACAGACTCGCCAAACAACTTCACAGCAGGAAAAATAAAATGAATCTTTGTTATCCGAGTAGTACTGTATATACATACGAAATTACTCAATTTTTGGGAAATTGTTTTGCTACGAATTGTGTTGAAAAACCAACAACAACTTGAAGGGTACTCTAGAGCTCATACCTCCGTCGATAGATAGATAGATAGATAGATAGATAAGAATTATAGATAGTATTATAGATAGATTGTAGTAACAACTGCTGTGATACTTACACAGAGTGAATTAAAATCAAGTTCACCTCCCTGTCTTTGCTTGCCATGACATTCGCTGCCATTGACCATTGTCACTCCTATGCCACGGTAACTAAGGCGCCCTTTCCCCATCGGCCACGCCTTGGTTGGTAAATAAATGACAATGACTTGGGAAGCACTTGTCCAATTAATATCAAACCTTGAAAAGGCACATACTCAGGTCCCCAGAAATATACCTGGCAAGTTTCAATTAGATCGGACCAGCGGTTGTCGAGAAACAGCGGTCACAGACACACACAGACATACACACACATACAGATTGCTGGAATTATAGAGAGATAAACCAAACTCACATCAACCACCAGAACATCAAAAATTATATAACTACTCCTCAGTTAGAACAAACATTGCAGTCACAGTCTGGGAGTAGGCCTCCTCACCCTTGGAAACAAGAATATTTTTTTCCACGAACACAACAACTCAAGCAAAATCAGCCCCACCCATGGCTGGCACGATCACTGAAATTGAAGTGATTTAAAATGAGAACGGGATTCGGTCGAGCACATACCTACACGAGCCTGAACCGTTTACATTTTGTATCCCACTGATAGGCCAGACTTACATCATTCTGGACCTGAACCAAAATCTGATCAGCTTGTTGTTGTTGCCTCACCAACTCATCCACCAGGTTTTGTAAAAAGTTTGAGATATGCTATATATCATTTTTGGCCCCATCTCATGGTGAAGAATCACTTAAAAAAATTGTTGGATCCGGATCCAGATTCAGATATTCACGAAAATAGAATCAATTCGTCCTTGCCACACATCCAACATGTCCACCGAGTTTTGTATGAATCCGTCCATAACTTTTTTGAGATATCGTACGACACATCGTTTCAGCACAATCATTCAATGATGAAGAATCACTTTAAAAATTCTTCGATCCAGATTTAGGTCTTCACCAAAATGGAATCAATTCTTCCTTGTCACACACCCAACCTGACCACCACGTTTCATCCGAATCTGTCCACAACTTTTTGAGAAAACCTGTTCACAGACAAACAAACAAGCAAGAATGATGTCAGGCAGAGTACAATACTTGTGAAATCCATAAAACAAATTTGACCGTAAAAATAATTGGTGGTTGAATTGAGTGACCTTACATGCAAATCCTCTTCAAATTTCAAATCAATTGGATGAAAACTGAGGATTTTAGAAATCTCACCAAAGTTGTTGACCTTTTGCCTCCATTGACCTTTTGACCTATGTTGACCTCAAAAAGAATTGGTGGTTGAATTGAATGACCTGCTATGCAAATATTCACATTTCAAGTCGATCAGCTGAAAATTGACAATTTCAGAAATTCGGCCCATGTTGACCTTTTGCTTTAAGTTGACCTCAAAAATAATTGAAGGTTGAATTCACTGACCGGATGTGCAAATCCTCTTTAAATTTGAAGACAATAGGATGAAAATTGATGATTTTAGAAATCTGAAAGAGTTGTTGACATTTTGACCTCAAAATCAGTCTTCTTGATTATGACCAACTCTACCATTTCGTGAAGTTTCATGAAGATCGGTTTAAAATTGCGACCTTTAGGCGATTGACATACACACAAACAAACAGACAAACACACAGGCAAACAGACAAAATCATAAACCAGACCAACCAATATACTTGCAAATCTTTGTTTCGCAAGTAAGAAACAGACAGACAGGGGTGAAAACCTCAACTCCATCCACCTTGGGTGGTGGAGGTAATTAGAGCAGCCAGCACAACCTACAATTACATCAACTTTCCACCGGTCGGTCACTTCATGTCCAGCTGATTATATTTAATCACCAAATTATTCGAGATTTCAACTATGTTACCTGCAGAGCAATAATGTTTTTCGGACAAAAACCATATATATTTATGTTTGTTTTCTGTCGCTCCTGTTCGTAAAATTAACCTAAAATCTCCACCATTGAGGTGAAAATATTTATTCACAGCATTTTTTCATCAAGGACCGTGTACACAATACAAAGATTCTCAGCACATAACGTTACTAATAGTGGGGCAACTTAGCATAACAATTGTGAATTTTGTGAGGAAAGCACCAAATTTGGCACACTCATAGCCTGTCATATTATGAACAGATTTGGATATTGGGCCATCTCAAATTTTTTGATGGTAGTGGAAAATGGCTGCCACAGCCATCAGCGGCTGAATTTGAGATGGCCCAACATCCAAATCTGTTCATAATATGACAGGCTATGAGTGTGCCAAATTTGGTGCTTTCCTCACAAAATGCACAATTGTTATGCTATATTTAGTTAAGTTTCCCCACTATAAAGCAGCATTTCTTTACAATATATCCTCAAGTAATCGTTACTATAATTAATGGACCGTTGTTTGTGTGTTTGTGTGTGTTTTAGTTTGTCGCACGACTACTCCCACAGTTCTGTGCTGATTACATCCAGACTTGCTCCATAAGATCAGCATGACCCCAAATAATGTATAGGGGTATTTTGTCTTTGCTGGTGGTTTTGGGAGAGGGAGGGAGGGTGGAGGCAAATTCTCGATGTAAATGTGTATTGTGTTGCGCGGCCTCCAGGTGGAGGAGGGTATTACAAGTCTCCACCATTTTACAGTGCAGTATTCCTGTCCGCACGTTTTCCATTACAGTGGAAGTGTTTTGAACTATAAGCAGTGGGTATGTTTTGCTTCGTGCACGTAACCCAGATTATTGTTTTTTTTGCCTATACATCAAGGCAAACCACCCAAATGGTGTATAGTTGCCTTTTCACCACTCAAATAAAGGTTTGTGCCAGAAGAATGTGTTGCATGCTTGGAACAAGATCGCCCGTAAAGTGGGTACTCAGCAGTGTGACCACTCCTTCGCTTTTTTCACAAGATCTGGGCTATTCGTTGTTCACCTTGGCATCTTGGTTTTCTATAGGTTTTCTTGGCGTATAGGTTTTCTATTATCATCGCTTTTCCGAAACCTTGTGAATTCTTGGCTTTTTTCATTGGCTCACCTTGGCATTTATGAAAATGAGGAGTGGTCACACTGGTACTCAGTGAGTATATAGAATGGACAATACATGACTCTACTAGAGGCATGAGCATCAACATATGTTAAAAATTATTTTTCTAATCTGAAACAATGAGATGGGGGTAAAGGGATAGATGAGGTGTGTTAAATATGGTTGATTTGGAAGTTTACGGGTCCACCGACTTTCATTGCAGCCTATTTCACTGATATCATTATATTCACAATACCAACAAAGAATCTCAGTAAATAACGTTAAAAAGTAGCGTTTCCCTAATGTATAACCTCAAATAATGTATATAATTGACTACTCCGTAAGAGGTGATTGAAGCCGTCACATGTGTAAAAACATTATTCAAGTGTAAAATAATGATAAGGCAGTTGACAAGACGTATGTCCAGTAACTTCTTAAATATAAACTATAAACAAAATCTGCACTCCAGTACACACAATGCTTTTTGGGTAGATGAGGCATGTGCACTCTCTTAAAAAAAACAAAATCTGTATTCTTGATATATAAACAACGACAAGGGGATTTACAAGGTGTCCCAGAAGTCTGGGCCCAGCGGAAAAATACACAATTTACACTTAATTAAAAAAACATTTTCCACAGAAGAGCGAGGGTGACCACGACAACGTATATTTGCAACACTTCCAATAGATAAGTTGGCTTTGACTTCTCGGTGTTTTTAGTGAAATAGCACACAGGCCTCCCTCTACCTTCTTCCAGAAACATGTAATAATACCAGTTCCACCTTCTCTTGAGTGGTGTCCTGAGCCATCAAGGTTGTTTCATTCATGAAATATGTAAAACAGACGTTAACAAGATCCCGAGAAGGGCACTCGGTAGAGCGCATACCTCCGCCATGCAATGCCTGATCCACGAGAACGTGTCTGGTCCAATACATTTTTGAGATATCATGTTATAATATCGTTTTTGGTCCTATCGATGGTGAAGAATCACTTTGAAAATTAAATAACTCTCATATCCGGATCCGGATTCGGATCTTCACCAAAACTGAATCAATTCGTCCTTGCCACATACCCAATGTGTCCACCAAGTTTCGTCCGAATTCATCCACAACTTTTTGAGACATCATGCAATATCGTTTTTCGCCCCATCTCTCAATGGTGAAGAATCAGTGAGAAATTAAACAATTCTCGTGTCCAGATCTGGATTCGGATCTTCACCAAAACTGAATCAATTCTTTCCACCAAGTTTCATCCTAATCCGTCCATAACTTTTTGAGATATCATGCTATAAATCGTTTTTGGCCCTATCTCTCAATGGTGAAGAATCACTTAAGAAATTCTCGTAGTCGGATCCAGATCTGGATCTTCACCAAAATCTAAGCCGTTTGTCCTTGTCACACACCCAACCTGTCCACAAAATTTCATCCAGATCCGTCTTCAACTCTTTGAGAAATCCTGCACACAAACAAACAGGCAAACAAGCATTCATAGACTGGTATTTACGAAATCGTCAACTTGACCTCTGACCTTGTCTAATAAAAGCTGTCTCTAGAGAAGGTAGCGACGCAAACCAGAAGTTTCTACGATGATTCTGTACCAAACCATCAAAAATCGTAACGTCGACCGAAGCAAAAATCTCCATTTCTCCACGCAATTATTTAATATTATTTTATCAAAGTCACAAAACCGTAATATTCGGCCATCCACCAACAATCTTTACATAATCCGACGGCTTAGCGAGTCAGGCATGCGACGATAACCTTTATTGGGATAAAAAAAATGACTTTTAAACACCATCTTTATGGAAAACACCGTCAGCGCGCACACAGAAAACCTTTACGTGACTCAACGACACGTCTGCTCGAGCGCACTGCATCACGTGATGACCCGTGACGCGTCGAGTGAAATATTTTTTATACAATCTTAAAACGTCTACAAAACATCCGATTTTTACCAGAATTTCGACAACCGAGTTTTAAGCGTCCTCAGCGATCGCAAAAACCGAAGACAAAATTAAAATCAAAGTTAAAACAAACTCGTAACGTCGAGCGAAGCAAAAATCTCCATTTCTCCACGCAATTATTTAATATTATTTTATCAAAGTCACAAAACCGTAATATTCGGCCATCCACCAACAATCTTTACATAATCCAATGGCTCAGCGAGTCAGGCATGCGACGATAACCTTTATTGGGATAAAAAATGACTTTTAAACACCATCTTTATCGAAAACACCGTCAGCGCGCACACGGAAAACCTTAACGTGACTCAACGACGCGTCTGCTTGAGCGCGCTGCACCACGTGACGAGCCGTGACGCGGCGAGTGAAATATTTTTTATACAATCTTAAAACGTCTCCAAAACATCCGATTTTTACCAGAATTTCGACAACCGAGTTTTAAGCATCCCAAGCGATCGCAAAAACCGAAGACAAAATTAAAATCGAAGTTAAAACGAACTCGTAACATCGAGCGAAGCAAAAATACTCCATTTCTCCACGTGAATTTACGGAATTATGTTTGACCTCACTATGACCTTGACCTTTGATCGATTTTGACCAAAATCTAATCAGCGCTAGCCATCACCCTCCTGAATCACGTGGTGTAGTTTGACATTGGTAGCTTCTTCCGTTCTCGAGTTATCGTGCCTACAAACACACAAACAAACAAACAAACAGAAACGGAAGTGATCAATATACTTACGAAATCTTTAGATTTTAGATCTTAGATTTTAGATTTTAGATTTAAATCTTTAGATTTCGTAAGTAACAAACACAGACACAAAGTGGTGAAAACATAACTTCCTTCACTTTCGGTGGAGGAGGTAAAAATGTGTTTTTTTTATTTTTATTTTTTACTTTTAGAATAAAACACCAATATTTTTGATGGGTCCAGACTTCTGGGACACCCTGTACAAAGCAAGTGTTGTACTTCTTTCAGTCATAGTCTTTCAATCCAAGATGATAATAAGAACTTTTTATTTAGATAGTGTTCACTGAAAAATATTTGAACTTTAGAAAGATACATTTTTTTTCACCATGTAAATATTGTGACGTAAAAGGGGAGGGGGATCCATAGCTAGATTATTTTGAGCTTTAGCTTGGTCATTCAGTTGAAATAGCTTAGATTTACTCTTGTATCAGGGAAAATGTCAGAAGTAAGTCAAATGTAATATGTGCACTGATGAGGCAGTAATCGTAATCTCAGAAAGTATAGACTATAGAGTGAGGTTGTATTATACCGGGCGTAGTGGCATGCGCCTGTAATCCTCAGAGGCTTGGGTTGGAGGATCGCTTGAGGACGGGCCCTCTGTACTGGGCCGCGCTATGAGAGGGTGCAGGGCAGCCCGGAATCATGGCGAAACCCAATCCTTATCCCTGTGTCGTAAGAGGCGACCAGAGTTGCGTCAGGAAGGGCATCCGGCATAAAACCTATGCCAAATCACTATGCGGATCATAACGGATGATCCGCTGTGGTGACCCCTAATGGGAGCAGCCGAAAGACAAACAACAACAACAACAACAACAGTGAGGTTGTATTATTTTGGCCTTCTGTATAGACAAGGCCAGGTGAGGACTTGTGCCATTTAAGAACAAAGGCACACACGGAAAGCGCTTTCTGCATTAAAGGAAGCATCATCACCGGCCATTTGGGCAGCACACTGCACAGCACACACCACACAGCACACTGCCGACTGTATCACCAAGCCATGGTGATATAGTCGGCTATGGAGCTTTGCAGAGAGGTGGGATTCCAGAGAACGTGGCAGTGCCCTCCAAAAAATGGAACCAATAATGGCTCGCCATGCACTGATGGTGGGCTGGAGGACCCACCATGCAAAAAGGTAGGACCTCTGTGGAAAACTACCGAGTGAACTGCAGTTGAGCTTTGGTCATGAAAGGACAAGAC
The DNA here is from genome assembly GCF_056783735.1 of Eptatretus burgeri. Classification (NCBI taxonomy): domain Eukaryota; kingdom Metazoa; phylum Chordata; class Myxini; order Myxiniformes; family Myxinidae; genus Eptatretus; species Eptatretus burgeri. The sequence continues at coordinate 28,307,375 of NC_140966.1, read as the reverse complement.
ATCTGTCCCTCTACTTGGTTGCCTTCTCACAATTGTATGTGGCATCAGGCCAGCTGTCCAACCAAAGAGCAGACTTGCGTACCTACAAACACTTGCTCCGGTATTTATAGATTGTATGTGATAAAGATGTAATTACATATTAAGTTAATTATCTCACCACCTGGATGGGATTTGAAAAAATGAGCTCCATTAGGTTTTGCTTATCGATGTCAGAAATTATCAAGCCCAGTTTCAAAACAATCCATTGAGCCACCAAGGAGGACTTGGAAGGCGGAAACAAACGAAAAATATGAATGGACCCACAGCTTGGCTGACCGACTGAAGGACATTGTTATGGTTTTCAGAGCTTGACGATTCCGTCGTCGATGAGCTACAAGTTACGCCTTAACACATTCATTGGGAGGAAACATGGGACTCAGAGGGGGTTTGAAAAGACAAAGAACTTGTCCGACGAGGCACTGCTTGTGCATGCGGTATGGGTTGGTCGTTTGGCACGGTTCACTCTCCTGTCCATCCAGGCATTGGACTTGCTTGGGTGTGCAGCCATTCAGCGTGTGTTTTGGCCTCATGCTATATCTCATGTGCCTTCCTTCTGGGATCTCTTGTGCTCTCAAGACCAACTACCAACAACGAAACCCGACCAAGCAATCACCAATCGACAGCCACCGTCGAAGCCTGGTGTGTTGGCTTCCCGGTTAGGGTGGCTGCTTTGAGATGTTCACCATTGGTTTCTGTGACCTTAAATCTGAACAATAATGATCATCATTTTGCTTACCAAAGCTTGGCTTTTCCATATGCTCTCATGGGTGGGAGTTTCAGATATTGTTAGTTTTCATTATTTTGCATGAACATTGAATCGGGCTATTGTGTTACTTTCCCAAACACTGAATAGGTGATCAAAAACACGATCAATTGGATAATATCCAAATTCCTTTCCTGCTTGATACATGAGTGAACACTCAAACACAGACTTCCACAACAAGGCAAAGCAAAGTTTAAAGAACATTAATCAACCTGGAACAGAAATAATTTAACAACGTCTAATGACCGGGAAATAATCCAAGCAACAACAACACGAAGTTAACTTCAAATATGTTGTGTTGTGTTGTGTTGTGTTGTGTTGGGATGTGTTAGGCATTTGCAAGGAGCCCCAGCTTGCCGAAGGATCAGCCGAACAGACGTATTCACATTCAAGGCACATTCTGGATACGTACAGTACATACTTCACACCAACCCATCAGATATGTAGGATCTGTCAGCATGACTTTCAGGGAGAAAGGAAGCTCAACCTGGATGGAAAATTTCACACCTATTCAGCGAAGCAGTTTGAGTTCTCAAATAATTCAAGAGCAACAATGGTTGTTTTAACTCATGATTAAACTCGGAAAAATCTCCAGCGAATGCTGCGAGCAAGATTTGGACTCTGATAAACCGATGAGATGCAAGATTAGTACATAATTTGCGAATGAATATTGGACTCGGATTCGATGATTAATTTGGCCCGCTGGTTGCATCTCCACTGAGGCACGACTGTGCTCCTGATGAAGGGCCTCTGCATTTTTGAGTCGGAAATTTGGAATTTTTTCCAAGATGCCAGCAAAAATCGCCTGCTGATTGCAAAAGACGATGAGATCGTTCACATACGCCAGATAACACTCGCAGTCAGCTTCCCAGCTTCATGGCCATCTGAGGGATTGCACACTTATTGATGCAATGGTCCTGCCTGTGACCCACCAGTCTGATAGTTTACAGTGAGGTCAAATATCGAACCCAAACCAGTCAGGTCAAAGGCAAGTATACTACGTCTGTGCCATCCTGGCACGCTACAAGATTAGTCTCATAACCATGAAGCATCATGCCTGAGACAGCAGAATATAATCTATTGTAATATATGAAGTTATGAACAGCTTCAGGTGGACTGGGTAAAACCTTGATACATTGCCCTCATTCGCATGGATTCAATTACCACAGATGTTTTCATATCCGGTGACAGAAATTTCCAGCAACAAAGTGGCGACCTGTTTGGAATTTGTTCTTAACCACACAAAAATGTATGAGTTGTCATGAACTTGCTATCCCAAGAGTCAGGGCTTCCACCACCTACAATAATGATTTGCTTATTATGACTTGTGAACAAAATACCTAAAATATCTTGTAACCAAATATATATTCAAGTTTTTTTGTTTTTCACTCATTGTGTTTGTTAATTGCATGTTTGAAAAATTTGTCTTGTATTTCCTTTTCTTTGCAGTTGCGAGATTCATGGAAGAGCAAGATAGATTTGACAATGGGACAAACAACTCGATATCTGCGATCACCAAGGGTAAGCCTCCCCCAGCACCTGCGATCCAATGATGACCATTTTTTTTTTCCGATCACCATATGACCTTGACTTTCAACATTTAGGGATAGAGTGTAATGTAAGAAAATATGTCTCTATGTACAATCTATCCATAAAACCCAACATCATAAAAATCGGAGGAAAATTATTCAAGTTATGATCAAATATGTGTTTTTTAATATTAGGTCACAATCTGAAACAAGAAAAAGAGCAATCAGAGATTGCAGACCCTCAGCAGGACTTGTTTGGGGTGGTGTTTGTGTAGTGTTGTGTGGTGTATTTTGTGTGATGTTTGTGTACTGGTGTTATGTAATAAATATGAAACATAATTAGAACTGCCACTTTATAACCGCTGGCAGTGATGAAGGGGTACCAAGATTTGATGCAACCCCACATTGATTGGACACCTGACCCTGACCCATGACGTTTGTTTTTTTTGTTTTTTGGTCTACATTGTCAAGGCTCGTATGAGAGCTGTCGCACAACGCATAGCAAGGGGGTCATGAGACAAGAGGGGTGGGAGAGGGAAGGACAAAACTGTGGGTAACAGAGAAAATTATTTATTCAATTGTTATTATTCAATTAAATTTAGAATAGGATTAAAAGAAATTCAATTCAAATCAAATGCAAGACCAAATAGGCACAGTCATTGGAGTAATCAGAAGGAACACACACAAGCAAAAAGCAAAGATGAAGTCATCAGGAGGAATCTGGATAGGATTTGCATTTCAGCTGCGACCCCTCTACCCTCAAGCCCGTCAAGACATTGCCAAGTGAGCCTTATTCAAAAAAAGCATATAAATCAAAAAACAAAATTCACAAAGAACCCAGATCAAAAAATAATAATAATTCTGGCTGTCAGACTTTGAGTCCGATCAAGTTGAAATTTCAAACATGTATTCCACATCACGACTACATCATAATTGTGAAGTTTTACATTGATTGATGAAGTGGTTCCAAGAGAAAATATTATTTAATATTTTTTTCCATGACGTTTATTATTATTATTCAATTGAATTTATAATGGTATTAAAATATATTCAATTCAAATCAAATGGAAGACCAAATCTGTGCAGGTCCCGCATTGGAATAATCAGGAGTCCAAACAAGCAAAAAGCAAAGATGAAGTCAACAGGATGAACCTGGATAGGATTCACATTTCAGCTGCTATTCCTCTACCCTCAAACACATCCAGGCACAGCCAAGTGTTTCATTTCAAGTTAGTTCTTTCATCCCCTCTTCCTGTGCAGGCTGGAGTTCCTCAAGGTAGTGTTCTGGGCCCTGTTCTTTTTTCTGGTTTTCATCAATGATCTCTCGGACTCTCTGGAAAATCCTCTATTTCTCTTTGCCGACGACTCCACCCTTTGCCGTACCATCTGTCATCCCTCAGACCGGCAAGCAGCAGCTTCTTCGCTCACTGCAGATCTGGATAAAATCACAAACTGGTCCAACACGTGGAACATGTCTTTCAATTCAGACAAATCTCACACTCTCACTATGTCTCTTCGAAAGGACCGTTTAGAACCCCCCCCCCCCATCCACTTTCTCAACAATCCTCTGGAAGAAGTCTTTTCTTTCAAGCTTCTGGGTCTCACTATCTGCCATGACCTTTCCTGGGAAAGTCACATTTCCAACCTCGCCTCAAAAGCCAGTCGCCGACTGGGAATCCTCCGTTGTGCAAAGTCCTTCCTCGGCCCTCTTGAGCTCCTGATCACTTACAAAGCTTTTGTCCGTAGCCTGATGGAGTACTGCTCTCCCTTCTGGGCTGGTGCTCCTGCCTCCCACCTTTCTCGGCTTCACGCTGTCGAAACCAGGGCATTCAAGATCATCGGCATCTCCCGCAATGAAGCTGAGTCTTTGGGCCTCTCACTCAATCACCGCAGGTTGGTCGGTGGTCTTTCTGTCTTCTACCTACTCCTCTCCAGCCATGCCCCCCCTGCTCTCTCTGCGATTTGTCCCCACCACATTTCCACAGGGCGCTCAAGGTCCGCCAACAACCCCCTTCTGGTAAAACTACCAAAATCACGAATCGCTGCTCATCTTCACTCTTTCATTCCTCTTTTTTCCCGCCTTTGGAATAAACTTCCTCACTCTATTCTTTCCCATTCTTCCCTCCAGGCTTTCAAAACAGCTGTTCACCACCACCTCTTATCTTCCCCCATCCAAATCCTCGATCTTTTCTACCCCCGATAATCCACCCAAGCCCACTTCCTTCAATTCCCCTGCTTTCCTTCCTGAAAGTCCCTGTAATGTCCATCTTCTCTTCGCCATGTTCCCCGTCCCATCCCCATCCCTCTCCCTTCCACAGTTCACCTAATGTGTCTGTTCCCCACTGTTTTGTCCCTTCCACTCCCACCCCTCTTGTCTCATGCCTCCTTGCTGTGAGTTGTGTGTTAGCTCTCATACGAGCCTCGACCAAGGTATACAAAAAAAAAGAAAAAAAAAGTGAGCCTTTTTCGAAATAAAAAAAAAATCAAAAAAAAATCAAAGAACCCAGATCAAAAAATATAATAATTCTGGCTGGCAGACCATGTGTCCGATAAAGTTGAAATTTCAAACACATATTCCCCATCACTACTAGATCATGATTGTGAAGTTTCACTTGAAATATTGAAGCAGTTCAGGAGAAAACATTATTTAATATTTTTCTTCGATCCAATATGGCTGCCAAATCATGTGACCTTTCAATAATTCCGAAACAAACCTGTACATACAATGCTTGGGGAACATTTGTGTGAAGTTTCCCCTCGATCTGTCCAACCATTCTGGAGAAGAAGATTTTTTTATAGGTTTTAGGGTAAATCCAATATGGCTGCCAAACCATGTGACCTCCGACATCATATTTGTGAACCTTTTGTTCCTCATGGATGGGCGGTCATACGTATAAAGCTTGGCCTCGATCTGTTCAGCCACCTCAGAGAAGAAGAATTTTGAAGGTTAAAAAAGAACAAAAACAATATGGCTGCCGAATCACTGACCGACGACGTCATCAAAATATTTCTGTGGACCATTTTATCCCTAGATGACCCTCAACTGATCAGATGTAGCGTTCCACATATGCCATTATGATATCGTAACAAAGGCACCTGTGATGTTATAAAAAAATCACACTTATTCCCCATGAGGAGTCCTTGCCATGTGCCAAGTTTCAATTTTTCCTTGGTGCAGTTTCAGAGACTGAAGTCCAAAGTTTTTCTGTTTTTCCAACATGGCTGCCACACCACGTGACCTATGACGTCATAATTATCACTAAGACATTCTACATGAGTAGTCGCTCCTTTGGTGAAAATTTCGTCTCAATCCGACCTGCAGTTGCGGAGAAAAACACTAAAGTTCTGTGTGGACAAACAGACAAAGAAACAGACCCAAATACAATACCCTCTCCTCCAGCGAGGGTAAAAAGTATGTCAAGGACATTAATATAGTATCAGGTGCACAACTTCAATGCAAGTACACTATTGTGATGTAAAAACATCTTGAAAGGCCAAGTGGTCTTTAAGATTCCATGCTGGCAAAATTGAGTGATGACAAAAAACACGTACATTTTTTTCAGACCACCATTTAACCTTGTGCACTTCATGCTTGAAGCCCTCAAGGGAAGAATGAGACAGGACAGCATCTGAAAGGTGGTTCCATAGACTGGAGAAGAGTTGAGGTGTGCAATAGCTTGGATTTTGGAAGCTTAACAAGGAGGGTGTAACTGGAAGAACTTAAGAAGGAGGGTGTATCTGCAATCACCAAGGGTAAGCCTCCTCTGCCACCTGCGATCCAATGGTGGCCATCTGTTTTTTCAGGTCACCATATGACCTTCACATATGACCCTGAAGTTGTGTGGGAGGGTCAGAGGGCTGAAAAAGTAAAGAGCAATATTGGAGAAGTGGTAGAAAGTACAGAGAGACCACCAACCTGCCTGCGATGAGGAAGTACTTGATGCATTAAAGAAACTGGAGCTTCTTTAAGTGGCTAAGTATTGTAACCTAGAGGTTCTGTTCTGTGTCAACCTCGGGGTGCCGCAGCGAGTGCACCGGTAACCACGAGGGCATCACAGCAGAAAATATAGTCACTGATGTGCCCTTAGTGTTGTTTTAATCTGGCAAATTCGTTCACAATTTCCTTAGAAAGTACAGTGCACCACTTATCAAGCAGTCTCTTTTTCCTAAGCAAATTCCACATGCATTTCACGATCTTTCTTCCTGCACTGCCTGAACCTTTTCCTGTAAATCTCTGAGAGCAGTTCATAGGCGGTTCATCCTGAGACAGGATCAGTTCATCCAGTTCATCCTGAGACAGGATCACTTAAATATCTTCATGCTAAGGTTGAATGCCTTCCTTGCATTGAAGTGCTCAGTCATCACCAATTGATCATCAGCAACCTTCCTTTCATTCAACAAATATACATGATGTATTTTTGTATACCAAGTGGTGGCACGTGTAGACAGCAAGTACATTGAACGGATCAGGGTGTAACAAAACAAAAGGAAGCACACCAACAGGGTTGAAGGACAACATAAAGGGAGACTTGGAGAAATAAGGGATATGGGGAAGAATTAAGGCTAGTGGAGGACAGAGGGGGTGAACAAGATGGATACAGAAGCAAACTCTTCGGAAGCAAAAACTGGAAACTTGGAAAGAGGTAAGCTTGGGTAGGATTAACAGGGGTAAAAAGATCATGGCTGTAGATGGGGGTGAACGACTGTATTGAAAACATGGAGGGAAGTTGGTTCCACTGTAGTGGCGGCAGATAACAGCAATTTTTGAGAGGAATCGTGCAAATGATGATACAAGCATCAAATTTGGCACATTTGTTCTCCTGGGGATTCTAATCAAATCTGCCTGATTGGCCATTTGAAAATCCAAATTTTGAAATATTTGAAAAAAAAAAAAACTTCAAAAAACTCAAGATCACGAATCAATGTTGGATGCTGGCTGAGATTGGTGAATGTTTCAGAAACATCAAAGACGTTCCAAGTCTGCCATGCAGTTTTCTTCCCTTTACCGCGGAAGGCAGACACCACATCACATCCAGTGAACGCATGGAAGTATGGGATCCCTCTAGCTTTCTCAGGCCCTATTGCAGAAACTACCTCATGGACTGGAATCCATCGCGCCTTGGCTCCTTGGCCAAAGGCAATCCACATGTTCTCAAGACCTAGTTCCTGTAAGGATGGCAGTACAGATATTGCTATGACGAGTACGTCCGTGTCATTAGCCTTAATGATAATGGACTTGCTACCTTCCGTCGTTGCTTCCCTGGCGTGTAGAAATATTTGAGTGTCAGCTTCTTCATGACAACATGAAGACACAGCATCCAGTGACTTCCTTGTGTTGCTAATGGCATCTTCTCCTTTTGTGACGATGACTGTGCTTGTCGTCTGTGCTTCACACATCTTTTCCGCAAGGAAGTGAAACAGCTGTCTTGTTGCTGCCATCTCGCAGAAAGCTTCTCCAGTTACTTGGGGTCTTACTGGTTCCTGTCACTCTTCTTCTGATTCCTTGCCCCCTTTTCGAATTTGCCTCGGACTTCAGACTTGACTTCTTGTACACATCAAACACTACGTCCACCCTCTCGTACCTGGCACCATAGGATTCCACCTTTGGGATGATGTCTTCTTTAGCATAGTCATCAAATATTTTTGAAGTGCATGGAGGTAGGGCATTGATAAGTGCTGAACCATCAATGATGACTGCATCTCCCCTTGGTTCTCTGTCTGGGATGTTCAGTTGCGCTTCAAGAATTTCAGCCAGCTGTGATTTCAATATTTTTTTTTCTATTTTTTTCAAAATTTGTATTTTCAAATGGCCAATCGGGCAGATTTGATCAGAAAGCCCTGCAGAACAGAAATGCCAAATTTGATGCTTGTATCATAATTTTCACGATTTTTCTACTATCTACTACACTACTAGTGGGAAAAAAGGAGAAACGAAAGAGTGGAGATGACCAGTGATTCTGCATTTTGGAAACTTTCACCAGATGGGGGTTGCTGGTCAACAGTGAGAATGTTGCAGAAACCTGCTGGGTGGGGGGCAAAGCACGGAAAGAGCAGAGAGGGCAACACTAGAAAGGAGGCAGTGGAAGACCAGAGAGACCACCGACATGTCTGTGATGTCAAAATTATATGCTCATAGACTCAGCTTCATCGTGGAATATCCGACTGATCCTGAAGGCCTTGGTTTCCACAGCATCAAGCTGAGCAAGGTGTGAGGCAGTGGCACCAGCCCAGAAGGGAGAGCAGTACTCTGTCAAGCTGCGGATTAAGGTCTTGTAGGCAGATAAGAGTTCTGGTGTGCCAAGAAAAGACTTTGCATGATGGACAAGGGCGTAGCCAGAGGTCCGAAAGTGATGAGGTGAAAAGAGGTGAACCTGGTTGATGTGACGGTGCGCGTAACGCAGCATTGCGAGCGCCAACGTCACGAAGCCATTACGCGAGGGGTCTGGGGGCCGCTGAAGGTCCCCAGAAGCCAATGCATTTTTGATGCCCAGAAACCTATTCTTGGCTAATTTCAATGCTCAAAATTTTAAAATGTTAATGTTCATTTAAACCACATTAAATGAACATGAGGGGGGGGGGGGTATTGTCCTATTTAGGTGTGTAGATAAGAGTATTCAGAGCACTGCCAGGTAGCTTTGATAGTTTACTCCCCAGAGAGCTCAGATGGCCAGAGGGCTCAGGCCAGATCATATTTCAGGAAATGAGAGACGAGGCAACTGCCTCGTCTGCCTCAGCCTGGCTATGCCCGTGATGGAGGATGACGAGCTTTGGAGGCCAACTTAGAAATGTGGTTTGCCAAAGAAACATCATGGCTGGAAGTGAGACCCAAGAGTTTGAATGAGTGAAATTCTTCAAGAGGATTGTTAAGAAAGTAGATGGAAGAGTTTGCCAGAGAGAGAGAGAGAGAGAGAGAGAGAGAGAGAGAGAGAGAGAGAGAGAGAGAGAGAGAGAGAGAGCGAGAGAGCGAGAGAGCGAGAGAGCGAGAGAGCGAGAGAGCGAGAGAGCGAGAGAGCGAGAGAGCGAGAGAGCGAGAGCGAGACCGAGACCGAGACCGAGACCGAGACACTGACTTGTTAGTATTAAAAGACATTTACTATGTGTTTGACCAGCTTGTGGTTCAATCAAGGTTTGCATAGAAGTAAGAGGCTCCTGCCTGCCTATCTGAAGGAGGAAGAATCTCATGGCAGAGGGTGGAGCCATTAGCAAAGAAATAAAGAGGATTTCTCAGTCAAAGAGATCATTGATGAAGATTAGGAATAGGATTGGGTCCAGAACACTACATTGTGGCTCTCCAGCCTTGACAGGGAGAGGAACTGAGGGGATTCTGTTGAGAGCTATTCATTGGGTATGACAGTAGATTTAGTCAGTGAGCCATGTATGGAAAGTTAGAGGCTTCTTAAAAACCCCTCTACCTTTTCTCCTAAGCACCACCATGACCATGACGACAATCTCCAACACCACCATGACAATATTTCCTTGCTATGATAAGAAGATGGTGTTTTGAAGAATGCCAGCCTTGCTGGGGTATGTCGATTACTGTAGCGTAGGTTGACGTGTTGTACATCTGAGAATAAACAATCCATATTAAAATAGATCTGCATGTGGATGCACACTCACTGACACGCACAACGATTGTAAGAGCCTCTCTTTTGTCTTCAGGAACAGTTTTGGTAAATAATAGCTGCATCACATTTGGCAATACATAAATGCGGACAGTTGGAGGGAATTTATTGTTGTCTCACCGATCACAAAATAGTCCGCTTGCCGGGGCAACAACCATGCACTTCTGTCCGAGTAACGTTTTTCAACGAGTTCTGTCTCATTTCACCCTATATTTTCGACATCCAGTTGATGCCACCCTGGCACTCTTAGGCAATTTGAAATAGTCAAGATGGCTGCTATTTGACGGAAATACACAGAAATTGTGATAGGTTAGCTATTTAACCACATAGAAATGTGCTTTCAAAGTCTAAATATACAGTATGTTCAAGTGGCTAAGGAATATGATAGGATAATCAAATATTCTCCGAACAGTTTATGGATCATCCTCCACTACATCATAGTCTTCATCCTCATCTTCTGCATCATTTGCAAGCTTGATCGTATGTTCATTTTGGCACTGGTCGTTGTTTGCTTCACACTTGTAGGAAGTTGTGCACGATAATGTAGCTGAAGAAGAGCTACATTTTTTTCGTCAACATCGTGCATCAGAGCTGCAGCTGCAGCTGCAGGCAACGACTTTCATCAGTTCAGAGCGTCTTAAACAGGCCCATTCCCCCTGACTGGAGATGGGAAACCAGAAGACATCTCCAAACCATAATAATCATTGAGATTCACAACTGGTGGTTCAATCTGATCGGCTGCTTTCCATACCATGGCCTGCAGGTGGCCACGTTTCAAATGCAAAGCAAGACTTTTTTCCGTTGGTGGTAGTGATCTGATGTTATGCACATTCAGCCTCTTGGACGAGAAGAGCTTGTATTGGAGGGAATTCATCGTTTCTTGCCTTTTGCACCATACAAACGACTGAACAACCAGCATCAGATTTCCAAAGTATCTGAGATCATTGCATTGGACTCACTGAATACCTCCAAATCAAGATCATCGGAATTCAGAAGAACTTTGAGTGCTGATGCCTTGTCCTTTCCAAACGGGTAGGCCATGCTATCGCAACCTGTGGCAGCGTGCAGCGGCGACAGTTGAGGACACTTGTCACCTAATGCAATGGCAGTTGCATTGATATCAACTATCTTGCCATCAAACCTTTTCATCGCATTGGCTGCTGATGGTCGATGCTTCCAGTAGAAGTGTAGCAGGAGTACAAAGACGTTGGTATCCTCACTGAAATCTGAATTCGCTGCCGACCATGTTCTCTGAACATCAGCAGAGCCTGGGTGATCATTTTGATGTCGTCCTCTTCGTGTCTAAACGTGCTTTCATTGTCACCGATCATATGCACACTACGCTCTTCGTTGGATTGGCACAGATGCTGAATCAGCTGAGTTGTTTTTTTGACATTGCTCATCTCCTGGTCTGTTGCAGGCAATGGTGTGTTGAGATGAAGCTGCATATACAATCTGCTGACACCAGATGCATGCCTTTTACTCTCATGCGATTTGATTGAATTGTCTCAGTAGTGATCAAAATGAATAGAACCTCGTGGTCTGCTTTGACTGCTTGGTAGAAGCTTTTGGAAAATGTCTCAACTGCACCGACCATGCAACTTTGGCCATGCAACGTGGTGCAACATTGGTTTGCCATCGACAACACTGAGGTCAGGCTTAAATGAAGACGTGAATACAGCTAAACATGATTTTTAAAAAATGAAGGAATAATGAAATAAGTTTGAATTAGGATGTTGCGTTGCTGTGTTGACTGACTATCTGGACACAACTTTGGGTTGTGGGTCCATTGATGTTGAGTAATCTGCTGATGTGGACCTGTGACCGTGGTTGTGGATACGCTGTCTGGAGAGGTTCTGGGCTGAAAGGATCAAAACCTCGATGAAAAACGGTACCCAGATGATGATCCGGGCAGTAGGGAAATCAGTAAATTGCTTACAAGTTAAGGTGATAACTTCAAATAAAATAGCTTTTGTCAGTACTTACCAGTACATTGTGTGTGTGTGTGTGTGTGTGTGTGTGTGTGTGTGTGTGTGTGTGTGTGTGTGTGTGTGTGTGTGTGTGTGTGTGTGTGTGTGTGTGTTATGTCTGGCTTCCTTCTTGGGACTACGGTGCAGTAATTGGTCTTTATTTTGATTTTGCTCATACCATATCCTGATGCTCTGTGGACTTTACTTCCCCACTGATGGACCACTGGTAGCTTTAACTTATTACTGCATTTAGGTCTTGGATTGATTGCTGGAACTCAAGTGATGCCTCGTTCCTTACATCTTTGATGTTTGTTCTTTTTCTTTTCCTTTCATACCCCTTTTTAGTCTTTCACAGTTCATTTTACTCTTTCATACTTCTCTTTATTCCTATTTCCCCTTTTAATACCTTCTCCCCATACCTGCACCCTATTTTTCTCTTCATTTTTGGGGCGTGAGCTCCCTGCCCTCGTGTTCATGAAAAACCAGCAGCTGCTGACTTTGATCCGGTTTCAAGGTTGGGGTAATGGCTGTCACACCCTGGTCGCTAGGCATTGTCAGTGTAGTTGGGAGAACTTTCAATTCTGCACCAGGTAATGCCCACCTCAAGCGAGACAGCCCCTCGCCAATCGGTATCCTTGTCAGCCTGTCTCTTCTGTCTGGTCTGGGCCAACCGGACGTGGTCAAAAACCGAAAAGAGTGAGAATAATGTCAGGCTTATGAAAAACGAAAAAGCATACAGTGTCAGAATGAGTCAGTATGTTTTGTCAAGTACTTGTAAAGCCGTTTTTAAAAAGTGTAAGTCCTCTAGATGTTTGTGTTGTAAAGTTTTTAGACCGTGTGAAACTTTTGTTTGTCATGTGACAGGTAAAACTTTTGTTGTTGATTGTGAATGTTTGTTTGTTGGGATGTAAATCAAAGTACATTATATTTATCTTCTCACTTGTGGAGATTGTGGATTGCAATATGTTGGTAAAACTTCTCAATGTTTACATCAACGTTTGAATGGACATATGTCCGCTGTATCATCTGGTATTAAGATTAATTAATATAATCATTTTAATGCAGTTGGACATGCTTTTAGTAGTTGTTCTAATCAAATTATAGACTCAGTTAATGTTAATGATTTTGATAATAGAGAGGAGTGTAATATTGAGTTAGGACACGTACAGGTTTTTTTGGATCAGGACACAATGTGCGATCTATCCTTTGGGCCTTAATGACAGGGTACAAGGTGTAGGATCAGTTTCTCAAGCTAATGTTTTCGGAAACAAGTATTTTGTTCATCCAATCAGAAGGAGACCCAGATGTCATGGGCGTCAGAGTCGGAGTCGTATAGCTCCAAAAATGGAAATTTCAGTGATAATTGATAAACTTAAAGATTTTTTTTAATGAAGGAAAGGTTTTTATGATTTTTATGTTCTCCTGAGCTCATGTTCCAAACAAGTCTTAAGGCCCGGTCACACCTTGACGTTTTAGCCAACGTATGCCGATTTTTGATTTTTTTTTCTAAAACGCTGGCACACGTTGAATACGTTATGGGTAAGTTTTGATAACATTGAGAGCACGCTGAAAAACACTGCCATACGTCGTTGTACGTTGGCTTTAAACGTTGTACTTTTCGGTTGTCCTCAAATTTTTTCATGCTTGAAATTTCACGACGTATGCCGGCGTATGACTCACACGTTCCGCTACGCTGGCCACAAGTTGTATGCACGGTCTGCGATCGTTGACAGACGTCAACACATGCTACTTGTAAGTTAATCATAAGTTGAGACACGCCGAGGTAATGTTTAGCGTACCCGAAACTTATTTCTAACCTATGATTAACGTGTTGTTGGCACGTTACGCGATCGTTGCCACACGTCGACAGACGTTACTGTTAAGTTACTCATAGGCTGAAAGACGTCGGTATAATGGATCGTCCTTGCATCAGCGTCCACGGCTATGGCCAGGACATTTATTTGCAGCATTCTTCAAACTTTTCTTCGGCATGACGAGGATGTTCACACTTCGATGTCTAGCTTGGCTATGATTCCAATTGTCCATCGTCAGCGTTTATTTAAAATAGTCGAGTTTGAGCGTTTTAACACGTTCAGAAGAAACGCTTCAAATTTCAAAACCTCAGCGTCAAAAAACAAAGACGAGTGACAGGAATTTAAATCGTTCATTGTAAACAATGAAAATAGCTGAGTGGTACCGTTTAAAAGTCGTTGAGTGTAAAAAAAAATCCAATTTTTGAGCGCAAGCGTCTACTTTCAATAGTGGAGTTTGAGCGATTTAACACGTTCAATAGAAACGATTAAAATTTCCGAGCGCCAGCGTCAAAAAACAAAGGCGAGTGACAGGAATTTAAATCATTCATTGTAAACAATGAAAATAGCTGAGTGGTACCGTTTAAAAGTCGTTGAGTGTAAAAAAAAATGCAATTGTTGAGCGCAAGCGTCTACTTTCAATAGTGGAGATGCAGCCATTTAAATCGTTGAGTTGCAGCCTACGAATAACAAACCCTACGTCACCGGCAAAGATAAACTGCCGCACGATATGGATAAGTTAGGCTATCGTTGGGCATAGTTTGTGAACGCCGGCTTCACGATAATTATTCGTTGGTATATCGTATCTATAAGTAATCAAAGCGCTCTATGCACATTATTAGTTCATTGTGCATTTGTCCAACCCTTTATGAATAGACCTAAATCGTAAAAACAAGCTATAGCTCATTGTTGAAAAAGTCCCATTAAAAATTAGCCGCGAACAACTTCGAACAATGGTGAAAACTTGTCTCCTACTAGTGGACACGCGGATCCAAGGACGATCCATCATAACCCACACCCTCCCCCTCACACTCACCTACGACTGCCAACATGAACAAACTACTACTAATACTAATACTGATACTGAGACTGATACTGTTACTGCTGACATGGACATCAACTCAAAAAAAAACTCTAAAACACTGTTGGGTTCCCTTTTATGAGCAGCATTTTTATATACCAATTCCCAAAACCGCTGGGAACACGTCTTTATATGGCAGTTGTAAGCTAGAAACACGTTCATTTTTTTTTTTTTGTCGACCGGAAGACGTTATTTGAATACGTGTGCATACGTCGATGTTGGTTGGGACTACGTACAGAATTGGTTCAAAGCACGTCAAACATAAGTTATAAATAAGTTTCGCGTAAAAAAGACATTACCGCGACGTGTTTCAACTTATGAGTAGCTTATAAGTAGCCTTTGTGTACGTGTGTAAGCGTCCACATATCGTGTGTAAAACTTATCCCCATCGCATGCGAACGTGTGTCATACGCCGAGTACGTCGTAAAATTTTGAACATGTTCAAAATTTCTTGACGTACTCTACTTACTACGACGTATGATAGCGTATTTAGCGTTCTACTCGCGCATACCAAACTTACCCATACCGTATTCGACGTGCCCCAATGTTTTAGACACACTTTTTGTTACGTCGGCATACGCTGGCAAGATCGCCAAGGTGTGACCACGATGTTGACCCTTCCATTTCTACGGCAGTTATGATTCGAATCGTTTTGCATCAGCCTTTTAATAGGCTACGTCACGACATCGTCGGCGATGCGTGCAACGCGCTATGCCTAAGTTAGACTATCGTTGGGCATCGGTTGTGTAGGCCGACAACAGGCTCAGCATTCGTTGGTATAAGTTATGTATAACACAATGAAATGTTCTGTGTTGTTACCAATGCG
Source organism: Eptatretus burgeri (assembly GCF_056783735.1). NCBI lineage: Eukaryota > Metazoa > Chordata > Myxini > Myxiniformes > Myxinidae > Eptatretus > Eptatretus burgeri. The sequence continues at coordinate 28,291,734 of NC_140966.1, read as the reverse complement.
TTATACATAAGACCAAGTCGCTATGAATACGTCCGAATCTTTAAAAAAAAACATCAAAAGTTCAACGTAAGCCAGCGTTTTACATAAATTTTAACACGTTGCCATCGCTGGCTAAAACGTCAAGGTGTGACCGGGCCTTTAGCTAATATTCTCTGGAGTTTAGCAGGTTTATGTGACGTGCTCGTTTTTGAGAAGGCTTCGGCTTCATTCTATTTTTAGGGGATACTAGTGTAGAGAGTTTATTACTAGATAAAGTTAGGGAGCGAACCCCATTGAAGGTTTATTTCACTTTCACGAAGACCATAGGACAATCCTTATTACCCTCGCCGAAGGAGAGAATATTGTATTTGGGTCCGTTCGTCTGTCAGTTTGTTTGTCCGCACAGAAATTTCGTATTTTTCTCCACAACAGCTTATCAGATTAAGAAGAAATTTTCACCAAAGGCACGACTACTCGTGTGGAGTGTTTCAATCATAACTAGAACGGGCACTCAATAGAGCGCATGCCTTCGCCAACGCTACATTTTGCCCCCCCCCCCAGAAACCGTTGATTGTGAGGGTATTTAATCCCATACCACATCTGCCATCTCATATGTGTTATGATGGCTTAAAAACATTAAATTTCCTGTATCATATCGTATATCACAAGATTGGGCATTGAATTCACAACATTTTGGCATTGGTTGCATGCAAATTGGATAAAAATCTACCGCACTATGGCAAAATGATGATTTTGACCTTTTCATGACCTCGACCTTGACCTTTGTACTCTTAATTTTGTAATTGGTATTCGAGTGTGGGGAACAGAACAGTCAACATTTTGGTGTTGGTTTCATGCAAATCGGATAAGAATTGACCGTGTTATGACTAAAACCGCACATTTTGCAATGTCGTGACCCCCCCCCCCGACCTTTGACTCCCAACCGCTAATAAGGGTTGTTACGTCATTGTGTCATGTCACATATCACAAGATGGGGCATTGAATTCTGAACATTTTGGCATTAGTTGCATGCAAATTGGATACAAATTGACCGCGCTATGGTAAAAAGACGATTTTGACCTTTTCATGACTTTGACCTTTGACCCCATCACTCCCAAAATCTAATCAAATAGTCCTCGGATAATAGCCAATCATCCCACCAAATTTACTGCGTTTCAGTTCAATACTTTTGGAGTTATGCGAATAACAAACAAACAAACATATTCACAAATATATAAATAAATACACAGCAATCAAAACATAACCTTCGCAACAAAGTTTGCGAAGGTAATTATGATGTCATAGGTCACGTGGTGTGGCAGCCATGTTGGAAAATTGGAAAAACTTTGGACCTCTGTATCTCTGAAATTATTCCAAGGAAAAAATTGAAATGGCACACGGCAAATACTCCTCATGGGGAATAAGTGTGATTTTTTTTTTGATGACGTCATAAGTGCCTTTGTTATGACGTCATAATTGCATCTGTGAAACACTACATCTGATCAGTAGGAAAAATTTTGAGGGTCATCTCGGGATAAAATGTTCCATAGAAAAAAATTGATGGCATCATCTGTCATGTGATTCGGCAGCCATATATATATATATATATATTTTTTTTAAACCTTGAAATATCTTCTCCTCTGACGTGGCTGAACAGATCGAGGCGAAACTTTATACGTATGACCGGCTATCCATGATAAACAAAAGGTTCACACATATGATGTCATCGGTCACATGGTTTGGCAGCCTTATTGGATTTACCCTTAAAACCTATAAAAAATCATCTTCTCCAGAACTGCGGACAGATCAAGGGGAAACTTCACACAAATGTTCCCCCATTCCTTAGGGATACCAGGCTCTTCATGGATAATTAGTAGGTCACATGGTGTGGCAGCCATACTTGTTTGAACGAAAATCGTTTTAAAAAATCTTTCTCTTGAACCACTTCATCGATCGATGTGAAATGTCACAGTTATGATCTCGTGTTGATGTGGAATATATGTATTAAATTTCAACCTGATTGGATACATAGTCTGGCAGCCATATTTATTTAATATTTTGATCTGAGTTTAATTTTTTTTTTACTTTATTATTATTTTTAATAAGGCTCACTTGGCTGTGCCTGGATGGGTTTGAGGGTGGAGGAGTAGCAGCTGAAATGCGAATCCTGTCCAGGTTCCCCTTGATGATTTCATCTTTTCTTTTTGCTTGTTTAGGTTCCTTCTGATGACTCCAATGCAGGACTGTACCTATTTGGTCTTCCATTTGATTTGAATTTAATCTATTTTAATCCCACTCTGAATTCAATTGAATAATAATAATAAACCTCATGGGTCAGGGTCAGGTGTCCGATAAAAGCGGGGCTGCATCAAAGCGGGACGTCTTGGTACCCAGTCATCACTGCCAGCAGTTATAAAGTGGCAGTTCTATTTATGTCTCTTATTAATTACATGCCACACAAAGTACACCACACAAAACTGCACAAACACCACACAACATACCACACAAAACAAGTCCTGGTGAGGCTCTGCAATCTCTGATTGCTCTTTTTCTTGTTTAACTGATATTATGTGGCAGAAGTCGTTGTGGGAGCTGTTTGAGATTGCAATTTGCCACTGTCAATCATTTAATTTCCATGTATGATTTCATCATTGCTGGGAGCATGGCTGTGCCACTGATGCAATACCCCCTGTAGTTTACAGCAGATTTGTCTGTAATTTGGCCAGGCTGCCGGCGATAGCTCACCTACTATTTACAAAGACACCCAACTAATGGCGGCAGAAGGGATGAGCTTTTAAACGTCCATCCAAAGGACGGTACACACATTGATGAATCACATTTTCATAACCCTAACATTTCATAACAATAAAGTTGGTGGATGTTAAAAGGTGTGTTTATTTACCAAGCAACTAGCTAACACTTGCCAAGCCAGCTGTTCCTTATCAATAGTTTTGAATGGAGTACTTGCTTGATTGCTTAAGCCACTTGGCGAGCTCTCCACAAAAAAACTTGGTAACAGAACACACCACTGCAAAACTGGAGGTTTTTGGAAGTTTGATGAAGGCGATTTGTGATATTCAGGGTTCAAATAAAATAATGCCATTTACATACAGATTTAAAGAGGGTTAAAGGCATATAAATAATTATATTCCGGGTTTCACCGGCATTTTATCAGGCATCTATTACATCACCTGATCTAACACATGACATTAGTTATTTCTGTCTGTTGTTTGTGTCCTTTATGACGTCCTTAAAAAACAATAAGTTTCCTGTTTGGAAGGTTTTCAGTTTGGTTTGACTGCCAGGCAGACAGACAGAGTAAAATATTATCGAACTCCTCTCTGTGGATGTGCAATCAAGACAAATTCTAAGCCAAGGTACAGTAAAACAACAGACTTGTCTTCTTATTCATGCCCCGATTCTTGTTCAAAATATCACATTCGATTTAAATAAGTTGTTCCTCGATCACAAACTGACAATCATAAACTGATAAGACAGACCGATGGACAGACAGACATGACCCAATTACTGGCACATAGACAGACATGAACCTCCCAACTGCACTATCTGTTTAGTGTCTTAAAATATATGAAAACACAACAAAAAAACCTCCACAAAGAAGAAAATTAGCTCTAATACGAGCATTGACATTGTATAAAAGAAAAACCACTTTTCTCTTTGCGTGCATGAGGTTATGAGACCGCAGTACCACATATTATAATTATAATTATGTGTAGTCATCAGCATTATTTACATTTAAATTAAAACAAATTTTATTTTCATATCAAGTTAATTGCTCATTCCAGACATGTATTTTGCTTCTTTAAAAGTGGATATAGCAGGGCCACCAACCCACACAATGGCAATTAGCCACAAATGCTACATAATATACTATTCCTATCAGGTGTTGGCATCATTGCATACACTCAAAATATCTTTCATCACACTTAAGTGTTTTGGATGGTGAAATTGTTGTCCAACCGTTACCTTAGTCATGATATATGAGTAATCCTTCAAACATGACCTATTGCAGCATCTGTGTATATACATGTATAAATATACATATATAGATTTATAGAGGTGTGGGAGGAGAATGCTGCAATTTATTAGGTGTGGGGAGTGAGGAGGGGACAAAGTGAGAGAGAAGGGTTGGGGGGGGGGAGGAAGAAAAAAAAACAGACAGGTGAGGGGTGGAGGTGGGTTAGAAAAGAGAATGAGATGTGACGCTTAATGAGCAAACATGAAGAAAAAAAAAAAAACAAGTCAGAACAGCTGTACACACAACACAACAGAGTTTGTAATGTAATCCACTGGCACATCTGCAAAAACTTTGCATTTCAAGTTCCAGAAAATATGTGGGAAAATTAACCAAAAGCAATCACGGAAAACACTAAAGTACCATTCAAGTACGACCAAATGATCCCATTGAGCGTAAACGTCGAAAACAAAGCTTGCGCCCAGATATCACACTTAGATACAAAAACAGAGAAGAAAGTATTGCTAATTGAGGTGTTAATACCAGTGATTTTGGACTAACAATGCAGAAATCAAGAAAATGACCAAATACCAAGGCCTCAAGCATGAAGTGAAAAGATCCTGGAAGCTGAAGAATGCCAAAAGTTGCACCATTGTTGACGAAGAACCTTACAGAGATATTAAAAAACATCCTTGGAAATATCATACAAACGAACGACAGTTGGAAGCTATACTGGGCTCGGTAACGATCCTGAAGACAGCCTTCGGCACAAAACTTTGAGATCAGAAAACTTCACAGCTTGGTGCGTGAATCGTGACCCCTTACCGAAATGAAGGTGGATGCTTTGAGCCTGCCCTGGGAAGACTCCATTCCACATTCTGAAACCCACATATATAGATGCCAATCAAAGACACACACACACACACACACACACACACACACACACACACACACACACACACACACACACACACACACACACACACACACACACTGAGACATGTGAAGGTTCCAGTCCGCTTTCTGGAACCCATATATGGAGATACCAACCAAACACACACACACACACACACACACACACACACACACACACGCACACGCACACGCACACGCACACGCACACGCACACGCACACGCACACACACACACACACTTATGACAGTGGATAATTGGAGACCTGGGAGATGCGTTCCACATTCTGAAACCCACATATGGAGATAACAACCAACAACCAACACACACACAGATACACACACACACACACACACACACACACACACACACACACACACACACACACACACACTCCAAGTTCAGTTATGATTATACAATTTACATACGTACACACACATAAAATACATAAAAACAACAAACACAAAGATTTACCTTCAAACAGAGTTCTTTGAAAGAGGAATTGAAGTGGGAAACTTGCAAAATTAAATCTCAACTCATAAAAGGCAGTGTGTGTGTGTGCCAGTGTGTGTGCCAGTGTGTGTGTCAGTGTATGTGTCCTTCATAACTCCAAAATCATAAAACCTAGCAGCCTGAAACTTTGCATGCAAATGAAGAAAACTCCAATAAAATGCAAGAGTGAAAACGCAGCACTGATCGCAGACGCACGTACATCGCGGTTTTACTTGCACGCAAAGCCGAGTGATTTGTTTTTTTCTGTCGATGTATTTCAGATAAATTGTTGATACATCGTGTTCACCCAAGTGTTTGCAATGTCATATCAATATATAGAACATTTGTGAGGTGATGCATCGGCCAGATATCGAGCCAAAATACAGTTAATTGGCCTTGATTCTTGCCCCTTCCAGTACCCCGGTGATTCGTGGATCGACAACCCGAAGGAATGGCCGAACGTGCAATACCCGGACGTATACACGTATCTAGTCAATCTAGTCAAGACACCAGGTATGTAATTCAATTTTAAACCAAGTTTTAACTGTGTATTATGTAATATTACTGTACTGGAGTGTTAATATATTATTTCAATTATTTATGAACTCCCGAGCTGACGTGGCTAGTTAGTAATAGTTTTAATTGACCTGCCTTGTCTGTACTGTGTGACGGTGAGTCATCTGTGCTAGTTGTGGGTCACTCACTGAACCAGCAAGAATGTCAATGAATGATTAAAATATTGCTCACATTCATGTTGTATAAATTCTGTGTTATCCCTGATTTTAATTACGTGTATGACTATGTGTATGTGAGTGAGCATGTGTGCCTGTGTGTCTCCACGTTTTGTAATGATGTAGCTATTTCTTGTGGCTGCTGAGTTGAAGCGCCTGGGCTGAGGACAAGATTGCGGTGAACTTTAAGGAAAGGCCGACACATTGTCATTGCATTTAGTTTGCAAGTTCTCATCCTATTAATGGCACTCAAGGGCCAAGGCATTTATGTTTTTGTGTGATGTACCCTTGCTTAATTACCCTGGTACTATTTTAATAACTAACCACAGAATATATTTTTCTTTTTAATCTCAGGATTGTTTACACATGAGGCAATGAAAAACTACCGATCACTGGAAGCCCACAAATGTTTTGTCTCTGGTTGGGTGCAGACTGTGCTACACAAAATTGTTGGAGGTAACCATGTTAGAGCCTCTAACATTTGTTTGA
>NC_140966.1:28267655-28280155 GCF_056783735.1 Eptatretus burgeri | reverse complement strand
TATATATATATATATATATATATATATATATATATATATATATATATATCTATATATATGTATATATATATATATATATATCTATATATATATATATATATATATATATATATATATATATATATATATATATATATATATATATATTAGGGCGCTTTTAGCTACTATGGTAAAAATTCAAATTTGCAATAGAAGTTTGCAGAACCTTCCAAATGGTGAGGTTTCATGAAAAACTAAAATCTTCCAAGTTTTATTAAGATTAAATAATATTTAGGACTTGCGCAGGCACTTGAGATCCTTCTCCATTAGTACAACATGGCTAAATGAAAATGAAAATCTCTTTTGATGAAAACAATTTAAAAAAATTATCCTGAAAAGTAAATAAGCTACCATGTATGTATGTATATATATATATATATATATATATATATATATATATATATATATATATATATATATATATATATATATATATATATATATTTGGCCCTTTATAAAATCAAAGTTTCCTTTGAGGCCTTTGGGTATTTCCGTCGGTCATCCTCCATCACTTGAACAAGGTACTGCAATTGAGCTTCATCTATTGTTCGACCAGCTTTCGTGAAATCTTGGATGAGGGCGACGCCTCTTTCGGCCGCATCATTCACGACGTTCAAAGAGTCAACCCTCTGCTTTGCTTTGACGTAGGATTCAAAGCTCTTCCAGTTTGATGGATCCTTTTCCTCGAGAAAGTCTTCTGGCAGCTCGAGGAGCGTAAAGAGATTTTTAGTTTGGGAGGAGCAGAGGTCAGACAGCTTCTTTCCCTCTGGATTGGGAAGCCAGACTCGTCGAGATGGATCCTCTGAACCCTCCACGTCCTTCATGTTTATTACCATGGCGATCTTTTCTGACGAATCTAAGTTGTCATCAAAGAGTGCAATGCCGACGTTAACTTCGCTCAGGTACCACAGATGGCGGCTCATTGTTTTGTATGCAGCATGATTCAAGGAATGGAGGGCTTGAAGGAGCTGGAGGTCATTCTTTGGCGCGAAGCAGAATTTCGAGCGTCGAACCAGGCCCTGATATAGTGCTTAGCAACAAAAAGACAGACCTGCTTGATCCCGCTAAACAGGCGTTCTGTGCGACATGTACTGCGGGATGATGACGCGCGTTTAGTGAGAAAATCCGAGAACTGCCCTTGAAACATCCAGATCATGAAGCAGTAAATTGCACGAGCCATCCAACGCGCTCGGTGAACGGCGCCAGGTGCCCTGAATGTTGGAACCTGATGTCCAGAAGGGACGCCTCCAAGGAAAATGATCGTCAGTTGGAGAAGTTCTTTGTGGTCGTCTCGGGGATGCTTCTGCTTCAGAAGCTCTTGGGCATGCTGAATGACAGAATTGGCCCATGGATGGATATCGGTGGCTGTGCTTGCATCATCAGCAGCAGTCAAGTACTGCGTGAAATTAAAATGGAGCCAGCAGTCCCGGAAGGTTTGGAATAAGGTTATGTCTGGCCGTCGGGATGCTTCATCGACCGAAGAAGAGTAAATTGCTTCCAAAACAAGTTCTAAGACATGGTGCCGACACGCAAAATAAAGAAGTTGATGATCAAGGATGTTTTCAATACGAACACAGACCCCACCCCGGATTCCAGTATTAACAGCTGTCGTGTCAAAACACATCCCTTTGACACGTCCAATCAGGTTCCACTCCTTAACTGTTGAAAAGATGACCACGGCTGTTTCTTCTGCCTTGGAGTCTTTCAGCATCGGAATTGCCAGGATTTTTGACACACCATTCCCAGTGACCAGAATTGGCAGCCTGTCAACTTTGTCTCTTCCAGTTAGGTCTGGCATCAGCTTGGAATCCCAGTGGACTACCAGGGGTGTGTCAACCTTAAAGCTCTGCTTTATCTCTTCAGCGCATTGCTTCCGGTGCTTAACACGAGCGGCACGAATGGCACTTGGACTGAGAGAAAGTTTATTGATGTCTTGTCCCAATTGCTTGGCAAATGGAATTAGAACCCGACTTGCAGAACGATCACTAAGGAGAGTTCTTTCCAGGGCCTCAGTTACTTCAGATGTTAATCCAGTTGTCCCACGTTTTCTCTTCGGAGGCTGGGAATCACAGGTGGTTGGATGGATGGAAGAAGATGGTTGTCGACTTGGACTAGATTCAGTAGAGCTGGAGGAGGAGGAAGACTGGAGGTTGGCTGTTTCAGAAGTTGCGGCCATCTCCAAAAGCGCCTTCTGTTTCCTCCTTTTCTCTTCATCCTTACGTTTCATAATTTTCTCTGAAGTCCTGGAAGTCTTGTAGTCAAGACTCCCGATCTTTCCTGGACGCCCCTTTTCACGCTAAGAAGCAAGAAACTCCTTGTCCTCATCGATTTTTATAAGATTCATAGCATCAGCGTGAGCTATGTCAAACAGCTCATCCAGGTCGGCCTTGAAATTGCCTTGTTTCTCTATGTTGGTAGCAGTCTTCCGATTGATGCTTTTCTTTAAACCCTGCCACGTTGTGTGTAATTTTCGCACATGGACTACCACATCAGGAAGGTGCTTAGTGGGAATCCCCTCTGTGGACCAGATGTTCATTAGCTCTAGTGATGTTTGATTCACACTTGCAGTTAGGGTCTCATTCATTTCCACATGAAGGAACATCAAAAAGCGGAGAACTTCGGCCTTAGAAGGAAGCTTCTGGCCAGGAAGTGTTGGATTAGGGGATCCAATCAGCCAAATGGCCTTTTTCGATCTAGTTCTGGAGGTCATTACCCCCAAAATATGCAGAAATTTCTGGTCTGAAAAAAAGATAAAAACATCTGGGTTAAGTGGGAAATGTTACAGAGTGGTAAGTACACATTGAAAAGTTACAAGTTTTTGCCAAGCTTGCGCGTTAATTCATGCACGCATGAAGAAAGGCTCTGCTCACTGCTGTGCAATTGCACAACTTTCAACAAGAAAACTTTCCGTTTCCGAAATTTGGACTGAGTTGGGACTTCATTATTTTTCGATTTAGCAATTTATGAGCTGATTTTCATTTCTTCACATCAATATTTAATATCATTTTAATGCATTTAATTATACGAATATATTAATGAAACCCTCAAAACAGTAAATTCAGATGATATCAAAATAAACTTTTAATTGATCTGCGAAAAGAGGAAAAAAAATCATTTTTGGCAGTTTTTGATGCCCTTTGTGCAACTTTGCATCGCTTGTGCAAGTTCAAGAACATGACTCAAGAAAAAAATATTTTAACACAATGATTTCTAGTAGGAACCTCACTAAATGGCGGGTTCTGCGCATTAAAAAAAAAAACTTTCATTTTTTAGAAGCACCCTAATATATATATATATATATATATATATATATATATATATATATATATATATATATATATATATATATATATATATATATATATATATATATATTAAAGACCCACCTACATCTCTCACCTGTGAATGGAGGGAATAGCCATTCAGCTCTCACCTCATCAACTAAACCCAGGTGGCTCGGATTATATAAATGATTAACACCTTATATAATCCTGTGTCAGAGTGGTGACCTGTCCAGGATTGTGCCCAATAACCAAGGAGACTGCTTAGGCAGCACCAACGCTCTGCACAGAGTATGGTCCCAAAGGATGGATGGATGGATGGATGGATGCATCCAATCCTATCAGATTTTTTAAATGAAGCAGGATCCAGTTTCGTTCATAAATAAATCTGAGGTTGTCATCGTCGTCATCATCATCCCAATCTCTATACAAAGCGTCATTTCTGCCCAAACAATTTCTTGGTGAGGGTTACAATTCTGGATGGATCACCATTTCAATGCAAGACGCTCGACTGAATGTGCAGGAGTTTGGAATTTGTTCAGATTGCCGGTGATAGCTCAGCTACTCTTCACAAAGGGCACCGTGGGATCTTCAACGTTTACCAACTGATGCTAACAGACAGGATACCCAGTTTAAACGTCCATCCGAGGGATGGCACACACATCGATGAATCAACCTGCATGTGAAAAAACAACAGGATTGCATTTTATAGCTGTTTCAGGATTCTAGCCCAGCCTTGACAGCTCCAAGTCATGTGTGCATACACCTAGCCTATCCTGCCAGCTCTGAGGTTTTAATCGTACTTTATAACATGTTATAGGCTGGGAGTGTGTTGGTTAGCTTGAACTTGAGCTATCTGGGTCCGTGTACAGTACTTGGGTCCCGTGTAATTAAATTTGACCAAAGCATGTCGCCTCGTTGCATCGCTGCATTTGTGAGCATGCCATGCTTTGTCTGTCTTTCTTCATTTTAGGATTTCTCAGTGTCACTGAAAGAGATGAGCTTGGTACCATAACTAAATTCTCTCCCTGCAAAAGAGAAAATGGAATATGCAACGTCAACTAAAAATGTATGTGTGCGTTCACTGAATGGTCAAAATTCAGGAAATACAAATACATTGAGTTCATATGTTTTGGAGCTTGAAGTGTGTGCTCTATTACTGATAAATGCCGGTTATGTATTTTCATCCATTTGCATATTGTAATCTCACCATCTTCAGCAAAAGTTCAACAGATGGGTTCTGCAATCTCAAAGCCGTAAATGCAACCAAAGAATGTTAAGCTGGTAATTGTCCCACTATCTCTGATCCGTTTATGGAGGTAAAATGAGCCACATTTATTATCATCAAACCAAACCATGGTGAGCCAAACCATCACCCACATGAATGCTTTGTCCACACTTTACAACAATGCCTTGAGCCTCCTGATATCACAGAATAATATGCATAATGGTACCTTTGGATTTACTTGGTGGAAAGCGAATAATCAATTTATTGGAACAATAATTCGTATCCCTTTGATCTCACAGATACTGTACCTGTTTTGAAAATCCTTCTTGCTGGTATTGAAGAAGAAGAAACGCAAATGCGGTTCAAACAGTAACATTTATTATTCGCGCACAGCAGGAATCCTTTATAAGGACACGGAATTATATGTAGTAATACAGTCATCCTTTTTTTTTTCCAACTTCAGTGCCAATTCACCCTTCTCACCCCTCCATCTCAAAGCAAACATCACACACTTCTCCCTCCAAGCTTCCCTCTCACATTTCTCAAAAACTCCCCCTCACCTTTCTCCCTCAACTCTCCCCACTTCCTCCATTCATCCCCCTCACTCAACCTTCTCAAAGTTGCCCTCCTCACATCCACAAAGCTGCCTCCTTCCCCTGCCCTCTCTCCTCCATCTCATCACTCTTCCTCCTGAAATCCTCAACTGCCTTCTTCTTCAGCCATCAAACTTCTAGACTGGTCTCTCATCGCTACTTTCTCCAACATCAACTCATCCTGGGAATTTTTTCAAAGAAACTTGCTCTCTCCCTCATGCACAGATTTATCCCCTCTCGTCTTCAGTTGTCCTACCCTTCCTCCCGCCCTTGGTTTACTGAAGCTTGTGGTGAGGCAGTTGTCCTGAAACAACTTGCCTTTTCCTCATGGAAAGCAAACCCAACTGAGGGTAATCTCAGTTCCTTCCATAAAGCTCGGAACAATTGTGTATCTACCCTCAGGGGAGCCAGAAAACAAGAACTTTCTAACCTCAAGTCTGAACTCTCAAACGTATCTCCCTCCTCAAAATCCTGGTGGCATCTAATCAAATCTGTTTATGGTGCATGTTTCCCCTCCATCCCCTCCCTTTCCTCAAATGGCCGCACTGCTGATACCGCACGTGAAAAGGCTGAATGCCTAAACTCGGTGTTTGCATCGAAATCTTGTGTCCGAAACCCATCGCTTTCTGTACCCACCTTACCCAGTTGCACCCAGCTGTCCCTGGACTCTGTATCCTTTTCTTGTGACAAGGTGGAGAGCTTGCTGTCAAACCTCAACTCAGATTCTGCAACCGGTCCAGACGGCATCAGCCCACGTGTCCTAAAAACCTGCTCCTCTGCTCTTTCTCACCCTCTCTCATTTGCTCACGGTCATCTGCCATCTACTTAGAAATCAGCAAATATTACCGCCCTGCACAAAAAAGGTGCGAAAACAGATCGCTGCAACTACAGACCAATCGGCCTTCTCCCAATCATCAGCAAGGTTATTGAATCCATCGCTTCAAACATTAAGTCTTTGGGCCTCTCTCTTTCTCACCAAAGGCAGGTCGGTGGTCTTTCTGTCTTCTGCCATCTCCTCTCCAGTCTCCCCCCCCCCCCACCTGCTCTGTTTGCGATATGTCCTGCCCATATTTCCGCAGGGCGCTCAAGGTCCGCCAACAACCCCCTTCTGGTAAAACTACCAAAATCACAAATCACTGCTCACCTTCACTCTTTCATTCCTGTTTTCCCACCCTTTGAATAAACTCACGCACTCTCTTCAATCCAATTCTTTCCTCCAGGCCTTCGAAACAGCTGTTCACCACCACCTCTTATCTTCCCCCATCCAAATCCTCGATCTTTTCTACCCCCTTTAATCTGCCCCAAACCCACCTCCTTCAAATTCCCTGCTTTCCTTCCTGGGAGTCCCTGTAATGTCCATCTTGTATACTCCGTGTTCCCCACCCCATCCCTCTCCCTTCCACAGATCTCTGAATGTCTTTGTTCCCCATTGTTTTGTCCTTCCCTCTCCTGCCCCTCTTATCTCATGCCCTCCTTGCTGTGCATTGTGTGTTAGCTCTCAAACGAGCCTTGACAATGTATACAAAAAAAAAAATGTGGCCAAAAAATATTGGTACCCTTGTACTTTAAAAAAACAAAAACACAATTTTCTTGAAAAAAATGTGCTTTACCAAAAAACCTTTAGACAAAATAACTGCAGTCAATCGCTTCCTATAGCCATGAATGAGCTTCCTTCTCCTCTCTACTGGCAGTTTGTCTCGCTCTTCTTGTGCAAACTGCTCCAGTTCTCCCAGATTTGAAGGGTATCTTCTCTCAACTGCTGTTTTCAGATCTCCCCACAGGTGTTCAATGGGATTTAGATCTGGACTCATTGCCGGCCACTTCAGAACAGTCCAGCGTTTTGTCTTGAACCGTTCCTGGATGCTTTTTGAAGTGTGTTTGGGGTCATTGTCCTGCTGCAAGACCCATGACCTTCTATGAAGACCCAGCTTTCTGACACTGGGTTGAACATTGCGCTCCAAAATGCCTTGGTAATCTCCTGATTTCATGATGCCATGTACACATTCAAGGCACCCAGTGTCAGAGGCAGCACAACAACCCCAAAACATCACTGGACCTCCTCAATGTCTGACTGTAGGGAAGGTGTTCTTTTCTTTGAAAGCTTCATTTTGTTTTCTGTAAACTTAGAGATAATGTGCTTTACCAAAAAGTTCTTATTTCATGCAATCTGTACACAGGACATTCTCCCAGAAGGATTTTTGGCTTGTTCAGGGGTGTTTTGGCAAACTCTGTGTGGGTCTTTCTAAAATCTCTCTCTCAGCAGTGGGGTCCTCCTGGGCCTCCTACCATAGAACCCCCTTTTATTGAGTTGGTGACGGATGGTGTGAGTTGAAACTGTGGTACCTTGCGTCTGAAGGTCAGCTTGAATCTGCTTGGCAGTTGATCGAGGTGCTTTCTCCACCATTCTAAGAATCCTTTGCTGCAATCTTCGATCAAGTTTTCTCTTGCTGCCACATCCAGGGAGGTTGGCTACAGTACCATGGGCCTTAAACTTCCTGATAACATTGTCTACGATGGACACAGGAACATCAAGGTCTCTGGAGATGGACTTGTACCCTTGAGATTGTCCATGCTTGGCTACAATCTTGTGTCTGACCTTCTCAAACCATTTTCTGGTTTTCTTTCTTTTCTCCATGCTCAGTGCAGTACACAAAATGACACAAACACAGCAGAATGACTCCTTTCCTCTATTCCAACTGCTTGAACGAGTGATTTTTATATTGCAGACACCTGCAACTCATCACAGGTGGATTCAATTCCAAAGTAAAGGAAAATAACCTGCTTGAAATCAAAATATATCAAACAACTTCTAAAAGGTGCCAATAATATTGTCCAGGCAATTTTAGGATTTCTTTGTGGAATAAGCTCAGATTTAGTGAAAAATATTTCACTTTTATGTTTTGTTCCACTGCAAGCCAACGAAATACAGATGTGGATACCAAAAGATTTTTTTTAATTTCAACAATTTTCCGGAAGAAATGGTGCATTATTTGTAAAAAGTGCAAGGGTGCCAATATTTTTGGCCACAAATGTATTTCACGAGGCAATAGAATAATATATAAAAGTGGACAGAATGAGAAAACGAGCATCAACAATAAGAATGGCACTCAGTAGAGCACATACCTCCACCAGGCTGAGCAGAGACTGGTGGGCTGGATCTGGATCAGTACCTGAACCAAAATCGAATTGGCTTGTTTTTGTCACCTACCCAACCCATCCACCAAGTTTTGTCTGATTCTGTGCTCAACATTTTGAGGTATCCTGCTATATACCGTTGTTGGCCCCATCTTTCAATGGTGAAGAATCACTTTTAGATTTCTACTATCCGGATATGGATCTTCACCAAAATGTAATCAATTTGTCAATGTCACACACCCAATATGTCCACCACATTTCGTCTGAATCTATCCACAGCTTTTTGAGATATCTTTTCACAGACAATCAGCCAAACAGGGGTGAAAACATAACCTCTGTCCTCCTTTGATGGCGAAAGTAACAGGAAAAACTGGAACAGCACTCTGCAGAGCACATACATCTGCTACACGGAACAGTTTCATTTTTTTATCCCAATGATAGGTCGGATCTGAATCCGGATCTGAACCAAAATCTAATTGGCTTGTTCTTGTCACCTAACCCTCATTTACCATGTTTTGTCATAAATGGTCCATAACTTTTTGAGACATACATAATTTTTGGCCCCATCTCTCAATGGTGAAGAACCACTTAAAAAAAAAATTCTCTAATCTGGATCCGGATCTTCACTAAAATATAACCAATTCGTCCTTGTCACACGTCCAACCTCTCCAGTAAATTTCTTCAGAATCCATACACAACTTTTTGAGATAACCTGCTCACAGACAAACAAACAAGAAAAAGACGTCGTGCAGAGCACGATACGTGCAAAATCCACCCCCTCTCCAAAGGTTGCCATGGATACATCAAGTTGTCCATTTCACTGAGATTAAAATTGACAATCTTTATCAAAGCTCAGGTCAATCGGATGAAAATTGATTATTTTTCAGATTGAAATTGATGATTTTCGAAGTTTGACCTTAAGTTGCTCTTTGACCTCAAAAATAGTTGGTTTCCAAATTCAGTGATGCACATTGCAATTGCTGTTTAATTTCCAAGTTAATAGGATGTAAATTGATGATTTTTTCAGTTGAAAAGTGATGATTTTAGATGTTTGTCCTTGAGTGAACCTTTGACCTTTAGATCTCAAAAATAGTTGGTTACCAAATCCAGTGATGCACTATGCAAATCCTGATCAACTTTTAAGTCAATCGGATGTAATATGACGATTTTAGAAATTTGACCACAAGATGACCTTAGACCTTTAACCTCAAAATCAAGCAGCTTCTCAGTTGAGGCTACCTCTACAATTTGGTTGATGTTTCATGACGATTGGTTTTGAACTGTGACCTGTAGGTGATTAACAGTCAGACGACAGACAAACAGAAAGAATGATGAAATCGACTGACTAATTTCCTTGAAAAATCTTCGATTTTGCAAGTCACAAACAGACAGATTTTTGCAAGTAACAAAAGTAGCAACCAGTAAGAAACGAAGAGAGACAGACAGGGCTGAAAACAAGCTCTGTCCACCTTCAGTGGTGCAGGTAATACTTACGTGTTAGAAAAGATCCTTTTTCACACGTTTCACTTCATTTCACATCCTCATTGCAGTGGGGCAACTTAGCATAACAATTGTGCATTTTGTGAGGAAAGCACCAAATTTGGCACACGAGTAGCCTAACATATTATGAACAGATTTGGATATTGGGCCATCTCAAAATTTTTGATGGTAGTGGAAAATGGCTGCCACAGCCATCAGCGGCTGAATTTGAGATGGCCCAATATCCAAATCTGTTCATAATATGTTAGGCTACTAGTGTGCCAAATTTGGTGCTTTCCTCACAAAATGCACAATTGTTATGCTATATTTAGCTAAGTTGCCCCACTATTGAGACTCATAGACAGGCAAGTAATATGTTGGTGAAGTACAACATGATGTCTTTCGATAAAACCCATCAGAGAAGCGACTTTAGGGCACACCTAGTTCCGAACTAAACGTGGCTTCAAAGAGTTGACCTAATCACGGATAGAATTCCATTTATTAGTGGAATGACAAACTTGCATCGTCAACATTGTCTCGTGTGAACCGAATGTACACATGCTCCACTTGTGTTGGTTTTTGCCCTGTTCATACCATGTTATTTGTGTTTCTTCAAATGCTTTGAACTTCGGAAGAGCACTGGGTGGTGACTGGTGTGTTCTGTACTGGCCACTGTAATCTATTTGTAATTGTGTGGGCTTAGTTTTGTATCTGCTGCCTGCTGAGCTCTCTTATGTCTTGCACAACCTGCTGTGTTTTCTGATAGGTATCATAGGATCGACTGAGTCATTTTCAGCCTCTGGCAGTTGTGTTCAGCAGAAAACAAAAGTCACTTCTGCACTAACTAGCATATTGTTTCAGGTTGAATTTTTTTTAAAAAGGTTAAAAGTAATATGCAGTACTGCTGCCAAACATGTCGATGTAGTTTCTGCAAAATCTCGCATTTCACTTATTCATCTCTGCCTTGACTCTTAAAAAGAAGCTGGTATGAGGGAATACAATCACCTATCGCTGCTCAAAAATTTTACAGAAAAAGACATTTGACCCCACATGTGGTCATCACACATCAATTTCATCAAAACGCAGATGGGGGTCTCAAATGAAATGATGGCGGAAAGAGAGTTTAGGGAGGAGAAGGGGAAGCAAAGGGAGTTAGAAGGCACTGTGATGGTAAACACATTTTCCAATATGATTTCTTTTTTTTTCCAAAACAGGTTGTCATGGAAACAGGCACGATGCAGACTGCTTGAAGGTACTCAGGGCGAGATAAATTACTGAACTGCTTGGCTGTACCAGACAAATTGGAACCCAACTTGCTACTCCCTTTGTCTACAACTTTTGTTGTGTTATGACATCAGCTGTCTACAATTGGTACTGGATTGTTTTTCCACGTTTTAATTAAATAATTATGGTTTTTTTGTGTTCTCATCAACTCGCTCGACATTTCACACTCATTAATGATCATCAGACTTAATAAACTATAGTCCTAGCATCCCCATAAAAATTGGAGGCTGTTATGCCTCGTCTCCATTCGTAGATTTGAGTTCTTTGGGATAGGCCCAGTTGTGTCTCCATTGACCGTAATTTGCAGCTCAAACTCGGTCTCATAAAGAAAATCCAGTCCAGGATTAGCTTTCTTACCTTTCAGCTCCAGCCCCCACTGCAGGACAACACTCATGATGACCTTGGTACCATATGTCACTCCATTAACAAACAATCATCATCATGTACTATAAGTCCAGCTCGTTTGTTTTCTCTCCTCAATTTTGTCTTCCGTGTATTCCTCATTCATCATCATCCTCTCCGTCCACATGTTATACCACAAAAGCAACTTCCACTTTCAGTAATTACCAAGTAATGTCTGATTTCGGGCATATAATCACGTAGTATGTTCGCAGAAATTGTGTGCACAGATACCCAACAGGGTATCTGCAATTGTCCAAGAAAAGCCAAAGATGTTTTTCTTCATTATAAAATAACTCGACATCTGTGCAATGTAAAATGTGACTTCAAGTCATTGACTCTCCCCCTCCCTCCCCCCACTCCCCTCACGAAACCCATGTCCAAAACCTCCACCTCCCAACCCCAACTCTGTCCTCCCCTTCTCATCCTCCTCCTGCTTATAAAAGCAAACGGGCATTCCCACATCGAAACAGCAGAATATTTAATGCTTCTCCCTCTCCTATTATGCGATCACTGACTTCACAGAAACTGCAATTGAAACAGCTCCTAAATGTCATGGTCCATCACAGTCGCCTGTCCAACTCATAATCCCGTGAAATATGCAGAAAATGTATGTGACCATGAGCAAGTTAATTGTGCCAATAAACAAACCAAGACAAATTATCTTCTTCCTGATGCATATACACACCTTGTTAAAAGTAAATAATGACCTTGGACAAGCCTTGATAATCCATCCACCCATCCATCCATTGGCCCATACTCTGTGCAGAGCGTTGATGCTGCCTAAGCAGTTTTCTTGGCTATTGGGCACAATCCTGGACGGGTCACCACTCGGACACAGGATACCAGCAAGCTGGCACTCATTTTGCCAACTTCAGAAGGATGACAGGTAGAGTCAACCCCACCTAGTATTAATTCAACAGCCAAGTGGGATTTCAAATCAGGATCTTGGTGTCCTAAGCCCACCACCCTTACCATTTTAACCAATAAGCCAACACCAGGCATACCTTGATAATGACATGGGTTTAAGCCCTGTTTAAGGGAATTCCATATAGTTATGTT
>NC_140966.1:28225155-28260155 GCF_056783735.1 Eptatretus burgeri | reverse complement strand
AAACTCAAATTAACACTGAGGATTTTTTTGCAAATTATCATCTGCAACATTACGAAGTAATTTTCAGCGATGATCCAGGAAGCACTTCACAGCAGTACCAAAGTAGAAAATAAAATTTGACTCAGATACTTCGATGGATATGCCTCTGCCCATGTTAGATGTCAAACCCACTGTTATATTTGATCTCAATTAAAGGTCACATGAAAAAAAAGAAAGGTTATATGGGAGTACAAGAGAGATAAGTACAAGAAAGTCATCAGATGCTTTTAACTCGAGTTACGGTGCGCAAAAATGATTTTCGAATAGCACATGACCTATGACCAATTGAGCCCAAAATTTAATCAGTTTCATCTTTGTCTTTGTATTAAAGTCTATACTTGTGCGAACTTTAGCTGAAATCCCTTTAGTGGTTCACAAGTTATTGTGGTACCAAAAAACCGATGACGGACAGACGGACGATAGACAGCCTGAAAACAATTTCCAGAAACTGTCAGTCCTCATCGTAATCATTACATCAGCACAATGATTTCAGTAAATGACATAATTATGAAGTGATTGTACAATTAATAATGGCAGTGCAGACATGATTATTCAAAACACAAAAGTATCTGCTTTTTTGAACCACTACTCTCAACCAGAGTTGGTGTCAAAGCCACCCAATGCTCGCCTATTTATACATTTATCGTTTTTAAAAGACGAGTCTAATAATTAATATTTTTTGTAATTCTCTAACAATTTTTTTTTGGGGGAGGGGGGTTGGAAATCACTTAAAACATGTAGAAATGCAAAAAAAAAATTTTTCTCTAACAATTTTTTTTTGCGGGGGGGAGGGGTTGGAAATCACTTAAAGCATGTAGAAATGCAAAAAATTTTTTTTTTCTCAAACAATTTTTTTTTGGGGGGGGTGGTTGGAAATCACTTACAACATGTAGAAATGCAAAAAAAAATTTTTTTTCTAATGGCATGTCCATGTCCAAGTCCAAAATCTAATGGCATGATCCTTGACCATATCTAACCCCCCCCCCCACCAAGTTTCGTCGAAATCCTAATCACTTAAAACATGTACAAATGCAAAAATAAGAAATTGAAATTTTGTTGAAAAAAAAGTTGCAAAAATTTTTTTTTTCTCGAACAATTTTTTTTTTGGGGGGGGGGGGTTGGAAATCACTTAAAACATGTAGAAATGCAAAAAAATTAAAAATTCTCTAACAATTTTTTTTGGGGGGGGGATGACCAAGTCCAAAATCTAATGGCATGATCCTTGGACCATACCTAACCCCCCCCCACCAAGTTTCGTCGAAATCCGTCTGAGTTTTTCCATAATACAAAAAATTTAACATTTTCACGCTCACGCTCACGCTGGGGGTATCGCTATAGCTCCCTGTTCTTCGAACAGGCGAGCTAAAAATCAAGTCTCTAGTATCTGATGCTATTTTCTGTTAAAGGCTCGGCAGATACTGTATAACCTCATGGGATCACTGAGGTGATTGTGGACCAGATGTAGTCTTGATGAGACAAGGTATTTGGAATTTGGACAGGTTACCAGACCAAAGGCTGATTGTTGATGAGAGATCAAGAACTCTTCAATGGCTAAATTGCTTCATTGAGTGGACAGTTGGCATAAGCTCTCATCCAGACCGTGTGTTTTATGATGTAACTTTTTCTGACATTGGAAAAAGGAAGCAGTTTTATTGAAATGCAGTTCCATTCAATGTAATATTGTCAGCCACTCAACCTACTACTGCACCTTCTTTCTTGATTTTGATGTACCATACTCTTTACAGAGCGTCGTTGCTGCCGAAGCAGTTTCTTTGCAAGGGGTACACTGTGCGGTTTGCAATTTCCTTCCCAACGTTGTTTGTCTGTGCTAAATCCTCTTAAATGCTGAGCATAATGCAAGAAAGCATCACGTACAATTTTTAGCTCATCTGGACTTTAGTCAGGTGAGCTTGTGCGATTGAGCAGTGTTCGTAGATGAGTGAGTGAGCGAGTCAGTGAGTCAGTCGGTTCGTAACCACTTCAGTCATTATTGCTTGAACCAAACACGTGATTTTGATGAAACTTGGCCACAAGCTTCATATCTGATGCCTAACGAAGGTTTATTGACTGCATCAAAATCTGCGCTCGTTGAGGAGGTCTACGGGGTTTTTTTTGACCCCTCCCAAAAAATAGATATTTGTTCTCTTCTCCAAAACTACACAAACGATTCTAATGAAACTTCACCACAACCTTCATCGTCCGCAGTGTTCCTTAGATTACTTACCGTATAAAAATCTGCACTCATTAAGGGGGTCAATGGGGATCGGGGGCAGGGGGGGGAGGTTGAACCCCCAAAATAGGTATTTGCTCACTTCTCCAAAACTACACAAATGATTTTGATGAAACTTGACCACGACATTCATCACCCATGATGAACCAAAGTGTATCGACCACATCAAAATTTGCGCTCATGAAGCGGTTCGACAGGGGAGGGTTTTGACCTCCCAAAATAGGTAATTGCTCTCTTCTCCGAAACTACACACACAATTTCGAAGAAACTTGACTACAAGATTCATCACCCATGATGCACCAAATTATATTGACTGCTTCAGAATCTGCACTCATTAAAGGGGTCTCTGGGTGGTTTTGACCTCCCCCCCCCACCACAAAAAATAGACATTTGCTCCCTTCTCTGAACCTACACACACAATTTTGATGAAACTTGACCACAACCTTCATCACCCGCGATGTACCAAACTATATTGACCGCATCAAAATCTGCTCTCATTAAAGGGCTCTACAGGTGGATTTTGACCCCCCAAAATTGGTATTTGCCCTATTCTCCAAAACTACACAGACAATTTCAATGAAACGACCACAACCTTTGTCACCCATGATGTATCAAAGTTTGTTCATGGCATTAAAAAAAAATCACGGTCCAAAGAGGTCTGTGTGGGGTTTGAGTGACTCTTGCTCCTGATCCAGGTGAGCTTCAGGTTCACTTTCGGACAGGCAGTCCTATTTTTAAAGTCTTTGGTATGACTTGGAAGGAGTTTGAACCACTGACTTCTCAGACTCAGAGTGGATGCATTAACCATTATGCCACTGACTCTTGGGGAATGTCTAAGTCAGTCGAAGGTCACCTCTGTAATATCAATGTCTGATGACAAATATTGGATTTACCCTAAGCTACCATTTGATTAAGTTCCAGCAGACAGAACTGTATCTGTGAGCTCACCCTTCTTTAGAGGGAGGCATTAAGCAGGCTGCCCTGCCTGAATTTAGATTGTGTATGTCAAACATCCCAGGGTGTTTCTTCAAAATTGTAGTAACTGTGTGCCGGGCCATTACTTAAATTTCTTGCCTGCATATAAATGCAACATGGAAGTTCATTGTAAAGGATTTAGAGATGTTAAGATCAATGAAGTTCACTAGAAATACCTGCTCTCTGTGGAGAAGTAGGGGGGGGGGGGACCGAAAACAACCTGTGCATTATTTTTTAAACTATATTTTTAGTGATGACATCCAGTTTTCAAGTTATTATTTTCCAGTGGTGCAAGAGTGCATTAGCAGGTGTGATAATTCACCCACTTCTTATGAAAATTCCCCACTTTCACATAAAAGTAAAAAAACCAAAGTTGGAGGTGTTCATCGCAACTTAGTATGACTTTTCCATGCGCACCCAGAGTATAACCACCACTTTTAAACTTATTTCATCCAGCAGTTTCAGAATGCATAAACTACAGAGCACATTTGTAAATTTTCCAAGTAGTTTTCGATTCTATAAGGTCTTCATAGAGATACTATTATGATACTGTAAACCGCTGTGACTTGTAAATACACTCTCCCACCGAGTATACTTACCCTGGGAAAAAATTCTTACCCATTGTTCTTTATCCCTCCATCCCTTTCGCACGGTTTTGCTTACCCCGTGGTTTGCTTAACTCAGGACAGGCTTCCCCAGGGTATTTCAGTACCTTTTCAGACTAACCTTTGTGGTTACCATCCTGTGAATAGAGTTAGACCCACAATGCTTTGCTTTACAGTGGCCACATGTGCAGTACTGTGACAACATATAAAATGGTGCCTGTTCCCAAAGCTACCCTTGTCGTTTTTCATCTGAATTTAAAGATTTTGTGATGAAGTAGTATCGGGTCCCGGCAGAGTGGGGACGCTGTCAACAGCTTTGAAGAGTAAAGAGATTTAGAGCGCTGTTTGAGGCTTGTCAAAACCAGCAGCGGCTTGTGTGGTTTGTGGTTTGGCAGACACCAAACTACTGTGCATGTCGACCGAGCACCAGTAAGCAATACTTTTGACCTTTGACCACAAACTGTAAAAAATAAAAACCACCATTAAATAAGTCCTGCTCTATTAACCCTGGTTCTGGGCAGGGTTAGAATACCACGAGGTATCGGCCCGAAAAATGCCTTCCCCCGTGGGAAGAAATGTGTAGAGTGAAAGCTCCAGATTTGAAGAAATAGCGGTGGGGTAGAATTGGATTTACCTCCAAATTTTTTTTTTAGCATGAAAGAGGTATTCGATTACACAGTTTCCATAAGAGACATGTGATGTTGAGGTCGGAGCCCCGAGATGTGAGTAGTACTTTTTACGTCCCCTGAAATGCAATTACAACATTACAATTTGTCCCCTTTTTACCAAGCTCAATTTTCAGAATAAGCATCGTCTCAACAAACATTACATAATCATCTATAACAAACTATTTGTTTCATGTTGAATTGTCGGTGCACATGCGTTCACATTGCACTGTTCAAAAGGTTTGGAAGATAAGAAAGAGGTCCGGTAAGGGGGAAAGTAGAGAGGAGGTGGAACATTTCTGAAGTAGGATGTGACCAACAGGAGCTGCTGGGCCATGATTCAATAGCTCAGCTGGCTCACTAACACCCTTCAGTGAGGAGATAATCTGCTTGCCATATACTGCCTGATCTGTTATACATCTGATGCTCGGCCACATATTTAATGGACTCGCTCTTAATGCCCTCAAGGCAACTTCGCTGTCTGCTTGATAATTTTACCTAAAAAAGTTTGCACCACCCAAATTGCCCCTGATTAAATAGTTTGAAGTTTTTGTAATTGCACGAGTGCTTAACTCATTTTGGTTTGAGAGAGTGGCAAATATGCATCTGTCAAATTACTTACCTGCCATTTATGGGTGGCTGGAAATACAAATAGCTAATTTCATCACACTGCAACAACATGGCAATTTTTAGTTAAATACTCGAAACGCTCCTGCACTTTACAAGCTGCAAATATATAGTGGACCATGAGACGTGATGGTCTATCATGCACTTTTGTTGGAAACATCTGGGGAATGAAAAATTCTGGTGCCAACTTGTGAAGTTTTATTGAACAATGATATAAAGTACATGAATGTTGGCACAAGCAAAAACAGGCTCAACACACTGAAAATTGAAGAAAAAGTTCAATTCCCCCCCCCCCCATCTTCATAGATGTTTCCCAAGGAGGAAGTACTTCAGCCAATCTTACTTTGCCATTAGCTGAGAAGCAAATCCCTATTCCGCTCTACAATTTATTGGCCTGCTCCAGTCCATTGGAGCATCTTATGAACCTTGCATTAACACATTGGTCATGGTTCCTTCCAGTACTCATCTGAAATTTGTGTTCATAATTCAAGATGTCCTCTACCTGCAGTTCAAAGGCAAATAAAGTGACACCGAAGTCCCGTGCGCTGGGCATGACTCTCAAGCATTTGAGGGGATCATCCAAAAGAGTGGAACTGGTGAGCAAACTCGGACATCGCGTCCTGCACAACACTGCACTACGACTCATAGCTGCGACAATGATACCGATGACAAACAATAAGTTTTTTGCTCTCTGAGAACAATATTTGACATGCCATTTGTTCGAACCTTAAAGCTTTTTATCAAGTAAACGTTTTCCATTTACCTTGCGATGTTTAAATTTGCAAACTTTGCAGATCAATTTGAGCGAGTAATAGTAGTGGTATGCCTGAGTATTTCTAAACTTTTATTCATGAACTTTTCCGACTTGTCTCAATTCTAGAATGTGTGAGTGCCCTACACCTTTAATTCGATTATCGGCCGAGTTACCTGATTGTCATTCTCCAGCATCTGCTTTCACAGAGGATCAAGATATTGTTACGTTTGAGGGGGGGTATGCATTCAAAGGGTAATTAGGATGTTTAATTAGGTATGCCATGCTGTTCGAGTTTACCAGGATCTCGATGTAATAAGTAGCAATACAGTGGTGATAAGTTGTCTAGTAAATGTTCATTTCTTCAAGGGGGAAATGATAATTGTCACGTAATTAGATAGGGACACGGGATAGGGTAAGTGTGTCTGCGTAAACCCCTTTTAGTAGTCCCTGGAGGCTGGCCGTGACGTCACAGGACAGTGCTGCGGATGGCTCCGCCCCGTGATCACGATTGGCGGAAGGCGACGGCGGTGGGCCAATAAACGGCTCGATTGGAAGTGACGAGGACGGGAGGATAAAAAGGTTCTGTTCGGGGTCGAAAAAGAAGAGGAAGAAGATCGGGACAAAAAGATCGTGTTTTTTTGGTGTGGAGGCTGTTGCGCGGGAGGCGTACTTGTTGTTGTGCTGATTCGATCGTGTTCTTCATCGTGTCTTGGAGCCTTGCTGAGCCTCGTGCCTCACCTTGGTTGGCTCTGGGGTTCTGCTGACTCGCAGTACGGGGTCGAACGGCGGGCGGACCTGCCTCCCTCTCCTGCTTGCAATTTGGCGCCAGAACTGGTTCCCTGGCGGCTGTGAGCGGACTTGGGCCAGGACCAGGAGGTCGACAGCACCACGGTTTCTCCTGCCCCCCCTGACGAGAGCAAGGCCAACTCGTCCGACGCTGATCCAGGTACAGTTGCGTCCACACCACAGTCCAGCCTGACCACCAGAAGTAGCTACGTTGTGTGTGTGTGTGTGTGTGTGTGTGTGTGTGTGTGTGTGTGTGTGTGTGTGTGTGTGTGTGTGTGTGTGTGTGTGTGTGTGTGTGTGTGTGTGTGTGTGTGTGTGTGTGTGTGTGTGTGTGTGTGTGTGTGTGTGTGTGCTTGGCGCCTTAGAGGGTTTGAGAATTGTACATTAATTGGAATTGTCTGTGTTTTCCCCACGCCCGATCCCACACCATCCCGTCGAATCACCCCGGATCCCTTTTCTTGCCGAGTCTTGTTATTTCTGGTTAATAATAAAAACAAATAAACATCATCAACTCAGTGAAAAGCGACTCGTGCCACCTTCCTCGTCCCGTTTGCGGTAGAGCGATTAGAACCGCCATGTTTGGGTTATAAATAAATAAACCGCCTCCATCGTTTCGGCTCATTCTACGTTGGCGGGACTGTTCAAGTCCCGTGGACGTCACAATATATTATGTTCATCAATAAATGATGCAATTTGCAGTTTACTGTAGTAGATAGTAGAAAAATCGTGCAAATTATGATACAAGCATCAAATTTGGCATTTCTGTTCTGCAGGGCTTTCTGATCAAATCTGCCCGATTGGCCATTTGAAAATCCAAATTTTGAAAAAAAAAAAAATAACAAAAAAAACTTCAAAAAATTTGAAGTCACAGCTGGCTGAAATTCTTGAAGTGCAAGTGAACATCCCAGACAGAGAACCAAGGGGAGATGTAGTCATCATTGATGGCTCAGCACTTATCAATGCCCTACCTCCACGCACTTCAAAGATATTTGATGACTATGCTAAAGAAGACATCATCCCAAAGGTGGAATCCTATGGTGCCAGGTACGAGAGGGTAGACGTAGTGTTTGATGTGTACAATAAGTCAAGTCTGAAGTCCGAGGCAAGGAATCAGAAGAAGAGTGACAGGAACCAGTAAGACCCCAAGTAACTGGAGAGGCTTTCTTCGAGATGACAGCAACAAGACTGAGCTGTTTCACTTCCTTGCGGAAAAGATGTGTGAAGCACAGACGACAAGCACAGTCATTGTCGCAAAAGGAGATGTCATTAGCAACACAAGGAAGTCACTGGATGCTGTGTCTCCATGTTGTCATGAAGAAGCTGACACTCAAATATTTGTACACGCCAGGGAAGCAACGACGGATGGTAGCAAGTCCATTATCATTAAGGCTAATGACACGGACGTACTAGTCATAGCAATATCTGTACTGCCATCCTTACAGGAACTAGGTCTTGAGAATATGTGGATTGCCTTTGGCCAAGGAGTCAAGGCACGATGGATTCCAGTCCATGAGGTAGTTTCTGCAATAGGGCCTGAGAAAGCTTGAGGGATCCCATACTTCCATGCGTTCACTGGATGTGACGTCGTGTCTGCCTTCCGCGGTAAAGGGAAGAAAACTGCATGGCAGACTTGGAACGTTTTTGATGATGTTTTTGAAACATTCACCAATCTCAGCCAGCATCCAACATTGATTCGTGATCTTGACTCTTTTGAAGTTTTTCTTTTTTTTCAAATTTTTCAAAATTTGGATTTTCAAATGGCCAATCAGGCAGATTTGATTAGAATCCCCTGGAGAACAAATGTGCCAAATTTGATGCTTGTATCATCATTTGCACGATTCCTCTCAAAAATTGCTGTTATCTACCCCACTAGTTCTGTTCTTATTGTATTCATTACAAAGTCTCTTCCACCTTTAAGTAGATTTGAAGCCGAGCTGACAAATACTTTTGAAGCGATTTTGACCCTACATGCGGGTGTTTTCTTGCTATGAGTCATCAAGTGGGATTGTTCATGCTTACTGGAATGAATAATAATGTCAAAGATAATAGAAGTGCGTTTTGTGGGAAGGTCTCACGTGGTTTTCAGGGTTTGTGATAGTACACCTTTAATGGCAAAATGTAGGTGTATGTGCCATTTTGTCCGCACTAACAACATTCATTTTTGGTTTCAGTGCAATGAATTCATTCAGAAAAGCATGTTTAAAGTATAGAAGGGTCATTTATACCTGCGATACAAGGTTTGTGAAGTGGCCTCTTTAAGAGCAACATAGAGGCCTGTGCCACTTTTCCACACTGCCAACATTCATATTCGGATTCAGCACATTGAATTCGTTTGGAAAATCATATTTTCATGTAACATATTTTCTTTGGATACAAGAGGTGTCGTTAGACACCTTTTGTGTGTGATGTGGTGGGGGTTACAGACACCAGAGGTGTCCAATGTGTCATTTTCTAGGCATTGAAGTAAACCATGCCTCAAGTCTTTTAGATTTTTATTTCTGATTGTTAAATGGAGGGTAAAACGTCATTTCAATGACCAAGCAAGCTCATAATCCCAGAATTTGGTTTTCGGAAAATGATTGCATGCATTTTCCAAAAAGCGCACAAAAAGTTATTCTTAATTATCGAAAAACAACAGAAACTTCCTTTACTCAATTCAGTAAACCCTTAAATATTGCGGGTTTGAATATCACGGTTTTGTCCAATCATGGACAACCTCTTTGTGTATCCGTTTAGTTCTCGCCGGACTTAATTTCGACCAATCATGGTTTTGTAGTTGAGTTGTGATGGTTATCTCGCACCACAAGCCTTTTGTTTCTCATGTTCTGCTGGTCATGTCACTGAAGCATAAAACGATGGACAAAAGTAATTCTTATTTCATTTTATTTATTCACTGGTTTACAGAGCTGCAGAATGGTTTATAAATGAAACACATCGGCAGGTGACAAAGGGAAACTGATGTAAGGGATTAATAAGGGAGGAATGGTGGGGGCTTTCGACAAATTACAGAAGTGATGGGCAAAGTTTAATCTGTTGCAATGTAGCAGGAGACTTAATAGTGTAAATTCGATTTATATTTATGTTACATGTTTATTTCAATTGTGATGGGTTTATTTTGAGCCGCCCCTCTCCCTCTCCACATTCCTCTGTATTTTCGCTAATCTCCTTGGGTTAACCTGAGGCGGTCCCTTTGGGTGGGTGCCTGGAATGTCCGTCCTATCCCGAAGAGAGGATGATCACCTATCTCTCTCTTATCATCTGAACTCAAGCGTTTGGACATCGGATAGTGGTGAGATAATGGCGGGTGGTTACACCTACTATTGGTCTGGTCACTCTGATGGTTACCATACTCAAGGAGTTGCTGTAGCTGTGTTCAATAAGCTGATTCCTATGGTAATTGAAGTAACATCAGTCATGAGCATATTGTGAGACGAAGCATTCGTCACTCCTTGTGTGTCGTTTCTCTGGTTTCTGTATATGCTCCGTCTGAGACGAGTGATCTCACCGTGAAGGACACATTCTATGCCATGCTCAAGTCTGTGGTTGATCAATGCCCCAGTCGAGATACTCTTCTTGTCTGAGGAGATTTCACTGCATCGACTGGAAATAATAGGGATGGTTATGAGACGTGTGTTGGTTCCCATGGGTCTGGAACTGTGAACCAGAATAGCATTAAGTTCCTTGACTTTACAAGAAGTCATAGGCTTAGGGTGGCTGGTTCATGGTTTCCTCACCCACAGGCTCATCACTGGACTTGGTATTGCAACACTGGTGGTGTGGCAAAGGAGATTGACCTCTTGCTCATTGAGGGTTGCTGGAGGATGATCCAGAACTGCAGGGTCGACCGGAGAGCTCACTTCCTCAATACTGACCACAGGCTTGTGGTAGCAACTCTGAAGTTGCAGGTTAAATCCGGGAAAATGGTACCATCCCTACCTAGGCTGTATGTTGGCAAGCTCAAGGATGAGAGGGTAGCTGAGGAGTTTGCAAACAGGCTGAGTGGGGATTTGGGGGTTCTGAGTGCTTTGGGGAATCCTGAGGAGTTGTGGAATGCCTTTAAGACCACCATCCTTGATTTTGCCGGTGGATGTCTTGGAACTCACAGGAGGGCAAAGAAGAATTTAGTCTCTCAAGGGATACTGGATACCATCGACCAGAGTCACAGGGCCCGGATTAATGGCAGAGCTGATCTATTCTGGGAGTTGAGGCGTAAAACTGTACGTGCACTGAGGGCGGACAAGGAGGCCTATGTTGGAGGAATCTATGAGGCGATAGAGCATCACCTGTGGTCAAGTGATTCTTGTCCTGCTTACAAGGGAATTCATGCATTGCGTTCCTCCAAGCCTGTCCCTCGGTCTACTGCAGTTGGAATGGAGGGTGGAGGGCTTTTGACAGAGGAGTCTGAAGTGAAGACCCACTGGACTGGTTACTTTGAGTGGCTGTACCAGGCTGATCCACCATCTGTTGAGCTGGATGTCAGGGGTGTTACTATCACTATTGCTGGCCCTCCAATCAACTGTGATCCACCTTCATTTGTGGAAACACAGGCTGCAGTGAAGCCGCAGCTCACCCTAACTAATGGCCGAACCCGAACAGCTAACCCGAATGGCCAGCCTTGAAATTGGCTAAAGCTCCTGGGATTGGTTGCATCCATGCTGAACTTCCCAAGGCAAGTGGAAATGCTGTACTCCTGTCATTGCTTGCAGTTCTGTGCTCTGCATGGAACACAGGCATCATCCCAACAACCTGGAAGAGGGGCCTTTGTGCCCCTCTCTGGAAACGGAAGGGTGATCGCAACAACGACTGAGTGGTGATGCTGCTCTCGGTGCCGGGCAAGGTCTTTGCTCTGATTATTCTTGATTTGTTTACCACCATCTGCTTGAGCACCAGCACCCAGAACAGTCAGTCTTTACACCAAAGAGATCAATGATTCATCGTATGCTTGCCCTCCGGGTCCTCACTGAACGCAGATGAGAGTTTTGGCAGAGGCTGCTTGCATGTTTATCTCTGCAAAGCGTTTTATTCAGTGAATCAGGATGCCCTCTGGAGTCTCGAGGATTCTTTGTCTTCCTGGGGTGCCACTAAACCTGATCAATCTCAGGTCTGAACTCTACTCTGGTACTGTGAATGCTGTGAGATGTGGTGGTACTATCTCTGACTTATTTCCAGGTGTTGCTGGAGTTCCTCAGGGGTGTGTACTGGCCCCCACACTTTTCAGCACTTGCATGGACTGGATTCTAGGGACGAAATCAGAGAGATCAAGCTTCCGTGCATCATTTGGGAATGTCAAGAACTCTGACCTTGATTTCGCAGATGATGCAGTCATCTTTGCGGAGACTCTGGAGATCCTTTTGGGGGCCCACGAGGTGCTGAATGATGAGTCGGAACCACTGAGCTTTCGGGTTTCCTAAGTCAAAACGAAGATCCAGACATTCAATGACATCTTGGATGCTGCTTTCTTGTCTGTACCTGTTTGTGGTGGGAATGTTGAGGTCATGCAGAGATTCACTTACCTTGGCAGTCATATTTGTGTCTCTGCTGGCTGTGAGCCAGAGGTCAATTGACGTCTGGGTCGGGCCTGGGGAGTCATGGACTCACTAGATCATGGGGTGTGGCACTGTTGGTACCTGTGCAGGACAACCAAAGTCTGAGTTTTCAGGTCCTTGGTGCTTCCAGTCTTGCTCTATGGATGCAAGACTTGGACTCTGACCAGGGATTTGAGACAGGGACTGAATTCCTTTGGTACCAGGTCTCTTCGGAGAATCCTTGGCTATCGCTTGTCAGACTTTGTGTCCAACGAGCGGTTGCTGAGAGACTCAAATGAGATTTGTTACCTGCATAGTCTGTGAGCATCAGCTGTGGCTGTATGGACATGTGGCTCATTTTCCTGATGCTGATCCTGCTCACCATATTCTCTCAGTGAGAGAGCCTCGTGAGTGGAGGAAGTCAATGGGCCAACCACATGCCTTATGGTTGCAGCAGGTTGATCAGCATTTCAAGAAGAGGGGGATGGGCCTGGCATCTGCCTGAGGGATGGTCAGACGGAGGCCCCTGGAGGACCGGCGGAAAGTGGACGCAGCGACTTGATGCTCCGGTGCATGCTCCCATTCCTGACCTGACCTCCACTCATGGCTTGCAGACATCCTCTCCTGATGCAGTCCTGACCTGACCTCCACTCATGGCTTGCATACATCCTCTCCTGATGCAGTCCTGACCTGACCTCCACTCATGGCTTGCAGATATCCTCTCCTGATGCAGTCAATGCGTGGTTATTAATGGAATTCTCTCATTCCTTCCTCCCATCCAGGCTGAAAACCCTCAAGGCAGTGTTTTTGGCCCTGTGCTTTTTCCTGTTTTCATCAATGATCTCTCAGACTCCCTGGAAAATCCTCCTTATCTCTTTGCTAATGACTCCACCCTTTGCCGTACCATCTCTCATTCCTGTGATAGGCAGGCAGCAGCCTCTTCACTCTCTACAGACCTGCATAAAGTTACGAGCTGGTCAAACACTTGGAATATGTCTTTCAATCCTGGCAAATCTCACACCCTCACTATGTCTCTGAAAGGACGATCTGGACCCCCCCCCGCCCCCCGCCACAATCTACTTTCTCAACATTCCCCTTGATGAAATCCTTTCATTCAAGCTTTTGGGTCTCACTACCTGCCACGATCTTTCCTGCGAGAGCCTCGTCTCCAAGCTGGCCTCCAGAGCCAGTCGCCGACTGTGCATCCTTCATCATGCAAAGTCCTTCCTTGGCACACCTGAGCTTCTAACCACTTACAAAGCTTTCATCTGCAGTCTGATGGAATAATGCTCCCCCCTCTGGCCTGGTGCTGATGCCTCGCACTGAGCTCAACTTCACGCTGTGGAATCCAAGGATTTTAGGATCATTGGTATCTCCCGCGATGAAGCAGAGTCCTTGAGTCTCTCACCCTGTCACCAGAGGCAGCTCGGTGGTCTTTCTGTCTTCTACCATCTCCTCTCCAGCCTTGACCACCCCCTACCCTCCCGGCTCTGTTTGTGATCTGTCCTCCCTATATTTACACAGTCTGCTCAAGGTCCGCTAAAAAGCCCTTTCTGGTGAAACTGCCAAAATCAAGAATCACTGCTCACCTTCACTCTCTCATTGGTCTTTCTTCCCACCTCTGGAACAAACTCCCACACTCTCTTCAATCCCATTCCTCCCTCCAGGTCTTCAAAACAGCTCTTCACCACCATCTCATATATCTTTACCCCATCCAAAATTTTGATCTTTTCTCGCCCTGTTCATCCCCCAAACCCACATCCTTCAAATTCACTGTTTTCCTTCTTGAAAGTCTCTGTAGTACCATATTGTTTAACCCATGTTTCCCACCCCATCCCTCTCCCTTCCACAAATATCCTCACGTCTCTGTTCCCCACTATTTTGTGCTTCCCTCTCCCACCCCTCTTGTCTCCTGCCTTGTTATATGTTCTGTGCATTGGCTCTTACACAAGCCTCGACATAGCATGCAAAAAAACCTAACCCCTCTTTCGCCAGATGACCTTGGTTTTAACTTTTGCGCTTGTGAATATCGTGCAATTTCCCAGGAATGCGACCCCCTCCTTCCCTGCCTCCCCCCCGATATTTAAATATATACTGTACTATGTCCAATCCAATTTGAATGTGGAATCTTGGCTGTACATCATCATATCTGATAATCCTTTCTTTTTTAATGAAAACGATGGTCTTTTCTAATCCCATCTTTCAACTGAGACTTGCCAATCCCGGAACTATCCAAGGTGTCATTTGCTGAATGCTTCGAAAACATGATTTTTACAGCCATTTGGCAATGCTTTGAGTTTGTTACATTTTGAGACTTGAAATTTGATTTGAGATTTGAAAGTCAAACTGTGACTGCTTTGAGCATCTGTGACCTGTTTCCCTGATAGCTGATTAGAACTTAAGGTTAAAATATTTATTACAAGCACGACAGTAATTACAGTCAAGAATGAAGAAAGAAATACATACACTCCAAATAGCGAAGAAATTTATATTTCCACATCGAAATATATACGAGATTTTCATTGTTTAATTAACTATAACATCTACGACAAAGGTTTTTGCTTCACTTTTCAACAGATGAGAAAATAGATAATTACATTTTCACATCAAAAGTCCGATTTTGCCTTGATTTTCAGGCTAATAATCTCTTGAACTTTGATTTCCTGAACATAAGTAGCATTTGACTCCATGCATTTGAAAAATGCTACTTAACAGATAATTGTAACATATGCTCAGAAAAATAATTACATATGGTTGGCAAGAAGGCCACACAAATCTGTACAGAAACAAAATAAAAAATGGGATCCTTTCTTTGCTATGCTATTACTGTCTCTCCTATCATACAAATCATTATCTTAAATCTACCTCCTGCCTTCATCTCCGAAGTTTGCCAGTCTGCCTCCAGCCTTTAAACCACCATTGTCACCATGATCCACAAAAATAAACCAAACATGGGTACTCAAACTTAAAGACCAGTCATCCTTCTGCCTATTCTCAACACGATCATGGAAAGTATGATTGCCAAAAAATACGGGGCTTTCAAAATGGAGTAATCTGCCCCAGAATGCTTGGCACATGCACAGAAACCCCTCACAATGTCAACAGAGGCAGCTCGGTAGAACCAGACATAGTAGTAGAACCATACATTAAATTACAACGCCATACAGGACCCACACAACGCACTCTTTTCGACCCTAATTATATCCAATCCTTTCCTTCAATCCATCGTGTGGTACAGGGCACGAATAGCACACCTCTTCATTCGGGTCTGCGTGCTGATTGCAATGGCATATTACCATTACACGGTGTGGGGCATGAATAGCGCACCTTATTGTTCAGGTCTGCACGCTGATTCACAACGGCGTCTTAACGTCGATTGTCGCATGCCACCGTGGCCACGAATGTCTCCCGCAGATGGCAAACATCCTCCCGCACCTTCGCCTCAGTGCAGCCACTGTCGGGCAGAGGCGTGCTGTACGGCCCAGATCGCTTGGGCCGCATGGCGTCCGGACGAAGCAAGCACATTGATCAGCACCAACCACAGTGCGCCGGGGGTGCCCGAGCAGGCATGCGGGGCTGCCGCGGCCCTCGGCCAGTCACCGGAACACGGCCTGTTAGTTCAGTGCAAAGCGATTCATATCAAGGGGTTCGGAGCGAAGCAATTCCACAGCTCGGTGAAGTCTAGCTGGATGTAAAAGGAGGCCACTTCCGGCGATGGCGGCCGGGCCGTGAGGTGGCCGGGGCCCAATGGGAGCACCAGATTCAGGTGACGATGCATCGTTTCGGGGTGGTGCCCCGCCCTGCACCGTAGGGCCTATAAAGGACGGATCGTGAAGCCGTCCGTCATCATAGTCATCGTCATGGTCGTCCTTATCATCTTTGCCTGGCCTTGGATCGATCTCTGCATATGCCTGCTGCTCCGCAATTCCCATCTGCCACTCCGCCCACTCGGTCTCGATCACCGCCTTCTCTGGAATCTCCACTCCCTCGCCACTGGCTCCACCCACCCATCTTCTCTACTTATGAGTCTCCGCCTTCTCCACCCAATCACCGCTGGCTCCACCTACCGCCCTCTCTCACGCCTGATGGTCTCACCCATTCTCTGGATCGGCACAGACGCTGTGCCGGCAACATAGCCAAGCAGAAGACGACGCACCAACTCTCAAGGAGGGATCGTTCAGCAGAGCATTCCGCCCAAACATACTGGGTAGCGCAGTCGGTCAACCGTGCAA
Source organism: Eptatretus burgeri (assembly GCF_056783735.1). Taxonomy (NCBI): domain Eukaryota; kingdom Metazoa; phylum Chordata; class Myxini; order Myxiniformes; family Myxinidae; genus Eptatretus; species Eptatretus burgeri. Next base: position 28,243,717 of record NC_140966.1, on the reverse strand, counting down.
GGTATTACGAGACCGTTAGCCTCATCTCCTCTCCTTTCTTCTCATTAACCCCTTTTTATTGGTGTGTGTGTGTGTGTGTGTGTGTGTGTGTGTGTGTGTGTGTGTGTGTGTGTGTGTGTGTGTGTGTGTGTGTGTGTGTGTGTGTGTGTGTGTGTGTGTAATGGTGCCAGTCCTAGCTTCTAGCTTTAAGTTAAGATTGCAGAAGATATATCAGTATAGGTCTGCTCTCAGTCTGCTTTAGTAAGTTGTTTGTTTCATTGATGCACCACACATTTCTTTCTATCCCTGCTTTACATACAACAATAAACTACCTTCACTGTGCCACATATTTTTCCTCACCTACCTGTATTAAATGCTTATGTATAAATGTTCCCAGCTTGTTTTTGTCTTTTCTTTCATTGATTCAGCATGGTCCGTATCCTAGCCTAGCTGGGACTTTATTTACAACGATCCTTTCTTTTAGCCGGTACGTTCTTTGGCAGTGTCGCTCAGCTGCATCTGATCCGGTTTGGACAAGGCGTATAGAGGGTGTGTCCCCCGGTAATTAGGTCACGTGATTATTTTTCGGTAACCGATATCAGACGGAGGACCCCAAGTCACGTGGTTGAGCTATTGGCGTTCACGGTCGGTTAGCGATCTGCGTCACGGAGTTATCCGTGTGCGATGGCCTGCAATTCCAGGGAGTCTGGTGGGAACCCGAGATAGCTTCCCCCCCCCCTCCACCAAGTGGTCTTCCCAGCCGATCCCTGGGCGCAACAATATATTGACTGCTTTTGACGTTTGCACGTGGTACTTGCTTGGGAGCCTCATTGGTATGCATTGCTGTCTGTGCTGTCGCTGATGATTCGCCAATAAGTGATGAAATCGTTCCGACAGCTTCGGGGGAGTGTAGCATTGGGATTCTCATTTGTGTACAATTTGTGAATGTCTTTCTAGCTGTGGAGGAACTCTGAGAAGAGTTTGAAACAGCAAAAGCACTTACCTTGTGTAGGCCTTCTTGGGTTGCTTTCTGCAGCTTCTTCGGCTGGAGGAGTGTGGGAGGTGTGAAATATATAGATATATACAGTATATATATATATATATATATATATATATATATATATATATATATATATATATATATATATATATATATATATGTATATATACATATACATTTGATTAAAATTTTATAACCCTCTTTCATTATTGCCGTGTAAAGTTGTGGTGATGTGAATTAATTTTCACAGCGTGTACGCTGTATACAATTGCACCGAGTTTGAAATGTCCCCGGTGTCGTCTACCACGTCTCCGGTGGGTCCGGCGTCTCTGGTGTGCCCCCCCCCACGTGCCTCAAGACAGCCAATGACGGCCGTCCGGTAGATGCAGTGCGTAACCGCGACGGAAATGGCGACAATTGACGGAAATACCCGAGCATTTCAATGGAAATTTGTGAAACTAATGTGTTATATATGTGAAAACCATTTAATTTATTGCTTGACGGAAAAAAACGAAGAAACGCTCCCCTCATGTACGAGCGAACGAAAGACGTCATTTCCGTCCACCATGGCATTTCGTGCCGAAAGCCAAGTTCTTCTTATGCCATCATTCTCTTTAATATTAGCCATAAACAAGTGTTTCGTCATGCATTAGTAGTTGAAATTTACTTACAACAAGAACGAAAAAATAATCTCCTCACAGATTCAACAAGAACGAAAAAAAAAACCCGAAAACATCACGAGCAGGACAAGACCAATCGAGCTGAAGGAAACGATACTGTAACTGCACTGCTCCTGATTGGTCAAAGGACACCACGTGTGTGGTGTGGGCGGAGTTATGCACGAGGATTCCAGCAAACAGGACCGGACCAATCATGTTCGTGATTTACCTCATGCTGCATCGCCAATCCTCGGCGGCACGTGATACCATTGGACCAATCACGTTCGACGATGTACCTCGTGCTGCATTCTGACAAGCTCTGGATCAGAGCGAGCTTTGATTGGTCAAAGTAGTGGAGAGGCGGCGATAACCTCTGACAGAAGGTAATGACCAAGGAGGAAAGGCGATGCGTCGTTTTGATTGGTTGAAACGTGGAGGAACGGAAGGAATTCTTCTGCTCGGATCCACTTGCAACACACAGGGAGGTATCTGTTTCATAACCCGAATCACTTCACTGCGTCATTAATAATAATATTTTTCTCCTTATTTTAATTTGTACGATTTTCTTTTTTTGATCAACGTTAAAAAGCTTCCGTGACGGCTTTCGACATTTTCTTCATCCGCGGAGTCTTCATCGATATTTGTGAAAATTTGATTTCCGTGGGAATGTGATCTCACTGTGAACGGCTGTTCTGGTCACGCGGGGGTGCCGCACCGCGAAGCACGCACTCAATGTGATGTTTAGCCCTTTTCCAACTGCAATGGTCTACAAGGCTGGACCTGAATTTGTGATGAATATGAAGTAATCGGTAAACTTCTAAGTTCTTCTTATGCCATCATTCTTTTGCGGCCCCCTGCCACGCTGTATCGAACAATTTCATTCCTTATTTTATATATGAAGGTGCTTATCACAATAATAACAAGATTTTTACATTTCAAATATTAAGTACGCTTTTTAATTGTTTTTCAACTGAAAAAGCAGAACTTGCATATTTTAACATTAGTGTCCTCATTTGCTTCACCACACACACTGTATTTAAGGATTTCACTTGTTTTTTTATCAAACGCCTGAGGAATGGTATGACAAAATAGATCTCAGTCGTTCTAACTACGGACAAAACTTCCCTCAGAAATGGTTGCAGCTAAGTTGGACATGATGCCCATTCAAGGTATAAAATCAATTTATGATTAAATAAATAATTTTTTAAATTATTAAAAAACATATTGTGATTAAAGAGAGCAACTTTTTCGATATTTGGCGAAAGCTGGCCTGACATGATCGTCAAGCCCAGAGGCGTGCTGGCAGCACAACCTCAAACTACCAGCAGTTTGGGCAAAAATGCACTGAAGAATGCCCACGGATAATTTTGACATAACTTGCGGTGAAAGGAAAAAATAATCAGCGTTGATTTAGACATCACATTGTCATGGTTGAATTGGGCAACTTTATTGAATTGGCCACTTGGGGAAGCTATGGCATATTCAATTTGTCTGCCTGCAGGCGCATGCGCACACATGCACACACACACACACACACACACACACACACACACACACACACACACACACACACACACACACACACACACACACACACACACACACACACACACACACTTTAGCCACTAGCCTTCGCGAGAGGCTAAAAATCGACATAAACTTTCTGCTGTCGATTTTGTAGAATGTAGTGTCTTGTCTGTTACGTACGAACATTTTCATTCTTCCTCAACCCTCACGATTCCCTTTCCCTTCTCATTGACCTCCTGCCTTCACATATCCTTCCTTCTACCTGTCTCCCCCCTCCCCCACCACTCCCCGCACCACTACAATCACGAATTACATCAGTTGGAGAACACTGCTTGGTATCAAAAGTGCTGGGAGGACACAGCACAGGCAAGATGGGTGGAATGGCCTTTTCCTTTGTATTGCTTTGTTTCTTCTGCCACTGAAGGTGGGCAGAAGTTATGATTTCACCCCTGTCTGTTTGTTTGTCTTTCTGTCTTTGTTTGTTTGTCCTTCTGTCTTTGTTTGTTTGTTTGTTTGTGTGCAGGATATCTCCAAACATTGTGGATGGATTCAGATGAAATTGTGAGAGGTTGGGTGTGTGATAAGGATGAATTGATTCAATTTTGGTGAATATCCAGATTTGGATGCTATAATCTTTTCAGTGATTCTTCACCATTAAGAGATAGTGCCAAAAACGATATATAGCACGATATCTCAAACATCTGGGCAATACCCCTGAGCGCTCACCTGGTAGCGGCTGGATAAGATCATCAGGGAACCACTGGTGGCATGGATTACCCACGAAATATGTAATGGAGAAGAAAGTAAATACCTATGGAATTTATTTTTAATGTCATGAACAAACTTTAGTAAATCATGGGTGATGAAGGTGGTGGTCAAGTTTCATCAGAATTGTGTGTGTAGTTTCTGAGAAGAAAGCAATTGCACATTTGGGAGGGGGGGGGAGTTAACCACACCTGCAGACACCCTAAGACATACCTCTTTAATGGGGGGGGGGCAACTCTCATAAACTCCTTCCGTAGACCCCCTCAGACCTCGATTTTTTTTTAATGCCGTGAACAAACTTTGGTACACCACAGGAAATGAAGGTTGTGGTCAAGTTTCATCGGAATTGCATGTGTAGTTTCTTAGGAGAAAGCAAATACGTATTTTGTGGGGCAACTTCCCTATAGACCTCCATCGACCTCGTTTTTTTTATTTTTTTTTAATGGCGTGAACTAATTTTGGTACGTCACGGGTGATGAAGGTTGTGGTGAAGTTTCATCGAAATAGTGGATGTAGTTTCAGAGAAGAAAGCAAATACATATTTTAGGGGAAAACACCCCTTAGACTCCTTTAGACCCCGATTTATCTAATGTCATGAACAAAGTTTGGTACATCATGGGTGATGAAGGTTGTCGCAAAGTTTCATCGGAATTGTGTGTGTCGTTTCTGAGGAGAAAGCAAATACCTCTTTGGGGGGGGGGGGAGGGAGGGGCAACTCCCCTGTAAACTCCCTCCGTAGACCTCCTCAGACCGCAAAAATTTTTTTAATGCAATGAACAAACTTTGTTACATCACAGGGAATGAAGGTTGTGGTCAGGCTTCATCACAATTGCATGTGTAATTCTTGAGGAGAACGTAAATACCTATTTTGGCGATGAACCCCCGTAGAACCCCTTTGAGCCCAAATTTTTTAGACCATGAACAAACTTTGGTAAGTGCACGATGATGAACATTGTGGGAATGGTTCATCGTAATCGCATGTGTAGTTTCAGAGAAGTTGCAAGTATATATAGACGGACAGACAGACGGACGATGCACCATCCCATAAGCTCCCCTGAACTATGTTCCAGGTGAGCTAAAAAGTTATGGATGGATTCAGATGAAATATATCAGTGGGATATACACCGAGTTCCATTCTAGTTAACTGTGTAACTATGTGATCAACAAGAGGTGAGTTTTCCTTAGAATCTGATTTTATAATGTTATCTCAGGTAAAGCAAAGACGAAGGGTGAAAGCAATTCCTTCGAGGAAGCAAATATTTTGGGGAGTAAAGTTAATTTGGAGCTGACTAAAACCCGAACAACAAGAGCGAAGATTTCTTTGCAATAAATGGCCCCTCCCGGCACCATTGAATGTTCGGGGGATAAAAGTTAGTTTGCATTTAATGCACACTCGAGCCGATATTGGAACCAAACTTAAAAAGAAGAAACCTTACATCCCACCTTGTTTCGGTTTATTCGGCAGAATAAAAGGAAAAGCAATTTTCATTTACTGATATATTTTGAAGACTAGAAACCATTAAAGACAACTAGGATAATAAATAGGAGATAAAAAATAAGTTTGTTTTAAGGCATGCTCAAGCCTATATGAGAATCAAAATGAAGAAGAAGAAACTCTAACCCACAGGTGTTTCGTTAATTTCTCGGCTTTCCCTATTTCATATTAAAAACAAGAAATCGCCAGGACTTGATTTATTTTTTTTGTATACACTATCGAGGCACGTATGAGAGCTCACACCCAGAAATTACAACAAGGGAAGCAGGAGACAATAGGAGCAGGAAAGGGAAGGAAAAAACAGTGGGGAACAGACATGAGGAGATCTGTGGAAGGGAGAGGGATGGGGTGGGGTACGCAGGGTAAACAAGATGGACACGACAGGGACTTTAAGGAAAGAAAGCAGGGAATTTGAAGGCAGTGGGTTTGGGGTGGATTAGCGGGGGTAGAAAAGATTGAGGTTTTGGATGGGGGAAGACAAGAGATGGTGGTGAACAGCTGTTTTGAAGACCTGGAGGGAAGAGTGGTGTTAGTGGTGTGGTTTTGTGTGGTGTTAGTGTAATTTTTTGCAGTGTATTTTGTGTGGTGTTTGTGTTCTGGTGTGTTACGTAATTATTGAGACATTATTAGAACTGCCACTTTATAACTGCTGATAGTGATGACCAGGTATGCAGACGTCCCGCTTTGATTGGACACCTGACCCTGAGCCATGGTGAATTTAGAATGGGATTAAATTAAATTAAATATATTCAATTTAAATCAAATGGAAAACCAAATAGGAACAGTGTAAATAATAACATTGGAGTAATGAGAAGGAACCCAAATAAGCAAAAAGCAAAGATGAAGTAATCAGGAGGACCCTGGATAGGATTCACATTTCAGCTATTACTCATCTACCTTCAAATCCATCAAGGCACAGCCAAGTGAGTCTTATTCCAAAAAAAAATTATTCTGGCTGTCAGACCATGCGACCAATCAAGTTGAAATTTAAAACATATATTCCCCATCACGACTCGATCATAATTTTGAACTTTCATGTCGATTGATTAAGCGGTTCCAGAGAAAACATAATTTAATATTCTTCTACAATACAATATGGCTGCCAAACCATGTGAACAATTTTGTACACTCAAGGATGGGAAATATTTGTGTGAAGTTTCCCCTCGATCTGTCAAGCCGTTCTGGAGAAGAAGGTTTTAAAAAAATTAATTTGAGGGTAAATCCAATATGTCTGCTAAACCATGTGCCTACGATGTCATATATGTGAACCTTTTGTTCCTCATGGATAGGCGGTCATAAATATAAAAGTTTGCCTCAATTTGTTCAGCCACTTCAGGGAAGATTTTTTGAAGGTTTAAAAAAAAAACAACAAAAAAACGATATGACTGCAGAATCACGTGACTGGTGACATCAAATTTTCTTTCTGTGGACCAATTTATCCTGAGATGACCCTCAAAATTTTTCATACTGATCGGATGTAGCATTCTGTGTGTGCAATTATGACATCATATCAAAGGCACCTATGATGTCATTAAAAAAAAATCACACTTATTTCCCATTAGGAGTACTTGCCATGTGCCAAGTTTCAATATTTTCCTTGGTGCAGTTTCAGAGATACAGAAGTCCAAAGTTTTTCGGTTTTTCCAACATGGCTGCAACACCACGTTACCTACGACGTCTTAATTATCATTACAACATATCATAAAGTTATTTGCAGACAAACAAACAGACATCCAGACACAGACAGAGACAAACAAATGGTCCCAAATGTAATACCCTCTCCTTCGGCGAGGGTAATAACCCGATGTATATGCATGAAGCAAAAATATGCATACGGCTTATGTGCATATATAACACATCAAGGTTGATATACCTGGGATAATTCCGATTGCACTCAGCCATGGACTAACACCCAGGCCAAAGGCCTGAGGCCTGCTGTCTGTGCTGCTTCATGGAATGGTAGTGCATGATTTTATTGGGGTGGAGTCAGGCCAGCTGTCAAGCCAATGGGTTTAAAGCAGTGGGGTAGAGTCAGGGCATCTGAACACTGACCCATGCATAATATGTGATATAACTATCCATCCATCCTTTGGGACCATACTATGTGCAGAGCATTGGTGCTGCCTAAGCAGTCTCCTTGTATTGGCTATTTGGTACAATCTTGAACAGGTTGCCACTCCAACACATGATACCAACAAGTTGGCGCTCATTTTGCTGACCTCATAAGGATTAGATTATAAGAGGCAGAGTCAACCCCACCTGGTATTAATTAAACATCTGAGTTGGATTTAAACTCAGGATCCAAGGATCCTAAGCCCACCACCCTCACCATTCAAGTATTAAACCAACACGAGGCATATATAACTATATACTAAGCCTAAAAAGGGCATAACTCTGTTAAAAATTGAGAAAACGCCCTGAAACTCGAACTTGTTCTGTAACGTATCATAATATAGCCATACACCAAGCTTCAGTTGAATATGTTAAAGGGTAACAGGGAAAAAAGTCAGAAAGACCACAGTGAGGTGGGATGGACGGATGGACAGATGGACAGACGGAGAACAAATCTAAATTCTCCTCTAGTGAAACTGGTACGGGACTAATGATCGGCATGGAGAAGTTGTATTCCTCCTATCGATATAGTATTGTTCAAAGCAGACAATGTCAGTTTTTAACACTAACATTTAAATTCCAGGCCGAACCGTTTTGCATGTTTGGGTCGGCTAATGTCTAATATTTATTATGCAGTCTACGGTATCCAAATAAGTGGAAAGGATTTACCTCTCATTTAATGGATCCCAATATTAGTCCTTAGACATAGTGTAACAAGAGAAGATGAACAGAAGTATTCTACCAATGACTGCCAAAAGCTCTCTCCGTTCTTAAAGACCTATTTTCTTGATCAGTCAGAATAAGTGAGATGCAAACAAGAAGGAGTAAGATCAACACATTCCAAGAACACACATCATTAGATGGTGGACTCTTTCATTACTCCCGTCTGCATATGCTTAATCGGAATGGCTAAGTAATTGCAATGTTCCTTGCTAATTGCCCTTCAAATTCTCGCCTGATTGCTATGAAGATTAGATTATAAGTTCCCTATAAAATGGTGCATTCGCTCGGGTAGTCTGGCTTTAACAGCCCACTGAGTGCTTCAAGTATACCATGAATCGTGTGGTCGGTCCTTCATATTTGTAGCACGGGTGAAACAATATAAAGGCCCCTGATAATACCACCGTAGAAATCAGGAACGAGTTATACAGTTGCAGCATATTCCATTGAGTAATCATTATTATTGCTGGTCTCTCATCCTGCATTTATTTGCTGTTTGGTAATGCAAGTCGATGGGAACACGATGCACAATCAGTGTTGTGAGAATATTGATCAACTTGTTTGCATTTACATTGCACCCAACTTTATTTTTTAATTTAACTTATTGTCTATGATAATGAATGAACCCGATGACAGAACCAGCTGATCCATCCATCCATTGGGACCATACCCTGTGTGGAGCGTTTCTGCTGCCTAAGTAGTCTCCTGCGCTATTGGGCACAATCCTGGACAGATCACTACTCCAACACAGGATACCAGCAAACTGATATTCATTTTGTTGACTGCGGAAGGATGACGGGCTGAGTCAACCCATCCATCCATCCATCCATTGGGACCATACTCTGTGCAGAGCGTTGGTGCTGCCTAAGCAGTCTCCTTGGCTATTGGGCACAATCCTGGACGGGTCGCCACTCCGACACAGGATAGCAGAAAGCTGGCACTCGTTTTACCGACCTCGGAAGGATGACAAGCAGAGTCAACCCCACCTGGTATTAATTCAACAGCCAAGGGGGATTTGAACTCAGGATCCTTAGGATCCCAAGCCCACCACTCGAACCATTAAGCCAACAACAGGCACACCAACTGATGACCAAACTCAAATGATTGTAGAGTGATCCTCACATGTCTCGCTTGATAAATTCATGCCCATGCTTTGGCCACATCTCATTAACTTAATGTCAAGACTGGACAGCCGGTTTTATGCTCCCATTTAAAGGAGGGCATCCTCCTGATACTGGCATTACATCAGAATGGCACTTTTTCATTAAGTCTGATCACTTAGGAGATCAATCCAGATTATACCACCTAATTAAGAGCACACTATACTGCACCAAAATTGAGCCATCTGTCGACCTTGATACCAGTCTTTTTAAACAATGCTGATTTATTAATTCTACGAATGAAAGCCAAAAGTATAAAGTGGTCAAATTGTTTTCAGCTAAATACATTTTTCAAAGGCAAAAAACACCACTTCTCTTCCAATGCCATCAGGCAACTCAACCACCGCTGGGAAGAATATGTGACATTGGCTGAAAACTACAACAAAAAGACAAACATCTGTGATAAGTTTTGCTTGAAGTTGAAGGCAAAAACGATTTGACTCCCTCTCCTGTCTGCCTGACCTACTTAATCGGTGAGGCAAGTAAATTGAAAAGAATAGGAGTGAAATTGGAAAAAAAGAGAAGGCAAAGTATTCAAGGTACACTCTAGTGGTGCTGGCTGTAGTCTCTTGCGTCTGTAATCCGGATACTTTGAGGCTGGGATTGGAGGATCGCTTGAGGATTGAAGCCCTGTGTTGTGCTGCGCTAATGGAGGGTACAAAGTAACCCCTGATTGACAGGTGAGGCCAGATCAGATCTGTGACTTGTGATGGGTATTATGTAAAACTCGTACTAACCTATTCATGGTCGAGTGTTGGTGACTAAATCGGCTCCCCCACCCCCACAAGGTCCCCCTGATGTGGAGGGTGCATGGACATGGACACCCAGCATGATTAAATCCAAAACCCACCAAAGGGTGGAGGGAGCTCCTTGTGAGCCAACAGCCATCCATATCTGGTGACAACTGTCTATGCATATCCTCCTGCTGTTGGTTACCTTCCTGCGGCGGGTGGTACAGGATTTGCACTCCGCCACTACAAAACACTTCACTCTGCAAAAACACACTAGTGTGTGTCAGGGGTAGTGCTGAGGTGTTGTCCACCAGACAGTGGTCTCCTCGGGTTAACCTGAGGAGGTCCCTTTGGGTGGGTGCCTGGAATGTCCTATCCCTAAGAGATAGGGGACAGACGAGGCATCTGCCTGGGGGATGGCCAGATGGAGGCCACTGGAGTACCTGCGGAAAGTGGATGCAGCATCACGCTGTGGTGCATGCTCCCAATGTATGTATGTACACTCTAACTCGAGCAGAACAGACTTATCTCACAATGTACCATTTCTATGAATGTCATTTTGCTTTTTTTATTGTTAGCAGCCTCAGCTTAATGCAATCAGCCTGCCAATGCCATGAACAAGTACAAATATAGAAAAATATTAACTTTCCATTAAAGGTGAATGTGTTTATCGAATTATATTGTTTTGGGTTTCCGGAGCGAGTGTGCCAGGGTGCACGAGGGGGTCTGCTCTGCCGTGCCACTCGACCTCTGACCCTGAAGCCATTAGCCACAGATAATTATGTTCCCCGACGGGTTGCTAAGCAACCACGGACGCTGATTAAGGTAATTATATCGAGCAGGGTCCCACGCCCAGTGTCGCATTACCTTATTTTTATGATATATTTATCCAAACTGGGGAACCGTGCTTTCAAGGTTCACCCATCTACTTATTACTTACAGCCGAGTGAACTTTTGGTGGACATTGGCTACCCTACGAAAGTGAATCGCTGAGGTATAACATCCCATATATTACATACACACTATGTCAGACAATTGAAGGAAAAAGATAGCCGGGCAGGTTTGAAAGCAGTTTACCAAAGCACGGCAAGTATTTACAAGTGATATATTTCACAAGCACATATTTACAAGCAGTAATCAAGGAATAATCAAATGGTAGTCAAACTCCAATCATGCAATGGACAAACAGTACTCAAAAAATAGTCAAGCAATACAGGCAGGCAAAGACACATCCATTCTAATAAGTGTGTGTGTGTGTGTGTGTGTGTGTGTGTGTGTGTGTGTGTGTGTGTGTGTGTGTGTGTGTGTGTGTGTGTGTGTGTGTGTGTGTGTGTGTGTGTGTGTGTGTGTGTGTGTGTGTGTGTGTGTGTGTGTGTGTCTGTCCTCCATAACTCCAAAACAATAAAACCTAGTAGCCTGAAACTTTACGTGCATACGAAGAAAACTCCAAGGAAGTGCATCACTGAAAATTGGGTGTTTCGCTTAATTAAAACACCCCTTTTGAAGATAATTTACGTCCTTATTTAATATATCCTTCATCGGGTGATCCTCGGTCACCACTGTCTATGGGGTCTTAAGACGTATCCTCGGTAACCTCGCTGGGGTCTGAAGCCACCATGTTTTTTGGCCTGCTCAACCTTGCCTTGACTTGGAACAGGCCGCAATGATTTGTTCACAATAAAGTTTATTTTTTCAGTTTCCTCACTCATATTATCGAATGCATGTTCATCATAGCTACAAATCGCAAGGTACATTGCAATGCTTATAAACGCCCAGAGACTGCAGCGTTCGTTGCTTTATTTCATTTCTGCACATGTAATCACTGCGAGAATCTCTTAAACTAAGCAGAATTACAAAATTTAAGCTCCAGAATCAAACTTAAAAGCAGTTCTGAAGCTTAAAAACTAGTGTTAACTTGTCCAATTCGGACATTTTGACATTTTGAGTGTCTCCAGGGGGTGCATGTTTAACGTGACGGTTTGGTGATTGCCTATCACGTGCCAAGCGAGCCGTTTCATTTCAACCATTTTGTTGGAGTGATTAAGCCACTTGTTGAGTGCTCTTCAATATTCACATTGTCTCTCAATACTGTACATCGACTGACTTGGACAAAATTCAGGGGTCACTCGCATGTGTTGTTAGCCACGTGTTGTTCTGCGGTGCAAGAGGTGGTGGCTGGCTCACTGAAAATGTGAATTTTTTTTTCCCCTGCGTTTCCCCTTTTTGTATGATCTTCCATTATACGACCCTTCACTTCGGCAAAAATAAATACAAATAAAAATTAAACGTTTCGTTTTTAACCATTTTGCTTGGTGAAGCCGCTTGGCGCATGTTTCAGTTTCAGTGGTGATTGCACAGTTCTACACTGGAGGTAGGAAGGCAAAATAAATTTTTGATCACAATTAGTAAAAAATGATTTCAGTTATGAAATAATGAATCGCAATATCATGGCAGGAAAGCCCAGAGGTACACATGCTTACTCTGCAGAGCATGGATTCACATCCCAACCCATCTATAAACTGTCATCTCGGTGTTTCACAGGACGGTTGATTCATCAATGTGTGTGTTGAGTCTTGGATGGATGATAAACTCGGTGCCACATCTGGTGGAATCCCTCACCCCTCTCCATCACTCACCCCTCTCCATCCCTCACCCCTTCTCTTCAACCTTATATTAGTATTGACTTCCCATTGCCATGAAAGTGTGCCTCGTCACTAAACCACACATCGTGAATCCAGTTTGTGTTTGCCTCTATCTTCTGCTGCAGCATCTCACACATATGCCTGGTATTGGCTTCATGGTTTGGGTGGGGGGCTTGGGATCCTAGGATCCTGAGTTCAAATCCTGCTTGGTTGTTGAAGTAATACCAGGTGGGGTTGACTCTGCCTGTCATCCTTCTGAGGTTGGCAAAATGAGTGCCAGCTTGCTGGTATCCTGTGTTGGAGTGACGACCCATCCAGGATTGTGCCCAATAGCCAAGGAGACTGCCAAGGCAGCACCCAACTCATGCTGCTTTATCTCCATTGGTCAATTTCTGGGCTGTTGTGATGTGGTAAGGAAAGAGGTTTAAATGTTTTCATTATTATTCTGATACTGCTGGGAGTGAAACCCAGTTCAGCTGATCTTTGTCGATGTGATTTATTCGGACTTTGCATGACTGACTCACGAACTAGTTTCATGTTTCCTTCACACCGTACACTTCTTTGGCGACCGGACCTTCCTTTGTAAATGTCGAGAATCGTCCCTTCACTTTTTAACTTTTTCACAAGTTTCCAAATGGCTGGGTTGCTTGGCTTGTTTCTGGGATGCATTCCATATTCGGTACAGAACCGCGTCTGAGCGGAAGCGGAAGCAATTGATTTGGTCTCAAAATATCACTTGACAATGTTTACTCTTTTTGCTCCATAGAAAACGTCATTTTTTTCCATAGAATACTTTCATTATGCTTGAATGACTTCTCCAAAGATCATTGATCACTCCTGCAAAACAAAAAAAATGACGGTAATGACTAAAAGTACAAAGGTCATTTGAAGCGGTTAACCTTTTATTGACACACCTTGTATATGTATATGTATATAATATTTTATTTTATATATATTGCTTAGATCCCTTTGACCCACCAGACCTTCAGACCCCGTTGGCCTTTTAAGACACTTAAGCCACTTTAGTCCACTTAGAAAATTAAAAAAAACTTTGCCCAAAAATAGTTTTTGACGACCTTTTTTGTGAACCATTCACATCGCATCACAAGTTGCAATGCCGAATCAAAACTGATATCCCAAACTGAAACTGATGCTGGTCTGTTGCTCTCCCATTGTAGTGGCCTTTCTTTTTTTCATTTATCTGGCATTGCTCTGTTAACTTCCCCCCACCACCCTCGCCCCACCCCAAAGAAAACAAAACCTTACTCCACAAATCCAGCCTTACTGTCCATCTGGGACAGGGTACTCATTACTGATGGGTTCGTAGATGTCTCACTTCAAATGAGCAGTTTTTTTGGAGTGTGTATTGGGAGAAACGGGAATTCAGTGTAAATATTCAGTGTGCAGACATCACAGTGGGTCGGGATGGTTAACTCGACAACCTTGTTCCATTCCACCAGCGAAGATTTCCAATCCATGCCTGTTGTACCTCCGAAGTACTGCTTGGGAGTGAGGGATCTATTATGAAAGCTCAGCTGGAAAATGGATTTAGGCATGTTTTGGGCCTACCACCTGATGGAAGATCACCAATGTTCTTTCCATGCCAACCGACCATCTCCTGGCACCTATCCCTCCCGAGCCTGCCCCCTCTCTTGATACTCTCCCATAGCTTTGCTTTCGACAATTTCCATTCTGTATTTCTCATAGCATTTCATTCTGATTTCCCATCCGATGATCCTTAGATCAGTAGTTTCAGTTTCACTTTTCAACATCAGTTTCGCTTTGGGATATCAGTTTTGATTCTTCATTGAAACTTGTGATGCGATGCGAATGGTTCACAAAAAAGGTCGTCAAAAACTATTTTGGGGGGAATTTTTTTTAGAATTTCCTAAGTGGTCTAAAGTGGCTTAGGTGTCTTAAAAGGCCAAAGGGGTCTAAAGGTCTGATGGATCAAAGAGATCTAAGTGGCATTAAGGGTCAAAGGGGTCTCGGGTGTTTAAAGGGTCTTATAAGGGTCGAATGGGTCTAAATGAGTCTAAGGGTATTAAATGGTCCCAAAGGGGTCTAAATGGGTCTCAATCTCTCTTTTGTTCCTCTTTTATTCCATATGTGTGAAAGTTCCTTCTGGAGATGGTTCAATCACGATATTCTTTCCAGGGTTCATCTCATGTTCACCCATCACCAACAGTGGTATTTCTACTCCAATTTACCTCATTTAACCTACCCCCTTTTGCAGGTTACAGTGTTTCCTCCCCTCCTGGCACTCCTCTTTTCCTGCTTGTTCATTCCTTTGCTTCTTGTGTATACCTGTGGCCGCAATGCTCCATTACCAGGACTTCGCCTTTTTTCTCTCTGTCAACTCGCTCTTCAATGAGCCGAAATGTTTTCTTAATACCTTTTTACATAAAAAGGTGCTTCTCAATTGAGAAAACAATTATGCTGGCTGGCATAATTCCTATTAGGGATTGTTCTTGGTTTATACAGTACTTTAAAATAGGAATTTGTGTCTCTGCCTGGTTTGATGATTCATTTTTATACATTCTCTCTTGTGGATGCTTAAGCCTTTCATTATGCCAATGATGTGCTTGAGCTGCTATTACTGGTCTTGCTTTTTCCAGCTCTTTTGCCATTTAGTCTCATGTCTTTGTCTGTTTTCTCACAATTTTTCTTTCTAATGTTACTATTATTTGTATATTGGCATCTTTCAAGGTTTGCCAGGACAGTGCTATAATTTAACATCCTTGTCAAATTATAGCACATGACAGTGCTATACGGTGTCCCTCAGCTTTAAGTGCTTTTCAAAAAAAAAAGTTTATACAGTACTTATTTTTGAAAGTTATTCAGAAGCTTAAAGACAGAAACATTTGTTTACTTCAGACTACATTTTTTGTCCTTAAGGCCAGGATACATGAATGTAGCTTTGGCAATCCCTTTCATCTCTTTGCATGACCATGTGTTTTGGTCTTCATGCTGAAGTTAAAGTGTTCAGCCAAGTCACTCATGTTTAAATTATCTAGCTTTTCTTTTTAAATTATAAATGCATTTCCTGAGATAAACAAGATAAATTCCAACACTGGAGTTTAAATAAGCATACAAATTGATTTGTGTTTTGGAAGCGGTCCATGTTTGTGCCCTGCACTGTTCTCTCTCACCCTTATCTTCTTGGATTGCTTTGTTGAACCACATACTGCTTTGGGATTCATCTCCTGCCTTCTCTTCATTATTCACACACTGCCATAGCGCTACGCATTATCCGTTCCAAATTAGCAGAACATTCTCCTTTCTCTGTGCTTCTGTGCTTGTTATAACTTATTAAGCTTGCCTCCGTTTTGGACGAACTGCAACAGGAAAGTGGTTGTATTGTGAAAAACTCATGAATGTCTCGATTCTAGATTAACTAACAAAGCAATAAAACACTTTTTTGAAGATGTAGATGTTCAGCTTGGCTGGAATATTGGTTTGTGACCAGAGTGGAGTTTTTATGAAACTACTCTTTAGTATTTCATATTTTAAATTGTTTTTTTATATACCTGTATCATTGTTTCTGTGGGGTTATTTCGGTGAAAAAGTGAAGTATATTTTTTGGAGTTTCGCGTTAAAGCATAATTGCATGCAAGATTACACCAAATAGACAAATATGCAGAAGCTGAACCGATGTAACAAGGCTTTGTGAAAGGTCTGGAGTATTAAAAAGAAATGTCACCACTTGAGTGTGTTTAATGCCCTCCCCCCATCCAATAAGCCTTGAAAAAAGGGAGGAGGCCAACAGGCAAATTGGGGGCCAAGGCAGATTCCCTAAGAGTCCTACAGAAAGGGAGGTGGAAGATGTAGGGTGAATTGCGTGGTGTTCCTCACAACCATTGGCGGGAAAGTGGGGGCGCACCGCACAAGGATGGGCTGTGTAGGATCACCGAGTGGAGACTGAAGCAGGCAGCATGTGTGTAGCGAGGACGACAGACCATTCAAAGTGCACAGCCATTGTGGGCATGGCAGCCATAGCCGGGTTCTCTGTGGGGGAATCCCAGGGCCAGGGGTCCAGTGGTAATGTTAATTTTGAAGGATTTTATTGAGACCGATTTAAATTGACGTTTTGAGATTTTTTTCCACCAGTAAATACAACCCGTCGCTTCGCTGACGGGGGGGTTGAGAGAGAGTGGGAGGGGGGAGAGAGGAGGCAGGAGGGAGGGGAAGATAGGAAGGGGGGAAGAGTGAGGAAATGTAAGGAGGTTGGGAGAGCTATGCCTCACCAAATACTGCTATACCACGGGAGGAAGGATGCGAGGAGGGGTGTGAGAGAGAGAGAGAGAGAGAGAGAGAGACAGACAGACAGAGACAGACAGAGACAGACAGACAGACAGACAGAGACAGAGAGACAGAGACAGACAGAGAGAGACAGAGAGAGACGTGGGGTTAGTAAAGAGAATACGTTATGCTTAATGACCACACACACACACACATACACACACATATACTCATGTTAGAACAGCTGTAAACACAATGACACAACACAGTTTATAAAGTAATCTGCCAGCACATCTGCAAAAACTTTGATATTCCAGTTCCAGAAAATTTGTGGGAACATAAAGCAGAAGTAATCACTGAAAACATAGAAGTACCCACTGCTCACATACGAACAAATGATCCCATCGAGCGTGAACATCCAAAACAAAGCGTTGTGACCAGATATCATACTTAGGTACAAAAAAAAGAGAAGAAGGCATTGCTTATTGAGGTGTTGATAGCAGTGATTTTGGTCTAACAATGCAGAAATCAAGAAAATGACCAAACACCAAGACCTCAAGAATGAAGTGAGAAGATCCTGGAAGCTGAAGAATGGCAAAGCTGTACCAGTGATTGGTGGAGCTACAGGAATGATGACAAAGAAACTCACAGCGATATTAAACATAGGGGCAATGCCCCTTGGTGCTCACCTGGTCGTTGCTGGATAAAATAATCAAGCAATCACTGGTTAGCATGGATGACCCACAAAATATATATTGGAGAAGAAAGTAAATACCTATGGATTTATTTTATTGCCATTGTGGGGGAAAAATTATATTAATGTATTCTAAATTGTAACAAATTGGGTTTTGAAATTTAAATTTTATGCAACAAGTCAAATTGGCTGTCCTTTTTAGCCAAGAGTCTTTTTTCCCTAAATGTTGATAAAATGTCTTGTTCTGGAGCGGTGTGACCTGGGCTGATAACAGCAAACCTTTGCCTTGAAATGTACGTCGTGTACTTCTCACCTAGAAGACACGTACGCAGTTTGAATTGGCAGCCCCCACCACTCTCCCATGAAAGTATAAGATGCTTTGAAATGCAAAATTGTTTTAGTGCAAGCACGTGAGGATGTATGGCATCTCAGTGCGTTGTACTCCTTGGGACTGACCAAGTACCAAGTAATAATAAAACTCTCTGATGTAATGTACTTAAGCTGTGGAAAGTGAATTAATCGGGTTGGTTTTATGGTTAACGAAAAAGTAAGATAAATAAGATAGAACCAAATAATATTGCAACAAATGGGGGTTCTGTTTGTTCATTGAATGAAGTGTACGAGGGATACATTTAAAACCGAATCGGCTAGACGTTAAGCCCTGAAGTTAAATAGGATTCCACAATCAACCAGGAAGAATCCTTCAACGATCACGATGAGGTTCGAGGAGAAAAAAAAATCCACAAACCTTGGTACATCATGGCTGATAAAGGTTGTGATCAAGTTTCATTGAAATTGTGTGTGTGGTTTCAGAAAAGAAAGTAAATACATATTTT
>NC_140966.1:28212655-28220155 GCF_056783735.1 Eptatretus burgeri | reverse complement strand
AAGCGGCGTTGTGGTTGGTTGTTGTGAAGCGGCGTTGTGGGACGTGGTTGGTGGTGGTAGTAATGGCGGCTGGTCCAAAATAAAGATAGTAAAAGAAAAACGGCTATCCTGAAGAGTCGCAGCCCGACTGATTGACATTTATTCCCTCTAGACAACGGGTTTGGGCCTAACTACACATATACTTACAGAGATATCTCACCTAAGGGACCTGAATGGTGGTTTGTGAATTTCGCCAACCACAACAATATAAATATATATATATATATATATATATATATATATATATATATATATATATATATATATATATATATATATATATATATATATATAGATATAGATATAGATATAGATATAGATATAGATATAGATATAGATATAGATATAGATATAGATATATATATATAGATATATATATATAGATATAGATATATATATAGATATATATATATATATATAGATATAGATATATGTATAGATATAAATATAGATATATATATATATATAGATATATATAGATATATATAGATATATATAGATATATATAGATATATATAGATATATATAGATATATATATATATATATAGATATATATATATAGATATATATATATAGATATATATATATATATATATATATATATATATATATATATATATATATAATATTGTTGTGGTTGACGAAATTCACAAACCACCATTCAGGTCCCTTAGGTGAGATATCTCTGTAAGTATATGTGTAGTTCGGCCCAAACCCGTTGTTTCGAGGGAATAAATGTCATTCAGTCGGGCTGCGACTCTTCAGGATAGCCGTTTTTCTTTTACTATCTTTATTTTGGACCAGCCGCCATTACTACCACCACCAACCACGTCTCAACAGCCATCACACAACAACCACCAACCACAACGCTGCTTCACAACAACAACCACAACGCCGCTTCACAACAACAGCCACGACCTTTACCGTCACAACTCGCCACCATCGCATCACCACCATTCTTGCGCCACTTGTGGGCACCGATACTGGACTCGTGCAGGGCGCGCACCGAACAGCGTGTTCAGAAACATCACAGACTTTCCGAGGAAAACGGATCAAAAACGACTCACGCCCACTTCTGTTCCGTCCTATCGGCGAGCTGGGGCGATTTGGCCCCGCCTCCAGGGGGTTGGAGTGCGGTCGCTATATGCAAATTCATGGATCAAAAAGCATTCACGCCCACTTTTCCTCGGTCCAATGGGGAGCCAGTTAGAGGTGAAGGGTCGGAGGTAAAGGGTCAAAGGTGGGGGAGCGAGGCCACGGGGAATATAAACGGCCGCGCTCGCCAAACAGTTCAGTTCGGAGGGGAGAAGTCAACAGTTCCCAGTTCGAGTTCTCGGTTGGGAGTTGTCGGTGGAGCTGGGAAGAAGTGGTAGTAGTCAGAGTGAAGAGGACGGATCTGTGGAGAAGTGGCGGCGGCGAAGGCGATCGAGGGGGTGCTCGCGTCGGAGTCGGGGAGCTTGCGGAGGGAGAGGCCGGCGGCGCGACCGAGGTCGAGGTGGAGACGCTCGTCGCGGGACCCGAGACAGTGTGATATGCTCCTCCCCCCCCGAGCATCAACAACCCCCTCCTGTTTCCCCCCCCCCCCGCGCTGAGATAGTGCGACAAGGGGGCCCCTTTCCCACCCCCTACCAGACACTGTCCGCGAGGCCCGCGGAGTTGAGGCGCCACCGCCACTTTGCGTCTCATCATCAGACGGGTAGGCCCGACACGGTCTCGGCCCCAGGCCCGCCTCATCCTGGAGGGTGATTCTTTTTCTTTTGCTTTGGGTATCTCTGTTGTCGGCGCCGTCTGTGAAGTAAAATTGTATAAGTGTTGCCGTGTGCTCGGTAGTCGGATAGCTCTGCATTGTGTTTCTCTTTTATATTTGCTTTTTGTGTAATATTGTGTTTCTTCTCCTTTTACATGTGCTTTTGGTGTAATTGTATATGTGTGCTCCCCGTTCATCGCGAAATAAATGTGAGTTATGTTGAACTGTTTTCCCGCTTCGCTTCGTCTTTTCTTTCATTGAATCTCCATCTTGCTTCACGTAAAGGGTTGGTCGTGGGCTAAAACGCCCGATAATTAATCGAACCGTTGAGGCCGACGAATAACACCGCTCGGTTATCCCGATAGTACGGAACGGGTCGCTTAAAGTGGCCCGTGTCCGAAGTCGACCTGCGGCGAGGTGCGATCGCCCGGTCTACCCTCCGTGTGGGTACTTAGGTAGGTCGAATTTGGCGAGCAACCCTATCCCACGCTGGGGCCGATTGGCACGATCGTGGTGAGACCGAAAGGTCCACCCGTGACTAGTTCCCGGCGTTAGTCCGAGAGGGTCACGACTGGATTGTCCGTCCGGTGGGCGACGTGCCGCGATACGAGTTACGTGGCCGTCCGCACGCCGGCGGGCGTGAATCTGCAACACTGGTGTCAGGTCGTGCGATACAAACTCATCGCCCTCCTCGCGGCACTGGTATCGGAGAACGGGAAAACGGGCTCTCCTGTCTCCAGCTAAATTCACGGGAATCGGTCCAGGGGTGAGAGGAGCGACCCCCGATTCCCTCCAAATTACGAGCGAGCTAAATTAACGCTTTACGAGAAGCAATATGGCGTCTCAAGGCGAGCGGGAGCTGGGGGTATTAGAAATGGATGTAGAATGTGTAGAATCCATGGTCCAGGATGAAATCCCCGTGCAGGAAATGTTGGTTGTACAGGAAAACGAACTCGCCCAACTGAACCCAGAGCCCGAAATAGGTGCGGCAGCGGCCGCGGTGTATGACACCTCCCCTCCCCCTCTCCACCAAAACCCCCCCGATCCTTGCCGAAACGGCTCACCCAAGCGCACCCGACATGGCCCAGCTATTCACCATGCTGGCAAAAATGAATGAGGAAATGAACGAAAAGATGGATGCGAATACACAAAAATTGGATGCGAATACACAACAAATGAACGGAATGGAAACAAACATGAAGGAAGAAACGAAAAAGCTGCGGGGTGAGACGCAGAACATGGGCCGATGCCTGCAGGCGGGCATGAAGGCCGTTACCAGGGAGCTAAAAATGGCGACTCCACGTGTGGGAGCGAACGAGCTGGAAGGGGGTGCAACGGCTGTCGGGCCCGCGGTGGAGGCGGGTGACAAAATAATTCGGGGGGCGTGTTGGGCGAGGGTCGTGACAGAAAAAGTGATGGTAACCGAGAGGGACAAACTAATTGGGGTGACGGAGACGTGCACGAGGGAGATAACAAGGGAAGAGACAAATAATAGTTGAGACAAGGGAGGTAAAGGGTGAAGAGGTGACTGAGTTGGCAGAGACACGGGAGATGGGAACGATAGAGGGAAGACTGCACGATGAAGACGGGGTAAGTGACGCACACACACACACGGAGGTAGTGGAGGACAATGGGGGTGAGCTCGCGGACTGGGTAGAGACCCGGTGCGAGCAGCTGGATGGCCTCCTCCAGGAACGAGGGGAGGGAGTATGCCCCCTTGAGGCGAGTCACGACCAGGTGAGTTCGGTCGTGCTTTGCGAGGTTGAGGGGACGAGTGCTGTGGACAGGTGCACGGAGAGCTTGGGGGGTATAGAGGCCCCGGAGACCCTTGTGGGGACACAAATCCCCAGTGTGGTTGTCCCTGTGTGTGTGGTGCAAGGTGTGAGTGCGTCCCCGTGTGTGGAAGCGACCCCGTGTGTGAGTGGTGTGGTGGCGATTGTGCCGGAGTACGTGCTTCCCAGCACGCCGTGTGTAAAAGGGGCACCGCAAGTGGAAGA
Source organism: Eptatretus burgeri (assembly GCF_056783735.1). Classification (NCBI taxonomy): domain Eukaryota; kingdom Metazoa; phylum Chordata; class Myxini; order Myxiniformes; family Myxinidae; genus Eptatretus; species Eptatretus burgeri. Next base: position 28,216,371 of record NC_140966.1, on the reverse strand, counting down.
GGCCGTGTGTGTGGATGAAACGGCCAGTGTGGATGAGACACCGCGGTTGAGTGCCCCCGTGTGTGTGAGTGAGGCACGGTGTATGAATGAGGCACCGCGGGTGAGTGCCCCCGCGAGTGTGAGTGGTGTGGTTTGTGTGAGGGAAATGGCACGGGTGAGTGAGGGGCCGCGAGTGCGTGGAGCCACGTGTGCGAGGGGGGTGGCATGCGTGAGTGAACGGCCGAGTGCAAGGGAGACCGTGTGTGTGAGAGAGCGGTATGTAAGGGAGATGTCGGTGGGCATGTGTGAACATGCAGCCGCGTCTCCCGGTGTGAGTTTAATGGTGAGGTGTGTTAGCGTCGTAACACGCGGGAGTGCGTGTGTGGAATGGCGACGACGGCGACATGTGAGGAAAGAAAGCCGAGTAGCGGCTGTAGTTGTTTCGGGGACCGTGCCGGGTTCGACCAGCAGCGCGCAAGAGGTCCGTGCTGTGCAACGCACGAGGCCCCCACGTGCTCGCTTGCGAGAGTGAAGTCCCGGTCCGGAAACGCCAGCGGTGGATTTGCCGATCCCGCGGACGGACAAAGTTTAGGCAGGATTACGGATTTGGACCGGACGGGTTCTCCACGCGATCGTGTGTGTTAAGCTCCAACGGGCAAAGCACATGTGTTCGCGTGGGGAACCCCTCGAGACGTGGGGCTTGTGTTTTTTTTTTTATGCGCACGGTGACGTCATGGCTGCACGTGGGGTTGGAATCCGGCAGGAGGGGTATCCCTGCCGGATGGTACCGTCCAAGGAGGGACGAGGTACACGTGCAGCTGCATGACGTCACAGGCAGGTGCAAAGTGCGCGAGCTGTGAGTTGCCGCGCTGGTGATGCGCATGTAAAAAAAAAAAAAAAAAAAAGCAAGCCTCACTTTCGGGTGCACAGGATTCCTGGGCAAGGGGTGGAAGACCCCCTTGACCAGGGCACAGGATGGAAACTAGTTAGGGGGAAGGGTTAGCTTAGCTAGACCGGCTCCATGGGGCAGGGGTAAGTCCTCATGGAGTCCGTGGAATGGATTAGGTAGAGGGATTTAGTGAGCTTTAGGTTGGGAAATAAAATGATTTATTTGGAGACAGTGACAGACTTGTGGATATGTAGAGGGGACGTAGTTTAGCTACGTAGTGTTAAATGGAACGTGCTATAGTTTAAGGGACGACGTGGGAGCACGAGTTAGTTAGGGGAGGTAGTCAGAAGGATGGCAGAGTTCAGTGGTGTGTGTGTTGAAGAGTTGGTGAGTGAAGTGGAAGCATGTGCTTGGTGAGTGAGTGAGGCCAGCGGGTCTGTGTGAGTGGAGCGAATGGGGAATGCATGGTGCGATGAGTGATTGGGGGGAGGAGTGACTCCCGCCCAAGCGACCCCGGGATCAGTGTAAACTGAGTTAGGGGGTTAGTCAAATTGAAAAATGGAAGTCGTTTTGCTGTTGGTGTGAATGTAGGCTCGAAACCCATTTGGAGGGGTGCAGGAGCCCTGTTGACGGGCTGGGAGCGTGGCTGCGAAAGGTGAGTATCGCTGAGTGGGTACCCCGGGCACCAGGCTAGTCGGCCGTGGTAGGCCAAGCGCCCATGGGGGGCCGGGATAGCGTAGTGGGCACGGGTGCGCCTGCTTGGTGCGGGGGCCCGGGGCGCCATTAGCCGCGTGGGCAGTGTTGTGGGCACGGGTGACCCTCGGAAAGGGGCCCGGGAAGCCAGCCTGCCACGTGTGCGTTTCAGGGGAGGTGCCATGGGGGGCACTCCCCGGTGTTAGGGAGCTGGTAGGCTCGGAGGCAGTGTAGTGCCCGGGGGTGCCATCGTCGGAGAATCGGCAGAGGGTCGTGCCTGCCAAAGGGAGCCACGTGTCCCAGCCATGAGACCGTGTGAGGGCACGGAGAGAAAATTGGGGGGCGAGGCCCGAAATTGTGAGGACACCAACACAGGCGACGGGAATCTGGGTTGTTAGAACCAATAGTTTAAGCGAGAGGCGCTTGTTGAAAGCCCCGGGGTAGTTTAACAGTTAAATGGTTAGGGTAGATAGAAAGTGTACCCCTCCGCACCATCCATCCCCTCGCTGTCGTTGTGGGCCGCTGGACCCACTTTGTGTTATAGATCGCCGAACTCTGGGGAGGCCATCCTGAGGCTTGAGTTGGGCCTCGACACAGGACGTTGGCTCTCCCTTACTCCCCTCCGGGAAGGGAACGTAGGGGTTGGGAGTAGGCTAGGTGACAGGATAGGTTAGCCGAACAAGGACAGTAAAGGGGGTTAGGGGACGATTTATAGTGGTGAAGTAAAAATAAAAAAATAAGTTGGGGCTAAATTGGGGTTTGGACAAATTAAGGGAGTGGGTATGGACAGTGACAGGCAAAGGCGATAGGTTGGGAGGGAGACCGTAGGGTAGGTCCGAGCCCGCCTTCCGAGTGGCCAGCACCACCGCACTCCCTCCACCAACCTCCACTGAACGGCAAAGACTGGCCAGTTTCATCTGCTGGCTGCGTTGCTGCAAGGCAAAGGCCGGCCCACTTCATCGGCAGCTGTTGCTGTGCTGCAAGGCCTGTGCCGGCCGGATCATCTGCAGCTGTTTTCTGCAAGGCCTGTGCCGGCCAGTTCGTCTGCCGGCTGTGTTTGCCTGCAACGGCCTTGTTCTGCGGGCTGTGTTTGCCTGCTGCCTTTGCCATGCCCACTGCCCATGTTCACCAGCCCCGTTCAATTTTTGCTTTGCCCCCCCCTGTTCATTGCCATGTGTGCCAGGATCAAGGCAACACTTTGCAAGCTGCAAGAACTGCCCTGTTGGCAGCTACAACACGGGCCTGCAGTGGCGGCCCGTGCACCGTGTTTGCGTGCATCCATTCATCCATCCATTCGTTGTGCTCATTGCGTGTGCCACTTGAGCTGGCACGGAGACTGCGTTTGTGCAGCCCATGCACCGTTGTGGTTCACTGCGTTCAGTTCAAACCATTCATCCATCCATTCGTTGTGTTCATTGCGTGTGCCACTTGAGCTGGCACGGAGACTGCGTTTGTGCAGCCCATGCACCGTTCTGGTTCACTGCGTTCAGTTCAAAAGGGAAGGCCTTGGACTGCATGTGAGCAGCCGGCCACGTTCCCTGTCACCTGCATTGTTGAGCCAGAGACTGCATGCGAGCAGCCTGGCTCCCTGCTAACTGCTTTCTTTTTGCAGAGTTCAGTGATCCTGGGCCATGGTTTAGTGTAAAATTTGTAAGTTAAGGTTAAGATGTACTGTAAATATGAGTGCGCCCCCGGCATGTCTGTCCTAGCGCCAGCAATTTTATTTAAGTCGTCCGTGTGAGTGAGTTTGTTTAGGTAGTTACTCAGCCCTCAGGTTATTTATTTTGGGGACACGAATACCATGAATGTCGCACTCAGGGATCCGTAGGTAAAATGTACTAGGGGAAAACTACACATGATGGCACATGAAAATTTGACGACTCGGGACGAGTCTGTAAAAAGGGGAGGGGGTAGTGTTGTGGTTGACGAAATTCACAAACCACCATTCAGGTCCCTTAGGTGAGATATCTCTGTAAGTATATGTGTAGTTAGGCCCAAACCCGTTGTTTCGAGGGAATAAATGTCATTCAGTCGGGCTGCGACTCTTCAGGATAGCCGTTTTTCTTTTACTATCTTTATTTTGGACCAGCCGCCATTACTACCACCACCAACCACGTCTCAACAGCCATCACACAATAACCACCAACCACAACTC
>NC_140966.1:28187655-28202655 GCF_056783735.1 Eptatretus burgeri | reverse complement strand
CAGAAACCTACTCTTGATTATGCAGAGATTCATCCCACCTCGTCTTCAATTATCTTACCCATCCTCCTGTCTTGGTACTCTGAATCCTGTCGTGAGGCAGTTGCTTTAAAACAACTTGCCTTCTCTTTCTGGAAGGCAAATCTGACTGAAGGTAACCTCAGATCATTACACAAAGCCTGCAAAGAGTGTGTGCTCTCACGAGAGCCAGACAACAACATCTGTTCAATCTCAAGCCTGAGCTTTCAAACTTGTCTTCCTCCTCTAAAATCTGTTGGTGCCTTATCAGGTCTATCTCTGATGAATGGTCCCCTTCCATGTCTTCCCTCACTTCAAATGGCATCATAGCCACCTCCACTCGTGAGAAGGCCGAATGCCTGAACTCTGTGTTTGCTTCCAAATATTGTGTCCCTAACCCATCCTTGTCTGTTCTATATCCATCCTTCCCAGTCATACCCAACTGCTCCTGGATTCTGTGTCTTTTGCATCTGAGAAAGTAGAAAAGTTCCTGGCGACCCTCTACTCTGACTGCAACTTGACCGAATGCCATCAGCTCATGTGTCCTAAAAACCTGGAGTGCTGCTCTTGCATTCTCTCTCTGCCCTTTTCACCCTGTCATTTACCATAGGTCATGTTCCATTTGCTTGAAAATCAGTCAACATCACAGCATTACATGAAAAAGATGTAAAAATGGATCCCCTTTAGTACTGACCAATTACCTAACTTCCAATCACCAGGAAGGTCATGGAATCCATCATCGCAATTGACATAAAATCATTATTTTTCTCCAACAGTCTCATCTCAGAACAACAATTCTGATTCAGACCTGGTCAGTCTACCTTGGACATGCTGCTTCCACTCTCCCAACAATGGATGGAGGCCCTCAATATCAGACATGAGATCAGGGCCTTCTCTATGGATATATCTTGAGCTTTTCATACAGTCTGGCATCCTGCCTTGCTTTCTAAACTGTCTGCTTCTGGAATGCAAGGCCAACTCCACTCTTGCATTCCTGACTTCCTCCACTCTCATAGCCAATGTATGGGTCTCAACAGAAACCTTTCATCTCCTCTCCTTGTCAAGGCTGGAGCAACCCAAGGCAGTGTTCTCGGCCCTGTCTCATTCCTAATCTCCATCAGTGATCTCTCTGAATCTCTGTAAAATCCTCTACCTCTTTGCTGTTAACTCCACTGGCTGTCATGACATATCTCATCCTTCTGACAGACAGGCAGCCACCTCTTTCCTCTCCTCAGACCTTACCAAAATCAGAAACTGCTCAAACACTTGGAATATGTATTTCAATCTTGAGAAATCCCACACACTCACGATCTCTCTCTCCCCAAAAAGAACTGTACCACAAGTCCTCCTATCTACTTTCTCACCAACCCCCTCAAAGAGTGTCAGTCACTAAAACCCATATGTTTCACTCACCATCATGATCTCTCTTGGGCAAGCCACATTTCAAAGTTGACCTCCAAACTGGGCATCATCCATCGTACAAAGTCCTACCTTGGCACACCTCATCTACCATCCACTGACAAGGCTTTCATCTGCAGCTTGATGGAGTACTGCTCTCCCCTCTGGGCTGGCTCCCTGTCCCTCACATCTTGCTAAGCTTGACGCCATGGAAACCAAGGCCTTTAAGGTTATTGGAATCTCCTACGTTGAAGCTGAGTCTCTGGTCCTATCACTTTGCCATCGCAGACACAATGGATGACACTCCATCGGTAGTTTCTGTCTTCTACTGCCTCCTTTCTGGTCATGCACCCTTTACCCCTTCCATGCTTTGTTCCCTCCCCTCAGGTTTCTAAAGGTCACACAGTCCACCATCAACCCCCTTCTGGTGAAACTACCCAAATCCAGATTCATTGCTCACCTCCACTCATTTGTTCCTGTTTTTTCTTCTTCTGGGAATGTCCACCATATGTATCCTCTCCTGCACCCCCCCCCCTTTCTTTCCTACACCCATTATTTTTCCATCTCCCTCTGTCTTGGCCTTTAGCTCTGCTGTTGGTGTGTCCCTCTTTCTGCTTTTCATTTTGTCCTATTGTGTCGTGATCCTTTCAGTGTACTAGTATCCATTCAGTGCACTCTTCCACCAGCCTCAACTCAATGTATACAAAAAATGTTTTAAAGATAAAAAGATGTAAAAAAGCAGACCCGGTCTCAGGCGACATTTCATCCGCTGCCCAATGAGCTTCCTTCGTCTCGATAGACCCCGAGTCTCAGCACATGTCCACTTATATTCCCGAGGCGACCATTAATTATTATCGGTGACATGCCGGTGCAAGATGTAAATTGAGGAGTGTTTTTATTTTGCCAAATTTTAAGCAAATAAACATCAAATCACATCATTGATCATCTGCACTGCTTTTTATTTATTTGTGTGTGTGTGTGTGTGTGTGTGTGTGTGTGTGTGTGTGTGTGTGTGTGTGTGTGTGTGTGTGTGTGTGTGTGTGTGTGTGTGTGTGTGTGTGTGTGGTTGTTGTTGTTGATTTCGTGTTTTCGAGGCACAAACATGGCTGGGTTCATGTCCGGGTGAGACGTTTCAAACAAAGTTTCACCAATGTAGAATTGGTCACATTCTCTGCATGTTGAATGGTAAACTACTCCTGACTTGTCACCAGTTGATATTGTGCCCTTTAGTTTTAAAATAGCATTATGGGCAGTGTGTAGAGACTTGTAGGCAACATCAATCTGTGCGCAGCATGCTATCTTGCCAATCCTTTTGGAAAGGCCTGGTTAGTACAGCAGCACACAATCCCAAAGTGTGTTTGGCACCCTCCTTCTGCCATTTTGGTTCTTTTGAGGTAGGGAGTATCCCTTTGCTCAACCCATTTTTGAGCAGGACTCGTCTCACTAATCTAATTTATTTAATTGCATCGACTTTGGAAGATGACACAGTCCATGCCTGAGCTGATAATCATTCGATTACTGGATTTCAATTCCTGCAATCCGTTCACCCACAAATGCAATGTTGCACAGGCAGCTTGGGCATGGACTGTCATCTTCCCAAGACGATGCAATTACTGAAATTGGATGAGTTGGAGGAGTCCATTCAAGCCGAGTATGCATGGCAAGAAACTGTCAAATCCTCAAACTCTCAAGATCACTCTGTGTGATTTACGTGTACAGCTTCTGAAGATGATCATAGGGGAAGTTATGTCTTTAATTGCATGGATCGCCCACTGGGGATGGACACAATAATGGTCAAAATCGATAATATTCCTGTGAAAATAATTATCAATTCTGTGGTTCTGTCAATCTTTTGGACAGAAACACTTTCTACAGGCTGTTTAAACATGGACACCACCACACTTTATCCAAGTCAGCCACTACCATCTTCACATATGGTTCAAACGCTCTTCTACCTGTTCAGTCTACATTTGACAGCTGTCTGTAGTATATAAAACAGTAAAACTGTGGCCAACATCGTGGTGGCTGATACAGACCATGCAGGATCTCTGCTCAGGTGCATATCAGCCATCCAACTTGGGGTGCTAAATGTCAGCCCACCTGTTCAACTTGCACCGTTACAAATGACAAAGACACCAATCAATCTTTGGGAGGTCATCCATGTTGACATGTGTGGTCCATTTCCCATCTGGGAATACATCCTCGGCATTGTTGATAAATGCTCCCGGTGACCAGAAGCAATTATTGTCATCCACCTCATCCAGTCCATCACGAGAGACCTAACAACTGTATTTTTCACCCATGGTTTGTCACATGAAATTGTCTCGGACAATGCACCTCAGTTTATCATTTTCGAGTTCAAACAATTTTGCAGCTTTCACAGAATCAAACTTTGCAAAATTCACCTTATTGACCTCAAGCTATCTCAGAGGTAAAACATTTTTTCCACACTCTGGGTAAAGCTCTTCACAAGTCACGCATCAATCGCAGGAGTTGGTGTCAGGAGCTCTTCACATTTCTGCTAAATTATCGTCCAACACCACATTACATCGTGGCCAGCTCTAGCAGCACTTATTTTCAGAAGATATGTCCGCAACAGAATCCCTCATCTTCCAACTCACATCAACAATCCTGTACTCTAAAATGCCTTACCTTTCTCCATAGCTCAATGCGATCGATGCTGCTCTCCACAATGGGCTGGTGTGTCAGCATCACATCTGTCTCTCTGTCAAAGATCTCAAAATTTTTGGAATCTCCCGAGATGAGGCTGAAGCTCAGACTTATGCTCTCATATTGCAGGCAGGTCAGTGGGTCACTCTGTTTTCTATCATCTATTTTCATATAGTCCTCCAACCTTCCCGATCTTCTCCAGGATGTATGCGTTCCTCCAGTAACACATTCCTGGTTAGGCTTCTAGAATCCAAGCTGACTGCAAACCTCACCTATTTTATTCCTCGCTTCTCCCCTTTCAGACGCTGTTCTGTCTCTCTTCCATCCAGGGCTTCAAGCAAGCAGTGCACCACCACCTTTTGCTATCTGCCACCTGTCCCATGATCGTTATTACCCCCATTAACCTTTCCTAATCCAACCATATTACTTGCTAGTTTCAGTGTTTCGTTCCATACTCCCTCACCTTTCACATTCATTCATTCAAATGTTTTTTTTGTCTACAAGTACTTGATGTTTGTCCCACTGTCAGTAAAACTTTGTTCTTCCATGAGCCTCGCAAGTAAGGAAAAAAGGAAAAAAAAACATATGTTGTGTGATACTTTGTGAATATATGCATGAGGTCTGAAAATTTTCATTAGAAGTCACGAAGATGTCCTGTGGGCCTGGTTTTCCCTGTGCCCCTCTTCCTGAACTTTGATTATTATCCACTTTTTCCTCTCCCTCTCCTCCCCTTCATGTCTTTCACTGCAGCAAGTCCATGTCACCCATTACACCTGGTTCCATCAGCTCAGTGGAGGCTGGGAAATATTTGTGATGCACATGAGCACACCAGGGCTGCAAGTTAGTTATACAGCACTCTGATGTGGACAGGTCTGTATAAAGCCATTTGGTGAGTGGCAGTTAGTCAGAATTTGAAGTTAGGCTGGTCGGCAGTTTTGGAGAGTCGAGAGCCCAGAGAAAGAGTGGGGAGTGTGTGTTACTCATAAAATCAGATATCACCAGAGCACAGCATGGAGATGCATATGAGAGCCCTCATTTGCTGGCATTGGTGCAAGTCACAATGCAAGGGCCCGCAGGACCATGTGCCAACAAGGTGAGCTCCCTCTCTGCTGCTACAGATTTCATGAGACGTGCTGCATCTTACTTCCCCGTTATCTCCCAAGTGTTGTTCTTTTTTTGCATCCCAACTTGACGTTACTTTATGCCTTTGCTGTCCAGCTTTTCTCAACATATTCCCTTTGGTGGCACTCAAGGGTATTTATAATTGCTAAGTATGTGTTATGTGCTATATTGTCAGGTATCCATCATGGTTTTTGCCCAAGTTGTCCTTTTCTTGTAATTTATTTGTAGAACTGTGCTTGTATAATTATCGTTTTCGTTTATTCATCATTAAGTTGTTATACTAGCATGGGGACATCCCTGTCATCATTGTGACTTGTCAACTTAGCAAAGCAGTTCAGTTTTAGGCACTAAGTCCATCTTCTCGTGTACAGATTCAATTTGGCCAATCATCGTTCAGCTGTGAACGGGGTAGTGAATGCGCACCATTTTCATGCGGCCATGTGTACGTGTCATGTTGGGGTCAGAATCTGTCCCCGCAATTTCTCTAAAGGAGAAATTTAGATATAAGGAGAGTGAGTCCCAGTTTAACGTTGCCCATTTTTAACGTCATATCACGATTACGCTGTTAACTAATTTAAAACACATTTCGCTTAACATCATTGCATGCTTCGCTATAAGGTTGTTCAGACCAGAACAACAGGATGTAATTTAATATCCATCACACTTCGATGGCAACAATTCACTTCAATTCACTTTTTTCACTGCGTCTCCTTGTATTCACTGTGTTGACTGTATCCAAGTGCAACTCTGAACATTCTGCTTGTTTAGTGCTTTATATTATAGTTTTTTAAATCCCCCTCCACCTTCACCCAGTCAGCTCAGCTTCTCTCTCATCGTCGGTGAGTACAATAACCAGCATTTTGTTTATATCGAGTTAAAACATCAAATATTTGTTTAATATTAGTTTGAACTTATATCTATTATTAAAGTGTTTTTTTAATAATTCAATAATTGTGCTGTATTTGATATATGCAACGGTCTTTATCAGGCAAAAAAAAAATTCTCCCCCGACCTTAAACCCCCATATTTACATTAATTTAAATGGGGAAATTAGCTTCACATAATGTTATTTCGCTAAAGATCGCGATTTTCAGGAACGCAACCACGACTTTAAGCGAGGACTCCCTCTAGACAAATTACATACATTTTAAATTTGATTTAAATTTGTATCTCATGACTCCTGATATGATAAATTGGTGTCAGAAGTTTGGGATTTGGAATCCCATATCTCCTGGGAGAAATGAGTGATTAATTGGACGAAAGAGTTAATTAACTTACTTTGAAATATTGTTATTATTATCTTTGTAAAGCGAACTTGAAACCTTATTGTTGTCAAAAATATGGTATATGGCAAGTAGACGAATGCAAATTAAAATCATATCTTCTCCAACTGACATTCAGAAATTGTTTGCATTTTCAAATTTGGAAATTCTAGTTTAATAAAGATGGTAGGTTACATACCTTCCTCACCAGTAGGTGAGATGGAAGGGGAATTAATGGTGCCACCAGAGCAAGTGGATGGGGGCACCGGATGTCCCAGCTCGAGACAAACATGCAATAATTGACCTTTTGACACAGATACTTGCAGGCAAAGCTGAATACAAAGTAGGTCAAGCCAAGATGACAGCAGGCCAGGCTAGCAATAAAGAATGCACAAATGGTTGCAGAAATTAAAAGCTCACCAAATTGAAGCCACAGTCAAACCTGTGTCCAGGAGGGTGGGCCCAATCGAAAACGACAGTGGGTTTTTTTTTGTCAAGATCAGCTTGTGGATGCCGCTGGTGAGGAGCGTGTTATTTTGGCTGGGAGGTGTACATATTGTACATGACCCATAAGTTGGTCCTGACATCCAGTCAATGAAATGGAGAGTAATTTGAAACCGACATTGGGAGAACACAGATGGGTATGACTGTTGGCTGTAGCATGTCATTGCATGCAATTTGGCCACAAATTTGACATCGGCAAAACCTGCTTCTTGGCCAGCACAACAAATAAACATCAGTGATTTATTTTTAAGGCATGGCATGCAGATGGCCCAGTGAAACAATCAACATACTTGCACAGCACAAACTATTAATAGAGGGAGCGAAAATGGGATTGTGCAAAGCAGACAATGGGCAAGGTAAGCCGTAAGCAGACATTGACCACATAGCACACATACAACGCCAGAAGACTACCATGCCACCAGCACGTCACTTCACCATGCAACACAGGCCAAGTGCCCAGCAACAGCATGTACACTTGCTTACAACTCTGACCTGCTCTCCCAAAAACGACTTGACCAAGCTATCCAGCACACTCGACCTATCCCTCGGTAATACGTTAGCCGGGAAATTTGCATTTGCATAACCCTTCTGATGTCTGGTGTTGGCTTAATGGTTAGGTTAGTGAGCTTGGGATCCTGGGATCCTGAGTTCAAATCCCATTCGACTGTTGAATTAATACCAGGTGGGGTTGACTCTGCCTGTCATCCTTCTGAGGTTGGCAAAATGAGTGCCAGCATGCCTGGCTGGTATACTGTGTTGGAGTGGCAACCCGCCAGGATTGTGCTCAATAGCCAAGGAGACTGCTTAAGCAGCACCAATGCTCTGCATAGAGTATGGTCCCAATGGATGGATAACCCTTGTTGTACACCCATATAGTAGCAACTCAAACCAATTGTGATTCAAGAAAAAGCAGACTAACGACGATGATGGTGTGGCATTTTATTGACATGCCAAGAAATTGCTTGCATTGGCACATAACCGGAAATGAGTTGTGAATTGGATCAAAATGGCCACTGCATGCTGGAGCTGGAAAATGGGCTTCAGGAATTTGGTGTATCGTGAATTCAATGTCCAATAAGGCTAAGTCTGCTCCTTCCTGTTTAATTAAATATCGGTAGAGTAGTACCTTATTTCTTGAAAATAATATTGTACTTGAAATATTTCTTGAAAATAATAAAATAATATTTAATAAATAATATTGTACAGTACAATAATACTGTACCTTATTTCTTGAAAAATTGATTATCCCAACTACTTTCACCAATTGTCATTTCTACAGTTGCTGTTCATATTTTCTGGTTCCTTTGGGTCTATCACAATTGCCCTGATATTTTTTGCGACACGAGTGAACAACTTGAAAAATGTTTGATAACAAAAATTTCTGTGCACTATAAATTGAAATATATGTATCTGCAGATAAATGGCTCTGACATTGTTCACCACATATTATCCTTTCAAGTGCACAAGCTTGCCCTTTCCTGCAATCTAAAGCTGACCTTCAAAGTAAGGCATGAACACCTGTTTTTTTTATTTCAAGACAAACAGTCCAATCTGCTCTTCAAATATTTCAGTCATTGCTTTCGACAAAAGAGCCTCCGAGGGAGTACAAAAAACACAACAGAATGTTGAAAAAGAGGAATTTTTACTCAGGAATACAAAATTCCTCAACAAATATGAACAGCTATGATTATGAAATGTAAAGTGACAAAATACTTCAGGTGCACAAACAGGAAAAAAACAAACATATAATCAAAAACAAACATGGGACAAGAGTTCACTCAAACCGACAATTCGTCTTGACTCTAAAGCAATAGGCAATGTTTTGTATTTCCATATCTCGTTTTCAGACCTGTCCTTATTGTTAATTATTCTGTCTTGTTTTTTCATTTGATTTCAGAATACCCTTCACATTACCTGTTCACAATCTGCTGTTCTGTCAAGTATTATTTTCTTTTGTTTTCCTTCTTTCTCCTGTGATGTTTTAGTTCCACAAGTCACCTGCATAATTCATTTTCCTTCCTGTTTTTTTTTTGTTTTTCTTGTTTCTGGAATTCCCTGATAGCCTTATCGGTTTGCGTAAGGGTTTGTAAATTGCATGTGTTGAAATTCATCTTTCAGGGACGATGTAACGAACTTTCTCAAGCATTTCATACGCAGTCCTTTTTTATGTAATTAAAAACAACTGTAGATCTGTGGGAAAAATTTGACTGCATAAGAAATGTTCCACTGAATATTGTATTTGTGGGTGATGGCATCAATAGTACCAAAAAGGCATTCGGGTTTTTGCATGTTTAAAAAGGAAATTGTAAAAGGCTGCTAAAAAACAAATAAATATGCTTTAATTGACAATGAAGGCATCAGTATACTATTTGTTTTTTAATCTCCATCACCGAAGGTAGGTGGAGGTTATGTTTTCACCCCTGTCTGTCTGTCTGTCTGTCTGTCTGTCTGTCTGTCAGCAGGATACCTAAAAAAGTTGTGGGTGGATTCAGACAGAATTTGGTCGACATTTTTGGTGATAAGGACGAAATGATTGGATCTGGATCCGGATCTTCACCAAAATCTAGATACGAGATTTATTTAATTTATCAAGTGATTCGTCACCATTGAGAGATACGGCCAAAAGCGATTGTATAGCACGATATCTCAAAAAGTTATGGACTGATTCAGACAAAACTTGGTGGAAGAGATCGGTAGGTGACAATAACAAGCCGATTAGATTGTAAAGGTCCAGATCCAGATCCGGTCTGTCAGTAGGATGCAAAATGTAAATTGTTCAGCCAGGCGGAGGCATGCTCTCTACCGAGTGCCGTGATAGTTTTTTTCGCTGTTATGAAAAAGTGATTATTACTATTCACTTTATTTGATGTAGCAGCAGCTACTTGATGGAAAATCCTAATGATTTCATTTTAAAACATCAAATAAGATCAATATATTGGCGACGAAAATAATGTTCACCCAAGATAATATTAACTGCAGTAATAACTTCTCGTTTTTTCCCTCACCAACAACCTGAAAAGGCCACTTTTTCTGTTGAAAGAGCTCATTTTGTAGCACATCCACGACAACTTTTTGCTGAGTTTAAGTTATATTCCTACACACTGCTTATAATTGCACTCGTGTGTGTGTGTGTGTGTGTGTGTGTGTCTGTGTGTTATATCCCACTGCTATCACTACTTTTTACCAGCCTCGCTGGCATAATGGTGAGACTAGAGAGTACTCTCCGAGTCTGAGAGGTCAGCTGTACAAACTCTGGCAGAGTCATACAAAAGATTTTTAAAATTAAAAAATAAAAGGTAAAAAAATAAAAACCTTGGAAAAAACAGAAAAACTTTGGACCTCTGTATCTAAGAAACCGCTCCATGGAACAAATTGAAACTTGCCACATGGAAAGTACTCCCCATGGGAAATGTGTGATTTTTTTTGATGATGACATAAGTGGCTTTATTATGACGTCATAATTGCATATGTCAAACGCTTTATCTGATCAGTATGAAAATTTTTGAGGGTCATATCAGGCTAAATAATATGGGGGAAAAATTAATGATGTCATCGGTAACGTGGTTCAGCAGCCATATTGTTTTTGACATAAAAACATTCAAAAATCTTCTCCGAAATGAATAAACTGATTGAGGGCGAAACTTTGCTCTATGATCGCCTATTCATGAGGAACAAAAATTCTCCACCTATGATGTCATAAGTCACGTGGTTTGGCAGCCATATTGGTTTTTCCCTCAAACCCTTAAAAACGTATCCCTCCTCCAGAATGGCTTGACAGATCAAGAGGAAACGTCACCCTCATGTTCCCCCAGCTTTGGGGAAACCAGGTTGTTCACGAATAATTAAGAGATCACTTAGTCTGGCAGTCATATTTGATTGAACAAAAATCTTGACATTGTTTCGGTTGAACTGCTTCGTCAATTGATGTGAAACGTCACAATTATGATCTAGTAGTCATAGGGAATATTTGTTTTAAATCTCAACCTGATCGGATGCATGTTCTGGCAGCCAAAAATATTTACTATTTTGAATCTGGGTTCAGAGATTTAAATCAAATTTGGTGCAAGTATTTATAATGATGTAATAATGTGGGCCGAGGCATATCTGGCGACGTCACGACGTCGAAGAATGTGCCCTTCTCATTTTGTGTACGATTTTGATACAACACAGCAGTAAACATAATTTTAAAATGTAACCCTCACTTGTTTTCAGAATGGTTTTGATTCCACTTCATCAGAAACAACGCGTTCCATCTGGCAGCAATAGTGGGTGAATGTTAAAGATCCCACGTTGCCCTTCGTGAAGAGTAAGCGAGCTATCGCCTGCACTCTAGCCAAATTCCTGCCCAATTTATAGATTATGGCATGAAGACATGTAGATAAATGAGGTTTTTGGATGCATATTGTTCGGTATTGCCACAGGCAGACAATTATCAAACTGTGATTCAACAGACTGCCACATGTGATGCACACATCTGATGTAGAAAGTGAGAGGCGAAAGAGAGAGAAAAGAGTAAATAGTAAACAAATGAAAGAAAGACTTTGGTTTATTTTAGTTAAAAGCCACTGGCAGAATAATAAGGGCTGACTCAGTGTTGATGCATCACATCATTGAGTCCAAAATAACTGCTTCATATTTCAGTTTGGAATCCCATCGGAAGAAGCACCTTGGAAATTGAAAATAGACACCTGTAATGTGAATAGGATCTTATTCAGTAACAAAGGCAACAGATGTACTCTTGATACTTTGTGTTTGGGCTTTTTTGTACTCTCTGTTCTTCATGCAGTCCAATATGTTGACATAATGTTAAAATGTTGACCACTGAGTGATTGAATCATAACCTTCTTCACCTCTCTTCTGGATTGATGTGTGCTATGAAAATGACTCCCAGAGAGAGCAAGATTGGTTCAACAGTGCTACTGACGCGCTGTGATTGCCTGCTCTGAAAATTGGACAATCATCATTTTCCCTGCCCATCTGAAAACTTAGCATTTTGCAGGCAGGGTGTTTATTTGCCCCAGTCCTCAGAAAGGAAGGGTTCTCTAGTCCTTTTTATCCATATAAATTGCTGCATTGGCAATCCGAGATGCATCTTTTCCTGATTGAGCCACTTCAGTGTTTCTTTTTTTTCTTCTTCTTCTGATTATGACTGTTCTTTGCTTTTTGAGAACTCAATATCAATGTCTAAAGTGTTTACTTGTGTGATATATGACAAAAGTGAAAAGCTAACATGATGGATATGCAATCAATCGCCGTTTGTTTGTGCTTTATATCACACCCATTCCATCACTAAAGCTTGGCTGAAAACAATAAAACCTTCTTTTTTCACATGAAGGGAAAAAGTTAGTATTAAATTTTATCGAATTGTGCAGCATTCTAAGTATAAGGACAAACATTATCTTTAATATGTATTCAGAATAAAATAATTCATTTTCCCTGAGCATTGCAAAATCCGCTTTAACCTTCATCCTGTCCTTTGAGGCGTTTTTACACCCCAATCACACATATCGTTAAATATTTCAGAGAGTACTATCTTTTTGATTATGTGTCTTTATGACATTGTTTGCTGGCATGTTTCACCCCTGTAGCTAAATTTTTGATTCGATCGAGGCATAATCAATCAGTCGACTTATTACCAAAATTCTTCTGGGTGCATTCACACTGAAGTCATAGGAGACACTGACCATGGGTAGTGTTACTGACTTTTCACAACTACCTGTTCCTTTTGTACCCATTTCTTCAAGACAAAACGAGATACAAACAGTGTTTCATTGGTGGGGTGCAAATACACTCCAGGTAAAACTGTTTCGTTTTCATTATTACGCATCGTCAGAGGGAGTTGTCCAAACTGAATTTGTGTTGGTTATACACAGTTTCATGTATTGAGATACACAGATTAAGAAAATGTTAGCGTTGCATCGACATAGAAGCTTGATTTTGAAATTAAAGGCGTTTTATCACCATTTTCAATTTTTTTTTTTTAGTTTGGTATCCATGGTACCCCTAACCACAGAGTTGGTGTCAAAGCCACCCAATGCTCACCTGTTTATACATTTATCGTTTTTAAAAGACTCGTCTAATAATTAATATTTTTTATAAAGCATTGCAGCGAAGTCTGATCCAAATAATTTTAAAGCAATATATGTATTTGTATATTGTAATCAGTAACGTGAGCACAATATACACTCGAACAAGAAGGTATATACAGAATTGTGCTACTACATGGAAAACAGCATCCTGATTGCCATGGCAACCACTCTAGATGACGAACGTATGTCACGACACACCGTCTCCACAGTCTGTACCTATGTACCAAATATGAAACGTGAGAGTTGAAAACTTTGGGAGTTAGAGTGTGGACAGGAACAGACGGACTGACAGACAGACAGACGACCGGTATCACATAATACGCCCCGATATATATATATATATATCGAGCATATAAAAAATCGTGTGGGAGAAAAAAGCATGAGAAAGGAAAAAATAACTTGCACCAAAAGCTTTAACATTTTCATGCTCACGCCGGGGGTATCGCTATAGCTCTCTGTTCTTCGAACAGGCGAGCTAAAAATGGTTAACTAGCACAGAGAGTGCATGCTTTACTCAAAAAGGCATGACAAATAAAAATGTTGATAATGTTTTGAAATAATCCATGGATTGTGTTTTATTACTGCTTTAAATCCAAGGAGTGTCAACCCACCCAAAGGTTTTAAATGGTTTATTTTTTTCTTGGGTGAGGATGATGGTTAAAAAGGTGTGCCCATCAGGTTGAGATCTGGCCTCAGAAAATTCTAAAAAATAAAATGTATATGTTTTTAAATAATTATTTCTATCTCATCATGTTATTATACACACTTCTGCACAATTATGTTAGAAACGAGTCCTATGTATAGTGTTTGATACACCTGTGGCTGCTTGGTTTTGTGCCATATGAACAGGGGACAGAGAGGCTTTCAACATAGATTGTGTTGTGTTCATCATTGTTGATGTCAATTGGTCTGAGTAGTCTGTCTTCAGAAATTCTTGATCGCACTCTATCTGCCAAGCTGATCTTTGCTCGATGACCCTTTTGAACATCCGCCTGTTTGCTGCTTCCTCCAAACGAGCGAGTTTGATGGCATTCCGTGCCAAAGTAGTGGTTTCCCAGGAAAGCAAAAAGAAAAAGAGCTTCAGTTGGGGATATAACGATTATCATTAAACTTCAATGAATGAGCAGATGAAGCGGGTAGGATCTAAAATCTGGTAAATTGCCTGAAAGGTTTCTCCTGAGAATGAATAAAGACAACCTCAACGAAGTTTCATCCATCATGCAAACCAAGTTTCATGCATCTAACATTGTGCCAGCAACCCAGCTATAAACTGCCATCCCGGCGTTTCACAGGCAGGGTGATTCATCAATGTGTGTGCCATCCGAGGGACGTTAAACGAAGGTCTTCTCTGCTAGCATTCGTTGGTGGACTTAAAAATGGTGTTCTTCACGAAGAGTAGACGAGCTGTCACAGGCACCATGTTAAGAAATTCCTGCACTAACCAGCAGAGGGCATTGCATCAGCGGCAGAGCAGTGACCAGCCAATGATGCTACCCCGTTGCCTCATGCTGAATATGAAAGAATTGCCATCAGTGTCGAGCTTCGATCTTGAACAATTGCCTCTTTATGGAAATGACTGTTTTGACCATATATGTATGTCATACATTCCTCTCTTACCCCCAACAAATACATCAAACTCGTGAGCTTAAAAAATTTATTTTATGATTAAAATAAAATATTTAGCATTTTTGATAGCTTGCCTATCCTGAAAAGATAATGTGCCTCGTTGTTTCGATTGTATTAAAATTGGCTTGGATGACTTTAAAACAGGAACATAGACTCGTCATAAAATAAAGTATAGTTTCCATCTTTCATTAAAGCCCCCACACTCCAAACTTTACCCCGTAATTTGAGCTGCTCGTAAGTGATAAGGATATAATTTAAGGGAAATAACTTAAATTTCGTTAAATTATTACCAAAGGCCTTATTTTTCATTTCAC
>NC_140966.1:28175155-28182655 GCF_056783735.1 Eptatretus burgeri | reverse complement strand
TACGTTGTAACCCGTAATGGGGAACGCGGCTGAGCTTCCCTTCCCCCATCGGCCACGCCCACGCAACAACGTGTCTTGTCATTGGTTTGGTAAATAAATGGCCATAACTTGGGAAGCACTTGTCCGTTTAATATCAAACCTTGAAAAGGCACATCCTCAGGTCCCCAGCAATATATCTGGTAAGTTTCAATTAGATCGGACCAGTGGATGTCGAGAAACAGCGGTCACAGACACACACACACACACACACACACACACACACACACACACACACACACACACACACACACACACACACACACACACACACACACACACACTGCTGGAATTATAGATAGATGATGCAAAAACAGCTTATAGGGGCCAAGAGGTCTTTGAGACTCCGCAATGGCAAAATTGAGTGATGACAAACCCACTCCCACCCCTCTGTGAAGGGGACTGCTCAGGACTGACGGTTTAGTTTTGAAATTGCCAATTAGATAGTGTGGGTTTTAAATGCTCCCACCCGGTTTTTTACAGAACTTGGTGGTTAAATAGAAAATTTTCTGTTTGGGTGCATTTTATCACCCTTCCCTTCCCCTCCCCTCACGCTTTTTTCCCTTCCCATCCCCTCGCACTGCCTTCCCTTGCCTTCCCCTCACACTGCCTTACCTTCCCTTCTTCTCATGCTGTGTTACTTTCCCTTCCTCTTACACTGTGTTCCTTTCCCATCACACTACCTTCTCTCCCTCTCCCCTCACGCTTTCTTCCCTTCCCATCCCCTCACACTGCCTTCCCTTCCCTTCTTCTCATGCTGTGTTACTTTCCCTTCCCCTTACACTGTGTTCCTTTCCCATCACACTACCTTCTCTTCCTCTCCCCTCACACTGCCTTCCCTTCCCCTCCCCTCACACTGCCTTACCTTCCCTTCCTCTCATGCTGTGTTACTTTCCCTTCCCCTTACACTGTGTTCCTTTCCCATCACACTACCTTCTCTCCCTCTCCCCTCATGCTTTGCTCCTCCCAAACCCCTCCCCCATCCTCTCTCCTCCATAATCCTAGCTCCCACCCACCCCCCTTTCCCAGAGTGTGTAGCAACGTTTGATGAGACGTTACTCTCCCCACCTCCTCCCTTTCCACACTCTTTCCCCCCTTCCTAGCTCCCCCTCCTCACCCAGTACTCAATCCTCCACCCCTCCTGCACCTCCGTCCTCTCTTCCTCCTCCCTCTTTCTCCCCCACCCCCTCCTTAATGTTCCTGTCAGTGAAGCAATGGGTTGTGTCTGCTCATCTAGTAATAAACAAGCAAGAGCAGACCTGATCTCAGGAGACATTTCACCCACTTCCCAGCGAGCTTCCTCAGGCCAATAGACCCAAAGCCTCGGCATGTTTCTGCTTTTATTCAAGAGGCGACAATTTGTTTCCGATCACATGTCAGTGCAAGAAGTCAAATGAGGAGTGTTTTTATTTTGCCAAACCTTAAGCAACAAATGCCAATCGTATAATCGGTGGTCTACTCTGCTCTTTTTATTATTCACTCATTATCTGGTATTGTATGTGTTGGATGAGTGATTGTGTACGTTAGGTTTTGTTTCTGGCGCACAAGCTTCGTTCACGTCCGGGTTGGACTTGATCTGGTGTAGAAATTTTATTTTATGTCTATTTTCAATTGATACCTTGAGCATGCTTCAATATTCAGTCCTATATCATCTATTCATTCTGTAAAAGAAAAAAAAATCAGGGTCAGTTGAAAAGGATTGACAATTTGACATAATTGACAAGGAACAAGGACAATAACAATGATATTATTGATATGATATCAATAGCATTAATATGAGTGATTTTTACTGTGTTTTTACATACAATATATATATATATATATATATATATATATATATATATATATATGATTATATGTATATTGTACCTGCCTAAGACTTGTACACATTGGAATATTGAGGATACTTGGGGTGAGTGACATTACATTGTATTATTTCTGTTGTATTATTGTATTATTTCAAGTTTTCTGATTGTCCTTGATGTTACTTTTTAATAAATACGAATATTCAGGATCTGCCTAAGACTTTTGCACAGTCGTGTATATGTATATACAGTAGTGTCCATATACATATGCTAGCATGGACCGGCTCACTGCGCTCACCTCTCCACACGTCGTTGCGGAGATTGATGTCACAGATTTTCTGTGTTTACATGATTTACACCAATCATAATACAAACATTTCTTTTCAACAAATTTATTTGTAATATTGGTGATATTATATTTATTTGAAATTTATTTGTGATAAAAGAAGGTCGAAGTGGTCTAAATGGTCAAGGGTCTAAGATGTTTAATCTGTCTGAAGGGTGTAAGGGGTCTAAATGGTGTTAAGGTCTAAGGGGTCTAAGGGGTCTTGTGGGACTTTTGTGTCTTTGGGGTCTTTTTGGTATTTGGGGTATTATGGGACTTTTGGGTATTTGGGGTCTTCATTGTCTTTTGGGTCTTTGGGATCTTTTGAGTCTTCAGGGTCCTTGGGATCTTTTGGATCCTCAGGGACTTTTGGGTTCTCAGGGTGTTTTGGGTCTTGAGGGGTCTTGGGGATTTAACAATCAAACAGGACGTTATTAATAGCCATATAGTCTTCATGGCTTCCCGGACTGACTCACGGCTTCATGGCCTCACCGCCTCACCGTGCTTTTCGTTTTTGTATGTATAGATTATTAAAAAATACACCACCTCATAACTGCCAGGTTATTAAAAACACCTCACAACACCATAACCGCCATGCTATTAAAAAACCTCACCTCCACGTAATTCAAAACAACTGCCACTGTGAAATTCAAAACATCTCACAACACGTCGCTCAAGAGACCGGCTTGTTTTAACTGAGGATATGTACTTGAGTTGCCATGGTGTCATGATTTACACAAAACAGAATTCAAACATTTATTTTGCAAACTTATTTGTAATATTCGTGATAATACATGTTTATAAGCAATTTAAGTTGAAGATTTAAGTTTGGGAAAAAGAGCCTGGTGTTGGCGCAGTGGTTAGGGCTGCGGCTTGGGATCCCAGTGTCCTGAGTTCAAGCCCCGTTGGCTGCTGAATTAACACCAGGGGGTTGACTCAGTCTGTCATCCTTCCGAGGTCGGCGAAATGAGTGCCAGTGTACTGGTCCCGGTGTATGCCCCGGTTAGAATAGGTGTACCATATCCCTGTGTGTCGTAAGAGGCGACCAGGGTTGGCGTCAGGAAGGTCATCCGGCCATAAAACATTGCCTCAAGAAAAAGCCAAACCCCTGCACAGCAGGGAAAAATGGCTGTAAAAACGGTCATTTTTTTTTTTTTTTAAGTTTGGGAAAAAAAAAATTTTTTTTAAGAAAAAAATTGTTTTCAATGTTTTTTTTTTTAAATACCCATAAGACATGTGCATAAAAGAGGTAGATGCAGCCTGGAAGTATGGCACAATTTCACAAAAGTTTGAGGGAGTAGTTCAGTGACAACACGTAACGGATACTGCACAGATATACAAGTAGCGGTATATTCAAACTACACCACCGCCATGCCAAATAAATAAATAACAATCCTCCAGCGTGTGACATTGCCGGGGCACCTTCGGCACCTGGTGATGCTGCCTTGCAACATTTTGCTCAATAAATAAATGAAAAAGGTAGATTTTTTTTTTTGTGTGCTATTTGTTTAATCAGGTACTCTGTATAGTGGGGCAACTGAGCATAACAATTGTGCATTTTGTGAGGAAAGCACCAAATTTGGCACACTAGTAGCCTATCATATTATGAACAGATTTGGATATTGGGCCATCTCAAAATTTTTGATGGCAGTGAAAAATGGCTGCCACAGCCATCAGCGGCTGAATTTGAGATGGCCCAATATCCAAATATGTTCATAATATGTTAGGCTACTTGTGTGCCAAATTTGGTGCTTTCCTCACAAAATGCACAATTGTTATGCTATATTGAGCTAAGTTGTCCCACGAATATCTATTATTAGGACTAAGATGAAGATCTGATTACATTTTAGGTCAAATTTATGCAGAAATACAGAAAATCCGAAAGGGATAAACTTTTACTCACCACTGTAGCTTGGTACTGAAGTGGTTTACCAATGGGAGGCCTTTTGATTATATCTGGTGAACCTAAAGTGTTATTGCAGAAGGCCATCAGACAGAAGGTCTAACGGGTACATATGGTCTTAGGGGACTAAGGGTTCTTATGGGGTCTATAAGGTCTTAAAGGGTCTGGGGGTCTTAAAGGTCTTCAGGGGTCTTAATGGTTTTAGAAGGTCTTATGGGTCTATGGAGTCTCAAGGCATCTAAAGATATTGAGGGGGTCAAAGGGGTGTAAAGGATGTAAATGTTTAACAGTGTCTAAAGCAGGGGTCAGGAACGTGTGGCTCGCGAGCCAGGTGTGGCTCTTTTGATGATTGCATCTGGCTCGCAGATAAAATTGGAGTTTGAAACTTTGAAAGCCCAATATTTCTCGCGGAAGCTTTACCTATAGTTTGAATGGTGTCGTGCTTCATTCACGTGCAGGGCTGAACTTGGCAGAAGGAGAGAAGAAAAAACGCCTCCGAATTGGCTGAAGCGGTTTTTGTTTCGTCCAGTCATGCGGCCGAGCCGACTAGTGATTTCGGTTCCTCCAATGACGTGCCGCCGCCGAGACGCGTGGCGGAATTCATCTCGACCAATCACGCTCCAGCCAGACTCACTATTTGCCAAGCCTCAGTTGGGTCAACATCTCCCTCTCTCTCATTTTCTCAAAGCTAACCCTTCGACGAAGAAGATGGCGAAAAGAAAAAAAAGATGAGGAGTATCGTACATTTCAGGACGAATGGGCCAAAGAATTCGCCTTTGTGGAAAGAGCAGGTTCTGTGATGTGTCTAATTTGCAATGACAAAATTGCATCGATGAAACGGTCGAATATAAAGCGGCACTTCGACACGCGCCATGCTACCTTTGCATCAAAATACCCTGCGGGAGACAGCAGAAAGAAAGCGTGCCAAGAGCTACTGAGCGGGGTGCAAGTCAGCCAGCAGCAACTCCGCGTATGGACCCGGCAAGGTGACTATAATTCCGCTAGCTTTGTTGGATCTTTAGCAATAGTGAGGAACGGAAAACCATTCACAGATGGCGAGGATGCTAAAACGTTCATGCTGGATGTAGCCAATGAACTTTTTGATGATCTTCCGAACAAAGACAAGATAATCAAAGGGATACAAGACATGCCTCTATTGGCAAGAACTGTTCATGATCGTACCATCATGATGGCAAACCAAGTGGAGGAAACGCAAGTGGACATAAATACAGCGCCGTTCTTTTCCCTGGCTTTGGATGAGTCAACAGACGTAAGCCATTTGTCGCAGTTCAGTGTGATTGCAAGATATGCTGCTGGTGATACACTGCGCGAAGAAAGTCTTGCTGTTCTGCCAATAAAAGGGTCCACAAGAGGTGAGTATTTATTCAAGTCTTTCATGGAGTTCGCTCAAGAAAAAAAAATCTACGAATGGATAAACTTATCTCAGTGTGTACAGATGGTGCTCCATGTATGGTGGGGAAAAACAAAGGATTTGTGGCGCTTCTCCGTGAACATGAAAATAGACCCATCGTAAGTTTCCATTGCATTCTACACCAGGAGGCACTTTGTGCTGAGATGTGTGATGGGCAGCTTGGCGAAGTGATGTCGCTGGTCATTCGTGTGATCAACTTTATTGTTGCCCGAGCCTTAAATGCTCGCCAGTTTAAAATGCTGCTGGATGAAGTTGGAAATAACTTTCACGGTCTGCTTTTGCACAGCAATGTTGCGTTGGTTGTCAAGAGGGAAGGTGCTTAGCCATTTTGCGGCTTGCCTGAACGAAATCCGGACTTTCCTTGAAATGAAAGGGATTGAGCATCCTGAGCTAGCCAAAACTGAGTGGCTCCTCAAGTTTTACTATCTCGTGGATATGACTGAACATCTGAACGAGCTCAACGTGAAAATGCAAGGCATTGGAAATAAAGTCTTATCCCTTCAACTAGCCGTGTTTGCTTTTGAAAACAAGCTGGAGCTCTTTATCATGGATCTTGAAACAGGTCGTTTACTACATTTTGAAAAACTGAGACAATTTAAAGATGCATGCACAGCAAGTGAGCCCACTCAAAACTTTGATCTCCACCAGTTAGCTGGCTCCACATCCAGTCTCCTACAGTCATTCAAAGCACGCTTTGGAGAATTTCGTGAGCACACTCGTCTTTTTAAGTTCATCACCCATCCAAACGAGTGTTCACTGAACACAGCCGACCTGAGTTACATTCCTGGTGTCTCCGTCAGAGATTTTGAAGCAGAAGTGGCTGACCTGAAGGCCTCAGACATGTGGGTGAATAAGTTCAAGTTACTGAATGAAGATTTGGAAAGAATCACACGACAGAAAGCAGAGTTGGCGAGCAAGCACATGTGGACAGAAGTGAAAAAACTTCAACCCCAAGACCAGCTGATTATCAAAACTTGGAACGCGCTTCCTGTCACATACCTCACACTGCAGCGTGTGAGTATTGCTGTATTGACCTTCTTTGGATCTACGTATGCATGTGAGCAGTCATTCTCACATCTTCAAAACATCAAGTCCAACCTACAATCACGTCGAACAGATGAAAGCCTCAACACTTGCATGAAGCTTAACCTCACCAAGTACCAACCAGACTACAAAGCCATCTGCAAATCCATGCAACACCAGAAGTCCAATAAATGGTGAGTATTATAACAACATTATTTTAAAGAATAAATTCAGAGGCTTATTATACTCACATTTAGTTGAATTCAGTCTTAAAATATATTATATGGCTCTCACTGAAATAGATTTCCAAATATTTTGCTTTCATGGCTCTCTGGGTCAAAAACGTTCCCGACCCCTGGTCTAAAGGGTCTTCAAAGATCTAAGGGATCTTAGCAGTTGAAAGGGTCAAAACGTTTAAAAGGTACATTACAGTAGGATGTAATAATAATTAATGGACATATGCGTAGTCAGGATGCAACTGACGTTCAAACAGTACAGCCAAATTTATGAAAGGCGTTTAAGAGTTAGAAGTGTACAGAATCTCTCATCATGTGATGATCACCCATAATTAGTCGCCAATCACCGAAGACTGATTATAATTATCGAAGGTGGATCAAAACCTAATCGCAAGCGTTTAAATAACAAATAAAGTTTACACGTCAGCAAGGGCATGCTTAAGAGTGCATTTAAGGTTTTGAAGCAAACATTCGGCAAAAATGATATAGTTAGAACTACAGTTATACTCTCATATACTTCCTGGCAGTTTAAGTTAACCTTCGAAACGCTATAGGATACGATATTGTGGTTTATGTACTGCAGTAAGGATTGCGGGAAACTGAAGTGATTACATTTCTAATTACAGTAGTCTGCAGAGAATAACTATAGAAAAGGGATGTATAAGATTTGAATGGCTTATAATTGGTAGTTTACATGAGATGGTGAATTTGGATGAGTTAGTAGTGCTTAAATTATCTCA
>NC_140966.1:28142655-28162655 GCF_056783735.1 Eptatretus burgeri | reverse complement strand
ATTTCTTTTCTCCGTTTTTTTTGTCACATTGACGTGCAATATTAAGTTTCATTCAAATCTGGCAACGAAAAAATTATTTAAAAAATCAATTCCCGATTCAGTCAAGTTTTAGTATGACGATCCATAAAGCGCAAGGCCAAACCATGGAGATTGTGTTGATATACCTCGAGAAACCGGTTGGCCGAACGATGACTCCTGGGGTAAATGCTCAAATTTTCTTCAAGTTAAAGTTTGACCACGAAATAATATTTAAATTTTTGTCTTTTTTTTTTTTCATCAACCGCTGTCACAACGGGAACCCAACGGGTTCACGGGTCGTCTAGTTAATGATAAATCCTTTGTTATTCTAAATGTGTATGCTCCCAGTAATACAGAACACTTTACTTTCTTTGAAGAAGTGGATTCCTTCTTACCTCTTATAGATTTCAACTATTGCTTTCTAATGGATGGTGATTTTAACCACACACTTGATCCAAATTTGGACAGGAACATTGCAGAGCCACACCCAAGGTCAGCGAAACCTTTAAAAAACTAATAAGAAAAGTAGGACTGATCGATGCTTGGAGAATACAGCACCCTGGACTGCGACAATTTACTTGGTCTCTGTATGTTAGTAACATGTACACTTTTGCACGGCTCGACAAAATTTATGTTAACCCTCCAATGTTGGATGTAACATTAAAGTCTGATATAGTACCTTCCTTCTTTTTTTCTGATCACCTGCTTGTATCACTCTCTTTTAAACTTGCTACGTGAAAACACGCTAGACCGTACGAGAAGTTTAATGTCAATCTGTCAGAAAAGAATGCCTTTTGCGAGGCCTTTGAATTAATTTGGAGTAATTTAATAGATAGAAAGATAAATTTTAGTCGTCTTGCAATGTGGTGGGACTATGCGAAAGTAGAGATTACTGCATTCTGCCTCCAGTTTCCACATTTCTACATTTCTCATCTTCACATGTTCAGAGGGAAAGAATGATTTTAGAAAAATAAATCTTTAGTCGACAGTCAGATTTAGCAAATGTTTTGACACCGAACATTGAGATGTTATTTGAAAAAAAAAAGTCAATTCTCAACGACTTGGTCGACTTCCAAGCAAAGGGTCAATGGTCCACTTGCGTATGGATCATATATACAAGCAGGATGCACCCACTCACCTTTTTTGACTTTGCCAAGCAGAACTCTCATCCGAGACAAATTGAGGCTTTGAAACTCGAAACTGGCTATGCTACATCCACACAAAATGATATCAAGAGTGAAGTCCAGAATTTCTTCTCAACCCTGTTTAAGGTAAGTGACGTTGATGATGATGCTTTGCGTTTCTTCACTTCCAACTTGCCAACACTTAATAGCAATCAAAGAGAACAGCTCGATTCCCCTCTTTCCTTGAAACAACTCACCAATTCCTTTGTTTCCCCACCATATGGGAAATCCCCAGGACTAAACGGCCTTCCAATATAATTTTATAAAGCCTTCTGGCCATGATTAGACCCAGAACTTTTGACTGTCTTTCTCGAAAATCTCCAGAGTGGGAAATTGCCTCGAAGCTGTTGTCGAGCTACAATTGCTTTCCTGCCCAAAAAAGGGGATCCTCAGCTCATTACCAACTGCCGCCCGGTTGCTTTACTGAACTCTGTAAAATACTGTCTAAAGCCTAAGCTTGTTGCATTACTCCCTTTCTGGAAACGTTCATCCATGCTGATCAATCCTATTGCATCCCAAATAGACAAATACATGACAATATTGTCGCATGTTCAGCCAGTTAAAACTGACCCGTGCAAGGATGGCCAAACGGTTACAGCCGAGGCGTTCGAGTTATTGGTGGGAACCTTTCACACACATAGGAAATGCAAAGCAACGGGAGACTTGACTGGGGATTTTGCGGGTTTAATCACCCAAACCAAGAAAATATGCAATAATGTAGGAAATGCAACAATAAATAAAAGAATCGAATGTTCAACAATTATATACAAAGAAAGGAATCAAGCCAAAGCAAATAGAAGGCACCAAGAAACAAATAAATAAAGTCCTAAATGGAGCGCTCCCACTCAGACGCATTTGATAAACACAGGGAAATACAAGACACCCCAAAAATCCCCTAGAGGTCAGGCTTCTCTACCCGGTGAGCGGAAGGCAAGAAAATGTCCACCGGCCCTTGGCGCAAAACGCTCGGTGCCGACCAAATCTCCTCAGATGCATCTCTCAGTGTCCAACGCCAACCTCCCTTCTGCACCAAAGATAGCAAACACGAGGTGATGGAACCAGGGGACAGGTTTAAACAGGGCACACGACCATGAGATAGACGTTAAGTGAAGTCAGTGAGGAGAGATGATGATGCCAGGTAGAACATGGAGGCAGAGCCAAGAGAGGGAGCAAAGCAAGAGGGGGGAAGAAGAAGGTCGACCACCACAGGCTTGCCTCTTTTGTAACCCCCGACCACGTGACCTCGAACCTTATTTTTAATTTGTCGCCATGATCTCCATGGGCCCTACGTTCTCCAACGTCGTTCTCCCAGCCTGATAATCTCAGCACCAAAGCTCCCTTTTTCCTCCCCTGGTGCATTTTTCTTGCGTTACATCCTGCGCTCACTGCAGCCTCCATTTCGATCATGGCGTGATACAACACCGCAAAAGCCACGTCTTCGTTTTCCAAACACAGGGATGGTTACAAAGGGTTGTTACAAAAAGGGGGGTCCTCATTTCCCAAACAGATCTTACCCATAATCCCAACACTAATTATCACGACCCCCCACCCCATGTAGGGGAGGGGGGGGAACAAAAATACACCTTTGCACGACAGGTTCCCTGACTTAAAGCGATGTCATTGTCGCTCCTAACCACATCACACAGCCCATGCTTAGCTATGAATTCCAATCTCAGCCAGTCATTTGACCTTCCCCCACAAACATAACAATATTTTTCTGCTTAAGCATGAATCACATTTGCTCTACGGCTCGGATACGGTGGCCGTACCCCCCTCCCACCCCCCCCCCGAATTGACAGAAACGTACGGCGGCCGCAGAGTTTCTGAGGTGGCATCAAGGTGGCCCTACGCCGTATGGCTATATTTTACAGGCCGCAGGGGTCTCCGTGGAATTAAAGCACGGAGTTATAACTTTTTTTCATTTTGAGGTTGGCCGTAGCAATTCGACAAGCCGTGGCCATGACGTAGATGTGTTCCACGTCGACCGTACATAGGGCGTACGGTGGGCTTGCATTATTCGTACACTTTCCGTAGGCTCTTATCAATGAAAAATGAATTTTGCCAACCCCAAAAAAAATTACGGCGGCTGCACTATTTCCACGTTCACCTTCGGGCCCCCCTGCGGTTACCTTGCGGGCACCTTGAGGCTACCTTGCGTCTGCCTTGAGAATTCTATGGCCGCCGCAGGGACGCCCTAAGGTCACCGTGCGACATCAAATCAAAGACCGTACGGCACCCCCACGTTTTCGGTCTCCACAATATCTAAATACCCCGTGCGGCTACCCAAAAAATAAAAACATATGTGACTGCTACATTGTGTGACCGTGGAAATACTGCGGCCACCCTATAATTGCTAGTGGCCAGAGATTTTTTTAGACCCTACGGCCGCCGAGCCAAATGTGACTGAAGCATTAGAGACCTATGGGAGGTGTGCAAGTTAGATGAGGAAAACTTAGCTCTAATTTTATTATATCAAGAGAAAGCCTTTGGATCGCATTCACCACAAATACCTGTTTAAAGTATTAGAGTGCTTTGGATTAGGTACCTCCTTTGTTTCTCTTGTTAAATTACTGCATAATGAAATTTTCTCACTTATTAAAGTGAACTCTGAGCTTATTTCCTTTGTAAAGGCTGGAAGGGGTATTCAACAGGGTTGCCCTCAATCCAGTGCATTGTATTCTTTGATGATTGAGCCTTGTTACCTCTGCCACCGAAGGTGAAGGAGGTTATGTTTACACCCCTCTCTGTTTGTTTGTTACTTGCAAAATCAAAGATTTTTCAAGTATATTGGTTAGTCGATTTTGTTAGTCTGTTTGTGTGTCTGTCTCTCTGTTTGTCGCCTACATTTATATATATATTTCATGAAGAGGATATATATTTCATGTCAATGAATTCAACAAGCCATTTATTTTTGAGGTCAATGTCTACCAAATGGTCAACATAGGCCCAAGGTCAACAACTAAGGTGGTATTTCTAAAATCCTCATTTTTCATCCGATTAACTTGAAATTTGAAGAGGATATATATTTCAGGTTCACTGAATTCAGCCACCAATTATTTTGAAAGTCCACATCGGCCGAAAGGTCAACATAGGCCGGATTTCTAAAATTGTCAATTTTCATCCAATTGACTTGAAAGTTTAAGAGGAGTTTCACATTTGGTCATTGAATTGAACTTCCAATTATTTTTGAGGTCAAATTTGTTTTATGGATTTTGCAAGCATAGTGTAAGTAACATAGTAACATAGTAACAAACAAACATAGTGATCTGCTCGACGTCTTCTTCTTGTTTGTTTGTTTGTCTCACGCACACCTGTCAACCCTCATGTTTTTGCCGTGAGACTCACGACTTTCTGTTGAAAGTCACGTTGTCACGTTCTCACTCTAAATTTTCTCACTTTTTTTCATTTCTCGGCACCAAAAACCATTTTCAACCTTATTGCATTGCGACTGGTTTAACTGATGTTATAACCTTGAATACCGACTTAAATCCGATTGCTTTGCGTCGTTCCGCACTTACTACATGAGAGACGGAGTACGCTTGGTCAATTATAGGTGATCATCCTGATCAAATGAAATGTCTTGCTACTGATGGTTCATTACTCACACGAAATTGCTGCAAAATACTGGGAAATACTATCAAAATGCTGAAATAATACATCTTAATTACAAGGATGATGATTGTTCAAATTCCTGTATTGCATTTGATCTGTTGATGAAAATACAATATACATATGTCTTGTTTGTTCATGTTGGTTCATTTATTTTAGTCCATGCAGTGGACTAAATAGTAACAACATGACATAAAAACCTATCTTCTGACTGAAAAAATATGGATGATTTTGGCACTAGAATGCAGGAGATTGCATCGAGGACACACCAGAAAGCAAACATTTTCTGTGGGAGCATGCCCCCAGACCACCCTACATTTTTCGGGCACTTCGCGCCCTCAATTCTCGGTCGCTTTGCAACCTCCCTGGACACATTTGATATTTTCACTGTTTTTCATAATTTGGGTATTTGGGTACTTTGGGTATTTGGGTATTCATAATTTGGGTACAGGTACAAGTCTGTACCTGTGTGCAGGATATCTCACAAAGTTGGTGACGGATCTGGATGAAATTTGGTGGGTAGGTTTGGTGTGTGACAGGGACAAACTGATTTGATTTTTGGTGAAGATCCGGATCCGGATCCGACTACTAGAATTTTTTAAGTGATTCTTCAACATTGAGAGATTGGGCCTAAAACGATATATAGCACGATATCTCAAAAATGTATTGGGCCCGATATGCTCTTGTGGATAAGGCATTGCGTGGCAGAGGTATGTGCTCCTCCGAGTGCCCTTATAGTTTGATCATGTTAAGCGGAATCTTGTCTGGTTATGGTAACTTGTGAATGAATCCTGTTAAGGTCTCTGCATGTGCCAATGATGTATGCGTGGTTGTACAGAAATCTGCATAATAACGAAAAATGGTTAACTGTTCCAATTATTTTGGCAAAGCCTCCTCATCTTAAGTAAATTGGCATAAATATCAAGCAGTGCGGATGGGATCACATCTTGCCTCTTTGCCAACCAAACCAACTTACGTGGTCTTTGGATGGCTTGAAATACCTTGGTGCCTTCATCGGTGATGCCACAGTGCAAGGAAAAAAACTTGGAGGGCTTGGGTGATGATGAGAAAGCTTCAGAAAAGGAAACGTTTACTGATGCAGCTTTCTTAAGGCCCGGTCACACCTTGACGTTTTAGCCAACGTATGCCGATTTTTGAATTTTTTTTCTAAAACGCTGGCACACGTTGAATACGTTATGGGTAAGTTTTGATAACATTGAGAGCACGCTGAAAAACACTGCCATACGTCGTTGTACGCTGGCTTTAAACGTTGTACTTTTTGGTTGTCCTCAAATTTTTTCATGCTTGAAATTTCACGATGTATGCCGGCGTATGACTCACACGTTCCGCTACGCTGGCCACAAGTTGTATGCACGGTCTGCGATCGTTGACAGACGTCAACACATGCTACTTGTAAGTTAATCATAAGTTGAGACACGCCGAGGTAATGTTTAGCGTACCCGAAACTTATTTCTAACCTATGATTAACGTGTTGTTGGCACGTTACGCGATCGTTGCCACACATCGACAGACGTTACTTTTAAGTTACTCATAGGCTGAAAGACGTCGGTATAATGGATCGTCCTTGCGTCAGCGTCCACGGCCACGGCCAGGACACTTATTTGCACCATTCTTCAAACTTTTCTTCGGCATGACGAGGATGTTCACACTTCGATGTCTAGCTTGACTATGATTCCAATTGTCCATCGGCAGCGTCTATTTAAAATAGTCGAGTTTGAGCGATTTAACACGTTCAGAAGAAACGCTTCAAATTTCCAAACCCCAGCGTCAAAAAACAAAGGCGAGTGACAGCAATTTAAATCGTTCATTGTAAACAATGAAACTAGCTGAGTGGTACCGTTTAAAAGTCGTTGAGTGTAAAAAAAAATCCAATTGTTGAGCGCAAGCGTCTACTTTCAATAGTGGAGATGCAGCCATTTAAATCGTTGAGTTTATCATTTAAATCGTTAAATCGTTAAACGCAAGGACGATCCATCATAACCCACACCCTCCCCCTCACACTCACCTACTACTGCCAACATGAACAAACTACTACTAATACTAATACTAATACTGATACTGATACTGTTACTGATACTGTTACTGCTGACATGGACATCGACTCAAAAAGGACTCTAAAACACTGTTGGGTTCCCCTTTTATGAACACCATTTTTATATACCAATTCCCAAAACCGCTGGGAACACGTCTTTATATGGCAGTTGTAAGTTAGAAACACGTTCATTTATTTTTTTTGTCGACCGGAAGACGTCATTGGAATACGTCTACATACGTCGATGTGTGTTGGGACTACGTAAAGAATTGGTTCAAAGCACGTCAAACGTAAGTTAGAAATAAGTTTCGCGTAAAAAAGACATTACCGCGACGTGTTTCGACTTATGAGTAGCTTATAAGTAGCCTTTGTAGACGTGTGTAAGCGTCCACATGTTGTTGTTCGTCTTTCGGCTGCTCCCGTTCGGGGTCGCCACAGCGGATCATCCGTTATGGTCCGCATACTGATTTGGCACAGGTTTTACGCCGGATGCCCTTCCTGACGCAACCTTGGTCGCCTCTTACGACACAGGGATAAGGATTGGGTTTCACCATGATTCCGGGCTGCCCTACACCCTCTCATAGCGCAGCCCAGTGCAGGGCTCCCGTCCTCAAGCGATCCTCCAACCCAAGCCTCCGAGTAGCCGGATTACAGGCGCACGCCACTATGCCCGGTGTAAGCGTCCACATATCGTGTGTAAAACTTATCCCCATCGCATGCGGAACGTGTGTCATACGCCGAGTACGTCCACAAATTTTGAACATGTTTAAAATTTCTTGACGTACTCTACTTACTACGACGTATGATAGCGTACTTTAGCGTTCTACTCACGTATACCAAACTTACTCATACCGTATTTGACGTGCCCCAACGTTTTAGACACATTTTTCTTAGGTCGGCATACGCTGGCAAGATCGCCAAGGTGTGACCGTGATGTTGTCACTTCCATTTCTACGGCAGTTATGATTTGAATCGTTGTGCGTCAGCCTTTTAATAGGCTACGTCACGACATCGTCGGCGATTCGTGCAACGCGCTATGCCAAAGTTAGACTATCGTTGGGCATCGGTTGTGTAGGCCGACAACAGGTTCAGCATTCGTTGGTATAAGTTATCTATAACACAACGAAACGTTCTGTGTCCGTTACCAATGCGTTATACATAAGACCAAGTCGCTATGAATACGTCCGAATCTTTAAAAAAAAAACATCAAAAGTTCAACGTAAGCCAGCGTTTTACATACATTTTAATACGTTGCCATCGCTGGCTAAAACGTCAAGGTGTGACCGGGCCTTTACCGAGGAAGGGCACTGATTGTTAACAACTTGGTGGCTTCCTTATTATGGCACAAGATGAAGGCCATACTTCCTCCTCAGCTGTTCCTACACAAAATACAAAAGACCCTGATCAATTTATTTTGGAGTGGGAAATATTGGCTATGCCCAGAATTTTTCAACTTTCCACTGGGGGAAGGTGGCCAAGGTCTCATAGATGTTTTGTGTAGAACGATGACCTTTGGCATTACTTCACGCTGAAGATTCCTGAATGGCCCTTCCACCTTGACGTGGAGGTGCACTGCCTTTCGTCTCCTTCAACAGGCCGGAAAACTAAATTACTCACCTGAACTGTTTCTAATTGACATTACATGTGTGGAACTGTCATTGCTCCCGCCCTTCTGCAATAGCCTTATGAATGCTTGGCGGGCTTTCTTGTATTGGTAAAGCGGGACCTTTCCTCTTATAGCAGAACCATGTTCTTAAAAGAATTTCTCTTCTACAATTCTCTATTTTGTAAAATAAGGACAGATCGCTTCGTCATTGATTGCTTGGTAAAAATGATATCTTAAAGGTTGCTGATCTAATGACTGGAATACCCAATAGATGAGCGCTGTAGCACTTGCAGCTAAGGTTGGGATGCATTCCATCCATTTAACATCAGAACTACTTCGTGATGTACTTAACGTACACTGAAAAATGTGCACTGGGAATGATCTCCTGGCATCGCTGATGTCTCAAATGCTTTCCCAAACTTAGTACTCACCCCCATGGTGACAGTCTCGGGCTCAGTATGCAAATATTTGCCTGAGATTAAATTTGGCTCTTCATTTGGTGCGATTGAATGGCGCAACTTGGATAAAACTTGTGTAAAGATAATTATTCACGCTCTCGGAAAGTGGCAATCTAACAAGTGGCACGATTGTTTGCCTTTAGAATCTTCCTTCCAATCTAACTGGAAAGCTTTCTATCAGAAGCTGGTACCTAGGAAAACTGATGATTTGTCTTGAAGATTTGTACTTGTACCTGTAGTTTAACAGTACTTTGTACTTGTACCTTCGCATGTTGGACAAGTTCGCATGTTGGTTGCTCCCCACAAATCATCTTTTACATTTTTTTCCCCCCAAATTCTGATGTGTCCTTTCTGGAATACCTGGACGCATTGCCTCATGCATATGTTGAGTGTAAACGATTGATTTCCCCTGTTAGCTTTGAACACCGTTCATAAAGTAAAGTATTCTTTAAAATTC
Organism: Eptatretus burgeri; assembly: GCF_056783735.1. NCBI lineage: Eukaryota > Metazoa > Chordata > Myxini > Myxiniformes > Myxinidae > Eptatretus > Eptatretus burgeri. The sequence goes on along the minus strand of NC_140966.1, from coordinate 28,153,270 downwards.
AGCCTTAAGACATTCATTTTTGGCTATGCTCCCCTTTTACACGAGAATGGAAACTCTCTGGATAATTTTCGTATTGCTTTAACAAAAAAATCCACATACCGCTCAAGGAAAGTTAAACTCGAAAATCCTCAAAGGAGTGCAGACAACATTCTGGCCATGTTTGTGGGCCAAGTATATGCCAGAATTAAGTTCGAATTTTGTTTTTATAAGTCTATGAACAAAATACCTTCCTTTGAGGAAACATGGGCAAGAAATAATGTACTTTGTTATGTAACTGATGGCTGCTTAGTCCTGGAGTAAAATCACTGTACTTTCTCTTTCCCCTTTTAAATATCCTTTGCCCATGCTACCCCTTGTGTTTTTAATGACTGGTTTTGTACATTTTAATGCATGATGACATGTTTTTGTAATAAAAGGACAGAATAGTCATGTATATATGTATATATGTATATATGTATATATATATATATATATATATATATATATATATATATATATATATATATATATATATATATATATATCCCCCCCCCCCCCCACCCCTTATGCTCCTTTTGCATAGCCACATCTTTTACGGTAAAACTCCAAACTCTGGGTACAAATACAATTTTGTGTGGGGGGGGGGGTATGTGGCTATGGCCTCACTTTGGGGTGAGGGTGGAGAGGAGGGAGGAGTGGGGTAAATGGGTACCGTATAGTGCCATCCGTTGGTGGTGGCAGAGGGTATTACAATTTCCAAATTTCCTTTCGCTAAAAAGTGTTACTTAATCACGTTTCTCTTCCCGCACAATTAGAAATACATATATCTGTACTAATAAGTGTGTGTGTGTGTGTGTGTGTGTGTGTGTGTGTGTGTGTGTGTGTGTGTGTGTGTGTGTGTGTGTGTCCTCCATAACTCCAAAATCATGAAACCTAGCAGCCTGAAACTTTGCATGCATACTAAGGAAACTACAAGGAAGTGTGAGAGTGAAAATTGGGTGCTTCGCTAAAATTAAAACACCCCATTTGAAGATAATTAACGGCCTTATTTAAATATATCCCTCATCAGGCGCATCCTCGGTCACCGCTCTGTCAAATTTCAAGTCAATCGCATGAAAATTGAGGATTTTAGAAATCTCACTTAAGTTGTTGACCTTGGGACTATGTTGACCTTTTGTCCTCAAGAACAATCGGCTTCTTGCTTGTGACAAACTCAACCATGTGGCGAAGTTTCATGATGATTGGTTTGGAATTGCAACCTGTAGGCGATTGACAGACAGACAGAATAACAAAATCGACGGAGCAATATATTTGAAACATCTTCGTCGATTTTGCAAGTAACAAACGGACAGAAAGGGGTGAAAACATAACCTCCTTCACCTTCGGTGGCAGAGGTATCAGCAGACTGCTTATGTGTTTTACCTTTATTAATATGAAGTGTTATTGTTAATTGCCAGCTCGCCCCCACCACCCCACCTTGCCCTAACCTTTCCCTGGATGCCAAAAGTATGCCCCGTGACCGTGTGTTGAAGTAAGAAGCACGAACGCCTCCTGAAAACCTCTGGTGGCGAGGTATAGCGGGCTTAAGCAGCCGGGAGAGAACCAATGGCCCACGATCCAATGTAACAAGCTCAAATGAGCTGAGATCCTCGTCCTCTTAATGATGACGTCATAAAAACGAATATGACGTCATTGTGATGTATCAGGTTTGCGATAAATAATTATCTGTGCTAATGCCCGGTTTAATTCCCGCAAACAAAATTCAAACAGCTTGCCTAGTTTCGGAGATAATTTTAGGCGATTTCCATTAGCAGTGATATTATGACGTTAACTTTTTTTCTTGGAAGAATTTCCAAAATCGGAGATTGTTACTGCCTGCGCATGGGCTTTCTGCATATACATGGCAAGTTTCACGAAGATCCGATGAAAAGTCTGGGTTGTGAAACAAAAAATTGTCAAAAAATAGGAATGACGTCATAAAAATTGATATGACGTCATAGTGATGTATCATATGTGCGGTAATTCATCTCTGCTAATGCCCTGTTCGATTCCCACAAACAGAATTCAAAAAGCTTGCCTAGTTTCGGAGATAATTTTTAGTCGATTTCCATTAGCGGAGATATTTTGACGTTATAACTTTTTTTCTAGGAGGAATTTTCAAAATCGGAGATGGTTACTGTCTGTGCAGGGTATTTTTACATATGTATGCCAAGTTTCAGGAAGTTTCGATGAAAACTGTAGGCTGTGAAACAAAAAAGTCCACAAGAAGAAGATGAAGAACAACAATGTCAGCAAGACTTCGAGATCCTCCACGAGGATCTAAAAATTGATCATAAGGCAATGATTTGATAAACTGAAAGCACGAAAAATGAAATTCCAAAGATCAACTTTGTTGCAGAAACCATAGTATGACATCTTCATTTTCTTCTTCATCAGCTGGAGGGGGCTTGGCTCGAGTCTTGACGAACAGGTTTGCCAGGCCTGACTCGTTTGACTCGTTAGGGCAGGAATTGAGATTTTTTTTCAGGGTGCCGGTGATAGCTCGCCTACTCTTCTCACAGGACACCATGTGATCATTGACGTCCACCGTAATGAATGCTGGCAGACGGGACACCCATTTTAACATTCATCCGAGGGACGGCACACACATTGATGAATCACCCCGCCTGTGAAATTCCGGGATGACAGTTGATACAGCTGGGTCGGGAATCGAACCCAGGCGAGACAGCTTGGATTATGACATCACATGGTCCATATTACACATTGAAATGTTTGCGTTTCTTTGAATACATTTATTGGTAAAAGTCTAGAACAATTACAATATAGAAACAGTATCAGATTTGCCTCTTTTTTTTTTTTTTGTAAAATAAATCTGTAATTATAAATGCAGAAGTTTTATTCATCCCGAAACACAATATTCATTTTCAAAAGTTAATTGTGTGTTGGGGCGGCGCAAAGCTGAAAGTTCTCCGAGGGCACTGAATGCCCTTGCACCGGGGTGTATGGGTGCCCTAATCCTCACTATAATTCACGGACAGGTGTTCGTGTGTGTTTGGTTGTTTGTCACACAACTCCTCCGACAGTTCTGGGCCGATTACATCCAGACTTGCTGCAAAGGATCAGCATGACCCCCAATTAATGCATCGGGGTGGTTGTATCTCCGCCGGTGGACTTGGTGGGAGGGGGCAGGGACGCAAATTTTCTATGTAAATGTATATCGAGTAGCCCCGCCTCCAGGTGGGAGAGGGTATTACAAGTCTCCACCATTTACAGTATAGTATTCCTGTCCACACGTTTTCCAGTACAGTGAGGTGTTTAGAATTATAAGCAGTAGCTATGTTTTTGTTTCATGCACGTAACCTGGATTATTTTCTTTTGGCCTCCACAAAGCTGTCAGTTGCAGATACACCTACTCTTCGCGTAGATGGTTACCAGAGTCGATGCAGATACCTAACATGTCCACAGAGCTGTCAGTTGCTGATACATCTCCCAAATATAAGTATGCGTCAGAAGAACGTGTTGCATGCTTGGAACAAGATCACCCGTACAGCATGTACTCTGTTAGTATCATGTAATGGGCACATAATATGAGTTCCCTGGCAAGGAACTTCAATACAGGAGGAGGCCATTCGGCACGCATCAAAGCCTGTACAATGGTTGTTTGTTCGTACTCTATTCTTTTTTTAATGCTGAGTTTCAAACAGGAAAGCAGCATGTTCCATTTGTAAAGTCGTTGGGATGAGTTGGTCAGGGTTCGAACCACCAACTTCACAGACTCACAACAGATGCTCCAATCAGTACACCACGAGTCTGGTCATACTTAATTCTGAATCCCTTGTTATTCGCTCGTCTGAGTTCGATTCCCAACAGGATAGAATATCCCATTACAAACTATCATTCCAATATTTCTCATCACTTTGAATTAGAGATTATGCTGTCATTTGGAGGAAACACTAAGCCGGATGTTCTCTATTTCGAGCTGGAGGTTAAAGGCCTTGGTAACTTTTGAAAAGATTTGGTCATTGTTTGCAGTATTGATAGGTGTAATTTATTTTGCTTTCCAAGCTGATTTTCACAGTTCCATAACCACATGCTTCATTCAAGTCGGTTCTGAAGGAATGGAACGACATGAAGTTTTCAGAAATGTGACTACCTGAGCAGAAGGAAAAGCAAGTTGATGGTCTATGTATGATCAAAATAGGATGCACACCTCGGTACAGCAACAAATGCCCACCCAGACAAGAATTCTAATTGTATACAAGTTTACAATGATGTTCCACATCACCAGCAGAAGGCAATGCATGAAAAGCCATAATTGCATTCCTGGAATGGCATATTTTCCTGCACCCTTGCCATTCCGTCCATCATGCCAATTACCCTGGATGCATAATCCCTCCCTATTCCCTCCTTGCTTTGCCGATCCATCAACAGAACATCTCTGCAGCAGATTGAGCAGCCTCCATTTAAGACATCTTCGCATACTTAAAATTTTAAAACCGATTTATATTTAAACTTCAGAAGTTGGGAGAGTTAGTGGAAGCCCACACTCTTAACAGACCATTGCTGTGCTCACTACAAATCTTGAATGTTTCCATGACTAACACCCAATCCTATACGGTTAGCCATTCCATCACAGGTCATGGAAAATTTTTGCTGAGCACCTACAGGAATCGTACTCGCACCAGTGAGGGCAGTGCAACAAGGCTTTACACACTCCACATCCAAGCCGGTTGCCAGAGTAGATGCAGATACACAATGTGTCTTCAAATTACCATTACTTTTTCAAGCCATAATAAAAAAATAATGAAGTGGGATACAACGATGCAGTTTGCTGCATGTGAAAGAACGTTTCTCAAAGTTTTATTGTCAAGATTTGTCGACATCATCATTTAACATCAACAGTACACTTTTGTGTGAGCACCGCTTGTCACACGTAACACATTGAGGCAATAATCAATCTCCATCTAGGTTCGGTTCAGCATTCCTTCATTTAAGGTCTTGTTTGTAGCCCTAATCCTCATCTTCAATATCAGTAACCCTCATACGGTACACCTTGTCATTCACCCAACCCGATAGAAAAAAAAATAGGACCACTGGACCTGGAGCTAATCTGGCCCCTGGCATAATGTTGCAACCCAAATATGGTAGAATTCTGACTGGGTGGGTCTGGTGAGGAAGATTTTGGAAGGAATTTACTCCATTTTCACAGAAATTGACGAAATCGGCCATTTTGACACACTTCTGGTCGGGTGATCAGAATGACTGGCAATTTATCATCCATACCATGGCCTAATGTTTTTACCCAAATTTGGTTCCTTTCTGACTGATGGATCAGGAGAAGAAGATTTTGGAATGAATTTGAAGGCCCACCATTTTGACACACTTCCGGTCATGTGATCAGCATGGCTTCCACAATTTAACATCCTGACCCTGTCCTAATGTTGTAACCCAAATGTGGTGGCATTCTGACAAGAAGAAGCAGAAGAAGGTGCGTCTGAAGAAGATTTTTGACGAAATTTACGAAGTCAAGTGACTGGAACATGCTTTGCAATTCCTGTTAACAGTCAGGAGAGCAACGTTGCTGCAAAATTTAAGCCGGATCGGCCAAGCAGTTTGGCCAAAGAAGTCGAAAAAGGAGACGGACGGACTGTGCACGATGACGATACACAATCTGGAATTTAAATTCCAGATAAGCTAAAAATACGGGAGTTTCAAAATGACGTAATCCACCCCAGAATACTCAGCATGCATGAGCAGAAACCTTTGGAAACTGGTGTTTGGGGGCACCCAACATAATACTGTGTGTGCGAAATAAGGAGTGTTACCTAAAATGGCTCACAAAGCTTTAAAAGAACCTGAAAAGACGTTGAAAAGTAGCAGAGAGAAAGTGGTGTGCATCTAGTCAATGGAAGAGTTGGAGAAGTATCTCAGCTCAACAAAAGGGCAGCTACCAGTTCAGCAAACTCCCGGTGTGCACTGGTTTAATTCCTTTAAAAAATCCTCTTCTCCAGATCCACCAGTCAGAATGCTACCAAATTTAGGTTTCAACATTCGGCCAGGGAAGGGAAGTTAAATTGCCGAAATAATTCCGATCATGTGACTGGAAGTGTGCAAAATGTCCAACTTGGTCAATTTTTGTGAAAAATCGCATCAATTCCTTCAAAAATCTTCTTCTCCAGACCCAACCAGTCAGAAGGCTACCAAATTTTGGTTGCAACATTAGGCCAGGGCCCAGATAAGCTGTGAGGTCCAGTGGTCCTATTTTAAAATTATTATGCTATATATCATTTTTGGCCCCATCTCTCAATGGTGAAGAATCACTCTAAATATTAAATAATCCTCGTATCCAGATCTGGATTCAAAACTTCATCAAACTCGAATCGATTCTTCCTTGCGACACACCCAACATGTCCACCAAGTTTCGTCCGAATCCGTCCTCAACTTTTTGACATATCGTGCAATATATTGTTTTTGGCCCAATCTCGCAATGGTGAAGAATCACTTAAAAAAAATTCTAGTAGCCGGATTCGGATCCGTATCTTCAACAAAAGTCGAATAATTTTATCCTTGTCACACACCCAACCTGTCCACCAAATTTCTTCTGCATCTGTCCACAGCTTTTTGAGATATCCTGCACACAAACACAAACAAACAAACAAACAAACAGACCGAGACAGACAAACAGACAGGTGAAAACATAACCTCCTTCTACCATCCGTGGCGGAGGTAATAAAGCAAAATCGCTGGTATTGGTCCTGGCCCGAGGTGTTGAGCAATGGCGATTGAGTAGGGATTATGTAGTTTCTGGGGAACTTGTAGTTTTAGGGTATTGATTTTGAGCTCGCTCTCATTGAAATCATACTTGGGCAGGAGGAGTTGAGAAAGTCAGCACCAGGCTGGAAGGATAGGACAACAATAATTTGTTCTGTTTAACACAAGGTAATTATGGTGTTGGTTTTACCAGTAGTTGCTCCCATACGTTATTTGCTTACTTTATCTTTTTGTTGGGCATTACACCTTCAGAAAAGCATATACCTTGCAGCTGTTTCGCCCGGCCAAAATGGGTTTCCTTTCTCAAGTGTGAAGAAAAGGAAGGTCATGGAGCTTTGTTTTAGGATAATGGAGCACTCACTCTATGATGTAGGATTGTTCTGTTTTCCCAAATTATTTTTTATATTCTTATTTGCCCAGCTTGCTCAGTTTTGATGCAGGTGTTCATTCTTTTGTACTTCCATTTATAAGAGAGCTCTCCTTCCGAGTGCAGTCTAAAATTGAGAGAGAAATCCAATTCATTGGGACCATACTCTGAACAGAGCGTTGATGCTGCCGAAGCAGGCTACTGGGCTCCTGGGCGCAATCCTGGATGGGTCACCACTCCGATGCAGGATACTCGAATGGCTCAATCATCCCAGCAAGCTGGTCCTCATTTTGCTGACCTCGGAAGGATGACAGGCTGAGTCAATCCCACTGGTATTAATTCAACAGCCGAGCATGGTTACTGCCTGCGTCATTTGGTTGAGAGAGAAAACCTAACTATAGTTAGTGTTTCAGCATTGGAGCAAGTTCTAGCTGAGAGACATCCTGTGAACTTGGTTTGAGGCTTGTCGGCAGCAGCAAGTGCCATGTTTTGGCAGAGTGTGTCTTGTATCTCTATTGAGGTTGTGTAGTAACCAGATTGAACTTAGATGGATGCAGCTAAAGGGTCATTGTTGTCATCATCCCTAGACCCACAGAATGGGAAAAGTGTGTCTTTGTAATGGCTGTTCAGAAGTGGAGACGGTGATGCACATCTTTTGGGACTGTCTGCTCTGTTGGTGTTGGGGTGGCCAAAGTGATGTGTCTTATCGACTTGATCAGGCTGTGGGGAGTGTCGGATTAACTTGAGAAAGGAAGTGCACAGAGGCAAGAGAAAAGAGGAACAAATGAGTGGAGGTGAGCAGTGAACCTGGATTTTGGGAGTTTAACAAGAAAAGGGTTATTGGCAAACCATGTGCACCCTGCAGAAACCTGGGAGGGACATTGCCAAGAGAGGGAACAGGGTGCAAGACCAAAAGGGAGGTGGTAGAATACAGAGACCACTGATCTGTCTGTGATGGGAGGTTAATAGACTGAGACACTCAGCTTCGTCATGGGAGATCGCAATGAGTTTGAGGGCCTTGCGTTTCACAGCATCTAGAAAGACAAGGTGTGAGGCAGGGTTTCAGCCCAAAGGGGAGAGTAGTACCTGTCTCTGTTATCATCCAAGCTCCAGCGTTTGAACATCGGTATTGCAGCACTCTCTGACGTTTGGAGACCGGATAGTGGTGAGATCATGGCGAGTGGTTCCACCTACTATTGGTCTCGTCACTCGAATGGTTACCATGACCAAGAAGTTGCTGTAGCTGTGTCAAAAAGCTGACTCGTATGATAATTGAGGTAACACCGGTCAACAAGTGCATTATGAGACGAAGGATTCATCACTCCTTGAGTGTCATTTCCCTGGTCTCTGTATTTGCTCCGAATAAGGCGAGTGAACTCACTGTGAAGGACGCATTCTATGCCGCGTTCAAGTCTGTGGTTGATCACTGCTTCAGGCGAGATACTCTTCTAGTCTTGGGTGATTTCATTGCATCGACTGTAACTGATAGGGATGGTTATGAGATATGTGTTGGTCCCCATGGGTCTGGAACTGTGAACCAGAATAGCACTAAGTTCCTTGACTTTGTAAGAAGTCATGGACTTATGATGGCTTGTTCATGGTTTCAGTGCCCACAGGTTCATCGCTGAACTTGGTATTCCAACGCTATGATGTGGCAAAGGAGATTGACCATGTGCTTGTTGATGGTCACTGGAGGATGATCCAGAACTGCAGGGTCTACCGGAGTACTCAGTTCCTCAATATCGACCACCGGCTTGTTGTAGCAACTCTGAAGTTGCAGCTTAAATCTGGGAGAATTGTGCCATCCCAGCCTAGGCTGGATGTTGGCAAGCTCAAGTATGAGAGGGCAGCTGAGGAGTATGCGAACAGGCTGAGTGGAGATTTGCAGGGACTGGGTGCTTGCAAAGAGTTGGATTCAGTGAATCTGGATGCCCTCTGGAGGATACTTGGTCTTCATTAGGTGCCACCAAAACTAATCAATCTGATGTTTTAATGATACATTGGTGTAGCCTGGTGTTGGCTTGGCAGTTAGGGCGGTGGCTTGGGATCCTAGGGTCCTGAGTTTGAGCCCCATTTGCGACTGAATTAACACCAGGGGGTTGTCTCAGGCTGTCATCCTTCCGAGGTCGGCGAAACGAGCACCAGTATACTGGTAGTATGGGCACTGCATCAGCGGCATAGCCGCGCCAAAACCAATGATGCAACCAGCAGCGAAAAAGGCAGCACATGATGGGAACTGAGAGTGCTGTGAGATGTGGTGATTCCATCTCTGACATATTTCTAGTTGTTACTGGAATTCATCAGTGGTGTGTACTGGTCCCCACATTTTTCAGCGCTTGTATGGACCGTATTCTGGGGAGGATGCCGGAGAGATAAAGCTGTGGTGCATCGTTTGGGAGTGTCAAGATCTCTGACCTTGATTTTGCAGAGATGCAGTCATCTTTACGGAGTTTCAAGATATCCTTTTGGGGGCCCTCGAGGTGCTGAATGAGGAATCTGAGCTGCTGGGATTATGGGTTTCCTGGGTCAAAACTAAGATCCAGGCTTTCAGTGACATCTTGGATGCTGCTGTCTTGTTTGTAGCTGTTTGTCGTGAGGATGTTGAGGTCACAGAGAGATTCACTTCCCTTGGCAGTTATATTCCTGTGCCTGTTGGCTGTGAGCCAGAGGTCAACAGATGTCTGGGTCGGGCCTGGGGAGTCATGGATTCACTGGATCATGGGATGTGGCATTGTCGGTACCTGTGCATGAGGACGAAAGTCCGAGTCTTTGGGTCCTTGGTGCTTCCAGTCTTACTCTATAGATGTGAGACTTTGACTCTGACTAAGTATCTGAGATGGAAAGTTAACTCCTTCAGTTTCAGGTCTCTTTGGAGAATCCTTGGCTATCACTGGTCGGACTTTGTGTCCAACGAGCGGGTGCTGAGAGAGACTCAGATGAGATTTGTAACCTGCAAAGTCCATAAGCATCAGTTGCAGCTGTATGGACATGTGGTTCGTTTTCCTGACAATGATTCTGCTCACCAGATTCTCTCAGAGGGAGCCTCGTGAGTGGTGGAGGCAAACGGGCCAACCAAGTGCCTCCTAATTGCAGCGGATTTATTGGCCATCTCAAGCAGATGGGGATGGGTCAGGCATCTGCCTGGGGATGGCCAGGTGGAGACCCCTGGAGTCCCAGCAGAAAGTGGACGCAGCGACGCACTGCTCCGGCACATGCTCCCATACCTGACCTGACCTATGCAGTTGAAGAAAGTCTCTAATTTACCAGTTGGTGAAGTGTATGGTATGTTTTTTTGTTTGTTTGTTTTTTGTTGTAGCTCATTTTGGATTGTTTTCTCTTTGTTTGATTTTCATATTTTTAGCCTCCAACCTGGGGGTGGCCTGGCTCAAGCTTAGATTTTGAGTCCTGTCCATCTATCCGTTCTTCCATCGCTCCAACTTTGCATCCATCTAGGTCCTATACTCGTAAGTGATTGGATGCATTTCTTTCATATTTGGG
>NC_140966.1:28020155-28137655 GCF_056783735.1 Eptatretus burgeri | reverse complement strand
ATATATATATATATATATATATATATATATATATATATATATATATATATATATATATATATATATATATATATATATATATATATATATATATATATATATATATATATATACATATATATATATATATATATATATATATATATATATATATATATATACATATATATATATATATATATATACATATATATATATATATATATATATATATACATATATATATATATATATATACATATATATATATATATACATATATATATATATATATATATATATATATATATATATATATACATATATATATATATATACATATACATATATATATATATGTATATATATATATATATATATATATATATGTATATATATATATATACATATATATATATACATATACATATATATATATATATGTACACTTTACAATCTCCACTATGCTCATACCTCGTTGAATTATTTATTTATTTTTAGACATTTACCATCTCCACGCCGCACATTCCTCTTTGAATTATTTATTTCTCCACAACGAACACACAATTCTTTGAAGTATTCTTCTAAATGTTATTTATTTAATTGTAAAATCGAGAAATATTTTTCAGGTGGGGTTGGTGGCTGCGTCCTCGATGAGGATGTGGATTCTTCTTTTGCAACATATTATCCTTTGAGCTGTCTCGTGCGGTGGGTCGAACCCCCAACCCGACTCGAACATCGCAGGAAGGACATTGCGTGACACAGCGTGCCGTCCCTCGGGTGGACATTAAACCGGGGACCCATCTGCTTGCAACAGCTCGTCGACGTTAAAACCCCACAGTTTCTTTTGATGAAGAGTTGGCGAGTTATCGCCGGCACCCTGAACAAATTCCAAAGCGCTGCCCGAACCAACTTCAAGCAGATGTCAGACTTGGCCGGCCGGTTTGTGAAAGGCATTATAACCAAACAACCTCCTGCGGCTGACCACAAAACAAGCTTTGATGATATTTATGGTTGTTGGAGAAGTCATGTACAATTGCTGGAGATGGTTTTTAGATTTACTAGCGGTGCTGTGAGTGTTTTGGTGATTAACCACTTTTCACCTATCGTTCCTCCTCTTGAATCCCGCATTTTTTTTTGCATGGCATCACCATTATCTCTTCAGGATTCCTGGGGCGTCCGAAGGGATGTAAAACGCGCTATTTCCCACGCGCTGATTGGAAGATGATGATGGGCGTGGCCACGTCTGCAACTCGCTGATTGCGCGCCTGTCACGTGCCATCATGTTTGCTCCGAGTGATTTCAATTAGCGGGTGGAGCGCCGAGCGAGAGGGAAGCTGCCAGCTCCAATATTCCCGCTCTCACCGCCTCGGCTCTCCTCCCGAGCTCGCTGTCGGCTCCCCGCGCTCTTTCAGAGACGTGATCACGCGCGGGGAGCGTCGCATTAACATGAGAAAGGAGGTGCGCGGGGTGACCAAGCGCTTTTTGTGTGAGGGCTGAGGGGAATCGCTTCAGCGCCTCCATTGGGGAGTTACCTCCAGACACGTGACCTTGGCAAAGGTTCAGTCAGAACGTCTGCTTGAGGCAGTTCATGATTATTTTGGCGCCTTTAATGCGGCTTCTCGTAACCCACTCAGTTGAGAGTGAAACGCGAGGCTATGATTATGTGTTCACTTCAGGAAATAAATCAAAAAAAAAAACCTCCATTTGCTCTTTTCAATTATGTCATTCATTTTTTTCTGTGACGTCACGTTTTCCTGTCTTTTTTTCGAGTCCACTCTCAAGCAATTGCGCGGGAAGCACACGCTTCGGGGTAAGCGGCGAATTAACTATTATTTTCGCCCCTTTCATCTGCCTCGCGGTAATTAAATTGGGCAGAAACATGGCGAGGCACGCCATGAAACCGTGGGCAATTAGGGTAACGTGAATGTGGAGCGTCCGCACCAACCTTGTCTCTTGTGATGAAAGCGTTTGGAGGCGGATTATTGGATCACCGAACACATTAAAAAAATAATAAATAAAATGATGTTTTTAACCCCCGGGACGATCGCTCTTTGGGGTCCACGTCCTGCGCTTGTTCTCATGTCGATCACGTGAAGAATCCCGCTCTTCCCCCTTACCCCCTTACCCCTCCCCTCCCCTTCCCCCTCCTCTTCCCCCCTCCCCTTCCCCTCTCCTCCCCTTCCCCCTCTCCTCCCCTTCCCCTCCTCTTCCCCCTCCCTTCCCCCTCTCCTCCCCTTCCCCTCCTCTTCCCCCTCCCTTCCCCCTCCCCTCCCCTTTCCCCCTCCCTTTCCCCCTCCCCTTCCCCCTCCCTTTCCCCCTCCCCTTCCCCTCCCCTTCCCCTCCCCTTCCCCCTCCCCTTCCCCCCTCCCCTCTCCGGCCGTTGGAAGAGCTGCAACAGGATATGAGTGATTCGGTTATGGATGTCCATCGACATTGAAAATAATGGAACTAATCAGACACAATGTCCTGATATATAAAACAAAACAAAATCTTTGACCGTCCTTTTGCAGTACTTTGTACTTGTACCTGAAGTTTAACAGTACTTTGTACTTGTACCTGTAGTTTAACAGTACTTTGTACTTGTACCTGTAGTTTAACAGTACTTTGTACTTGTACCTGTAGTTTAACAGTACTTTGTACTTGTACCTGTAGTTTAACAGTACTTTGTACTTGTACCTGTAGTTTAACAGTACTTTGTACTTGTACCTGTAGTTTAACAGTACTTTGTACTTGTACCTGTAGTTTAACAGTACTTTGTACTTGTACCTGTAGTTTAACAGTACTTTGTACTTGTACCTGTGTGGTGAATTGAAGGTCGTGACGTGTGATCACATGTTGCCCGGCTCGAGCACAGAAGAGATAAAGCTGAGGTTCGGCTCGGTCGGGGGGATTGTCCCAGGGGCATTGTCGTTTTATGTCGGCGATTCACTTGGTGCTCATTGAATGGTGAGAATACTGATTTATATATAATACTGATTTATTTTGCGGTGATTAGTTGCGCGTGTATACCTTGCTGCTTATGCACTCCTTGCTGCGTCTGTATTCCCTGGTGTGCCCGTAGAAGCGGCTCCAATCAAATGGAATAAAGCCTACACTCTGAAGGTTCTTCTCTCGTCTTCATTTCAATTTATTCCATTTGGTTTTCTCGGCTCTCTCAACCAACGATGGACAAGATCTACAAACCAGAGAGGTTCGACGCAGACCCAAACGCGACTGACTCAGAAATGAAATGGTCGCATTGGTTCCGTTCCTTCTCACACTATCTGACCATCATCGAAGAGGGAGCTGACAAATTGGCCGCCCTTGTGAATCATGTCTCGCCCAGCGTATACAGGCTCTTCTCGGAGTGTGACACCTACGAAGCAGCGATTGACGTGCTGCAGGCGCTCTACGTGAAGCGCAAGAACGAGGTATACATACGACATCTTCTCAACACATGCAAGCAAGCAGCCGGGGAGACAATCGATCAGTTCCTGCAAGCTCTGAAACAGCTGGGAAAAGACGGCAGCTTCCGGGCCGTAAACGCCGAGGAACACCGAAATGAAGCGACCCGGGAGGCATTTATCCAAGGACTTAGATCAGCCCACATACGGCAACGCTTACTAGAGAAAGCGCAACCCACTCTTGAAAAGGTAGTCGATCAGGCTCGAGCGATGGATACGGCTCAGCAGCAATCTGAGTCATTTGGGACACCGATGCTGCTAATGAACGCCGCTACGCTGGAAACTCAAGGAACCCCACAGACACAGACACAGCCTGACACAGGGGATGGAGAAAAACCCGAGGAGCCGGATACCCAGACCACGTCAAACTCCTCAGCAACTGCTCCGGTTGGTAAATGCTTCTTTTGTGGGTACAAAAGACACCCCGCCACAAATGCCCCGCCAGAGATGCCACATGCATGAATTGTGACAAGAAAGGGCATTATGCCAGGGTATGTAAATCTGCTCTAAGGAGAAATAAACCCACTTCTGCGGCTCTCTACTCGCAAAAGAAACTAACTGCAGCCTCCCCGGGGAATCTATCCAAGGCTATCATCAACGTACGAATTAACGGGCATATGGCTGAGGCTCTGATTGATACCGGCAGCTCTGAAAGTTTCGTCAACAGCTCGCTAGTGAAGGACAGGAAATGGAAAATCCACCCGACAGACAATACGGTATGCATGGCCGCCACATCACTACAGTCCCGCGTACGAGGGTACTGCAATGTTGAATTGGACGTAAAAGGGTACACGCATCGGGATGTAAGGGTACTGGTGCTTCGTGATTTATGCGCAGACGTAATACTGGGTCATAATGTCCTCCAGCAGCACACGAGCGTCGAAATACCCTTTGGAGGAAGCAAACCTCGTCTAATTTTAAATGCTTTGACCACCGCAGAGGTAACGTCCCCCCAGCTGTTCGCTAACTTGTCGCCGGTCTGCAAACCGATAGCGATCAAATCGCGGCGATATACCACTGCTGACATGAATTTCATCACTTCAGAAACCAAGCGATTACTGGAAGAAGGAATTATAGAACCGAGCGATTCGCCATGGCGCGCACAGGTGTTGGTGACCAGCAGCCAGAACCATAAGAAACGAATGGTTGTCGATTATTCCCAAACGGTCAATCGCTTCACCCAACTCGACGCCTACCCCCTGCCGCGCATAGACGAGATGGTCGAACACGTGGCCAATTATAAGATATTCAGCACCATCGATTTGCGAAGCGCCTATCATCAAATTCCCATCCGAGAGGAAGACAAACCTTACACCGCATTCCAGGCAGGTAGGCGCCTCTTCCAATTCAGGATTCCATTTGGCGTCACGAATGGAGTAGCTTGCTTCCAACGGGTTATGGACGACATCATCTCAGATGAAAACCTCAAAGACACTTTTGTTTACGTGGACAATGTCACAGTGTGCGGTAGGGATCAGGGGGAACATGATAGGAATCTGGACAGATTCTTGAGCATTGCTAGAAAATATAATCTGACTCTCAACTACGAGAAATGCGTATTCTCGGCAAGGTCAATTGACCTTCTCGGCTACACGATAGCCGACGGCACGATTAAGCCTGATCCTGAACGATTGCGCCCACTTCGTGAGCTACCCCCACCTCAGGACCTGCAGAAAATGCGCCGGGTGATCGGCATGTTCGCTTACTATGCAAGATGGATTTCGCAATACTCCGAGAAAATACATCCCCTAGTGCATTGCAAAAACTTCCCACCAGATGCCGCTGTTGTAACAGCTTTCCACAACCTCAAAGACGATATCAGTAATTCCGTGGTATTATCGATCGATAGCTCGGTGCCCTTCGTGGTGGAAACAGATGCTTCAGATCACGGGATAGCTGCTACGCTTAATCAGTCTGGGCGGCCGGTCGCGTTCTTCTCGAGAACTCTCTCTGGAAGCGAGCAGAGACACTCGGCAATAGAGAAGGAGGCGTACGCCATCGTCGAAGCGCTGCGTAAATGGAGACATTATTTACTGGGAAACCACTTCACGCTCGTTACGGACCAACGATCCGTGGCATTCATGTTTGATGGGAAAAATAACGGGAAAATTAAGAATGAAAAAATTATGAGATGGCGGATAGACCTAGCTTGCTATAGTTATGACATAGTCTACCGGCCCGGGAGGGAAAACCCGGCTGCAGACACCTTCTCTCGGGTCTACTGTTCGGCGACAATCAGTCGGGCTTTGCAAGACCTCCATGTGTCTCTGTGCCACCCGGGGGTAACCAGAATGGTACATTTCGTGCGCAGACAGAACTTTCCCTATTCTATTGAAGATATTAAACAAATGAATGCTTCATGCCCTGTTTGTGCTGAACTAAAACCCAGATTCTATGGTGCGGCTTCTGGCAGATTGATCAAGGCCACTTCTCCCTTCGAGAGACTAAACATTGACTTCAAAGGGCCCCTGCCGACCGAGACAGACAACAGATACATATTCACTGTTGTTGATGAATATTCAAGGTTCCCTTTCGCATTTCCGTGCTCGGATATGACCTCGGGCACTGTCGTGAAATGTCTGTCTGACCTCTTCGCTATGTTTGGGAAACCTTCGTACATACATTCAGACAGAGGGCCGTGTTTCATGTCGGCCGGGCTAAAACAATTCCTATTAGAGCACGGCATAGCAACTAGTCGAACGACGGGTTACAACCCACAGGGTAATGGGCAGGTGGAACGGTATAACGGAGTCATTTGGAAAGCCGTAACTCTGGCGTTGAAATCGAGAGGACTGGGCCCCGAGCGGTGGGAGGTTACCCTTCCCGACGCTCTGAATTCCATACGCTCTTTGCTCTGCACGTCCACCAATGCAACTCCTCACGAACGAATGTTTACTCACCAACGACGTTATGTTGACAGCCAATCGGTGCCCAACTGGCTAACCCATCCCGGAACAGTGTTCATGAAACGCCCGGTACGACAAAGCAAGTATGAACCCATGGTGGAAGAGGTCGAACTCATCGATACTAATCTAGAATACGCTCATGTCAGGCTCCCGGATGGCAGGGAGACCACTGTGTCGGTTCGCCATTTGGCTCCCTCAGGTACTCCTCCCGCAGGTACACCACCATCTGGCACACCTCCCTCTGACATCCCCTCCCCAGGTGTTCCCCCCCCCAGGGACTCCACCCGAGAAGGGTGACGACGGAGCTACCGCGTTCCACCCGAGAGCGATCGGGGAGTCATCTCCGGCACGAGTCGATGCTCACCAAGAGGATCGGAAGCCTCCCTCAAGTGAAACCGCCATCTACTCCCGGAGAGGCCGACGAATAATACCCCCTCGCCGACTCAATCTGTAAAGGGGATTATCAGCATCCTCGATGCTCATGCTCCTATATGCTCGTTACATAATATATCGATGCTCATTACCATGCTCCTACAACTCAAAATAATCCTCACTGCTTGGCATGTATGCTTCTGTAGTTTAGATAGTTCGCGTTGCTTGAAATGTATACTCCTATAGTGCTGAAGTAATCATGGTGCGTTAGCTGGGCCTCTAGTTACATTTTAAAGACGGGGAGAATGTGGTGAATTGAAGGTCGTGACGTGTGATCACATGTTGCCCAGCTCGAGCACAGAAGAGATAAAGCTGAGGTTCGGCTCGGTCGGGGGGATTGTCCCAGGGGCATTGTCGTTTTATGTCGGCGATTCACTTGGTGCTCATTGAATGGTGAGAATACTGATTTATATATAATACTGATTTATTTTGCGGTGATTAGTTGCGCGTGTATACCTTGCTGCTTATGCACTCCTTGCTGCGTCTGTATTCCCTGGTGTGCTCGTAGAAGCGGCTCCAATCAAATGGAATAAAGCCTAAACTCTGAAGGTTCTTCTCTCGTCTTCATTTCAACCTGTAGTTTAACAGTACTTTGTACTTTTACCTGTAGTTTAACAGTACTTTGTACTTTTACCTGTAGTTTAACAGTACTTTGTACTTTTACCTGTAGTTTAACAGTACTTTGTACTTTTACCTGTAGTTTAACAGTACTTTGTACTTTTACCTGTAGTTTAACAGTACTTTGTACTTTTACCTGTAGTTTAACAGTACTTTGTACTTTTACCTGTAGTTTAACAGTACTTTGTACTTGTACCTGTAGTTTAACAGTACTTTGTACTTGTACCTGTAGTTTAACAGTACTTTGTACTTTTACCTGTAGTTTAACAGTACTTTGTACTTTTACCTGTAGTTTAACAGTACTTTGTACTTTTACCTGTAGTTTAACAGTACTTTGTACTTGTACCTGTAGTTTAACAGTACTTTGTACTTGTACCTGTAGTTTAACAGTACTTTGTACTTGTACCTGTAGTTTCACAGTACTTTGTACTTGTACCTGTAGTTTCACAGTATTTTGTACTTGTACCTGTAGTTTAACAGTACTTTGTACTTGTACCTGTAGTTTAACAGTACTTTGTACTTGTACCTGTAGTTTCACAGTACTTTGTACTTGTACCTGTAGTTTCACAGTACTTTGTACTTGTACCTGTAGTTTCACAGTACTTTGTACTTGTACCTGTAGTTTCACAGTACTTTGTACTTGTACCTGTAGTTTCACAGTATTTTGTACTTGTTCCTGTAGTTTAACAGTACTTTGTTCCTCAGTTCGTCCCCGATCACACATGCGCAGAGAGGAGTGCGATTATATTTTTACTCTGTCTACCTGAGAGTCAAACGTGATTTAAAATAATCTCCAAACAGGAATCCGACTGTTTTTAAGGATGTCATAAAGGACACAAACAACAGGCACGAATAACTAATGTATCTTGTTAAATAAGGTGGTGTAAATGACTCGGCATCAATGGAGGTTAACTTCCGAATTATTTTTTTTTCTACAACCTTTGAAATCTTTCTTTTATTTCAATTCAATTACAGAATGTACTGGTCGGGTCTGCTCGACGCTGGTCTGGCCTCAACTCGTCGCTGGCGCTGGTCTGCGTCTGGCTGCCCTGGTCCATCTTCTGGTGACCGGAGCTCCAGGAAGGAGTGGACGTCCAGCCGCGCGCTTGCGGCCAGGTAGCCAGCCATCCTGACTCCCAGCCGAACTATCCTCTGCGGCTGGAGAGCCGAATAAAGACTATTGAAGTCCATTTATTTTGTGTGTGCATGTGTGTGTCCTGTGGGCCCGTCTTTAAGTAGCAACTGGTTAAGTGCTTTTGCTGTACATTATTTGCATCCTTTATAGTCGATTTAACTCTGCCCTTTATGTGTTCCATCCCCACCTATTGTAAATAAATACCCCTATTGTTGAATGTTTCAGCTCGTCCTCGTCCTTTCCTTCATTGGTTTAGCACTGTGCATGTTGGGTGATTAAAAAGGCCGTTGCTGCTGTAGTTGTGCATTTGGACCGACGGGACCTCGGTAACCATCCGCTCGGGTTACGCACGGGTCGAGCACGGAAACGGCTCATCCTGTTCGAGCTCCGTCGAGGGTGTGAATCCCTCGGTAGCTCGCCACGTGGGCCTCTAGGTATTTTGAAGTTTGGCAAATAACCCTGTACCACATGGTTGAATTAATTATTGACGATTCATGGTCCTGTCAGGGACCCGTACCTTCGGAGTTATCCGAGGGTAACGATCTGAATTCCGGGTGTTCGGTGGAGCCGGCTCTACTGCTCCACCTAGCGGTCGTGCTCGTCGCCGATACTCGGCCCACAACAATACCTCTTATTGCAAAGTTCACAAACAAAAACGTAGATTGTCCTTGGAAAGTCAAAAAAAAGAAAGAGTTTAAAAGACTCTTCTTATGTCCTTCTCAAGAATATGTGAGTTCTCTGATATGTCGAGTTGCCTCTGTCAGCGAAGGTGGACCGAGGTTATGTTTTCACCTCTTTGTCTGTCTGTGAGCAGGATATCTCAAAAAGTTGTGGATGGATTGCCGACAAAACTTGGTGGAAATATTGGGTGTGTGACAAAGACGACTTGATTCGATTTTGGTGAATATCTGGATCCGGATACTAGAAATTTTTTTAATTTTGTAAGAGATTCGTCACCATTTAGAGATGGGCCAAAAACGATACATAGCATGATATATCAAAACATCGGGGACGGATTCGAACAAAACTCGGTGGATGAGTTGGGTCGGTGACAAGAACAAGCCAATTAGCTTTTGGAGGTCCGGATCCAGCCTATCAGTGGGATACAAAACATGAACTGTTCAGCCTGGCAGACGTATGCACTCTACCCAGTGCTGTTCTAGTTTATTTGTCCCCTCCCAGATTCATAGGAGGGGACTACAGGTTTGGTCTCTGTCTGTCCGTCGCACCTGTGGTTTTTCCGACTTTTTCCCCATCTAATAGATCAAAGGAGCTCGGTCTCGGTGTGTCTGCGTGCCTGCGTCCATCCGTCAACAATTGTCTGACGGGGATACCACTAATCAAGTAATAACTGAACCCCCTACACAGCACAGCATAGAACCCTCTACACAGCACACGCATACACACACATACACATATTATATATCTGTACACGCAGCATATGACATGCTGTGCATACATGCATGAGGAGAGTTTGTTTCCTGACATGGTTCGTGCCTAATATGTACCCCAGACAGTTTGATCAAAAGTAGTAAAAAGTGGGGGAGGGTGAGAAGTTTTTCTTTATTTTTATCTTCCTCTTGTGTTCTATATTATTTGGAATTCAGCATCTGAAAAGGCTGTATCCCATTAACACACTCCCCCTCCTCACTCCCTGAGTGCATAGCTCGGCCTGTATCTATACACCATATAATTTAATTTTTCATGAACAGCAATCGTTTTTTTTTTTTGTTAGCAATTACACAAACATTGGTATTTCTATCAGCGAAGAGACGGGTCTTACATTTTCGTACCTTTTAACGTATTCAACTGAAACTTGGTACGTGGCTTTATTATGATAAGTTACAGAACAAGTTCGAGTTTTAGAGCATTTCATTAATTTTTCAGAGTTATTCCCTTTTTAAACTTGGAGAAAATATCACAAATAATAAATACATTGGTCAGTGGTCACCTGCTCTGACTCCACCCCACCGCTTTACACCCATTGGCTGGACAGCTGACCTGACTCCACTCCAATAAAATCATACACGACCATTCCATGAAGCAGCACAGATTGGCAGGCCTCAGGCCTTAGGCCTGGGTGTTAGTCCACGGCCCAATGAAATGGGAATGATCCCAGATATATAACCACAATGGATTAGATATGCACATAAGCCATACGCATGTTTTTGCTTCTTGTATGTACATGGGGTTAGTTAAAATAGCACGTCGGAAGGAAACGTATTGCAAAGCACTTCTCGCTCTTGTAAAGCCCCTGTCACACCTTGACGATTTAGCCAGCGTATGGCAACGTATCAAATTTATCTCAAACGCTGGCGTACGCTGAACTATTTTTTTTTCTTCAGTTTTGCGCGTATAATAGTGTATTCATAACGAGTTGGACGTGTGCATAACGTATTAGTAACGAACACAGAACGTTTCGATAACTTATAGATAACTTATACCAACGAATGCTTAGCATGTTGTTGGTGTTCACAACTTATGCCCAACGATAGTCTAACGTATGCATAGCGCGGCAGCGTATCGCCGACGATCACATGACGTAGCCTATTAAATGGCTGCCGCTCGACGATTCAAATCATAACTGCACTGTATATCGAAGTGTCAACATCACCGTCATTCCGAATAAAACTTCGAAGAACTCCTCGTTACGGAGTTCCACCATGAGTTGGTCATACATGCCAAACTGTCGTCGCCTCCCGATCCATGGCCTTACCCAGTTCCTTCTCCTCCGTTCACCTCTTCTTCTCCTGGCTCTATTGGCACGCAACTGGTACAGTGTCAAATCGATGAGTTCATGTTGATGTTGGAGGACAGCTAGTAGGTATTCTCATCTCAGCCTTGCCGGATCCTCCATCTCTCGGATGACATGGACATCTACTCACCATGGAGTCTGGAACACTGACGGGTTCCTCCTGTGAACCCCATTTTTATATACCAATTTCCCTAAACGCTGCCAATATGCCATTTTTCGGTAGCTGTAAGTTAGAAATACGTTCAGTAAGTTCTGTGGTCGTCCGGAAGACGTCAAATACGTCTACATACGTCAATATGCATTGGAGATACGTTACACATAGGTTCAAAGCACGTTACTCATAGGATAGAAATAATTTTCGGTACGCTAAACATGACCTCAACGTATTTCAAATTCTTCTTCTTCTTTCGGCTGCTCCCTTTAGGGGTCGCCACAGCAGATCATCCGTATGATCCGCATAGTGATTTGGCACATGTTTTACGCCGGATGCCCTTCCTGACGCAACCCTGGTCGCCTCTTACGACACAGGGATATGGTATACCCATTTTAACCGGGGTATACACCGGCACAGTACACTGGTACTCATTTCGCCGACCTCCGAAGGATGACAGGCTGAGTCAACCCCCTGGTGTATTAATCCAGTGACCCAACGGGGCTTGAACTCAGGACCTTTTGGATCCCAAGCCGCTGCCCTAACCACTGCGCCAACACCAGGCTTAACGTATTTCAAATTATGAGTAACTTACAAGTAACGTGTGTCGACGTGTGTCAACGATCGCGTAACGTGCCTACAACTTATGGCCAGCGTATGCGGAACGTGTGAGTCATACGCCGAGCACGTCGACAAATTTTGTGCATGCACAAAATTTGTCGACGAGCTCGGGGTACTACGACGTATGCCAGCGTGCTTCACATGCTCTTAACGTATACAAAACTTACCCATAACGTATTCGACATGTGCCAGCGTATTCGGCAAATTTTTCATATGTCGGCATACGCTGGCTAAAACGTCAAGGTGTGACAGCGGCTTTACTCTCACCGAAGGAGAGGATATTGTTTATGTCCGTTTGTTACCTCCGCCACCGAACGTGAAGGAGGTTATGTTTTCACCCCTTTCTGTTGGGTCGCCGAAATAGGTGACCCTTATTGTCAGTAATTCTGTCTGTTGTTTGGATGTTTGTTCGTTTGTCATCAGCATAATTGGTAGTAAACGTGGGCCTATTTTGACCAAACTCGGGTGGTAGGTACATCGTATGACCTCATGCTATGGAAATTGTGATGGTTGCTAGGGACGTTTTGGTTCCCTAGCAACAACCGAAAAACCTTCAAAATCGGTACCGTTCACACGAAATCATTTCCGAAAGCCATTATCTCACGTAGGGTTATGAAATTTGGCACGAATGATCTATAGGTGATGCTCTATCAAATATATTCCGGTTTTTGTGATATATGGAATACTTTACCTGCAGCACCCCCTACAATTAGGGTATGCATGAAAATTGGCGAAAATTGAAGGCCCCCTAGCAACCGGGTGAGTCCATCGATACGAATTAAATTTTGCAGGTTCATGGAACTCAATGAGTACTACAACTTTTCCTCAGGACGTATTTACCGGTTTCGCTTCGGTCAGGGGTCAAAGGTCAATTAGTGCAAAAATTGATAATATGCGAGAGCTGGAGGTGCCTTCGCGCCAAATGCTACTCCTCCTAGGGTTATGGTTGGATGGTCATGAAAATTCACACGAATCGTCTGGAATACATTGTGCACAAATGATCGAGCAGAATTTTTGATTTAGATCTTTGTTCACCCACAGAACTCCCTCGAACTTTGGGGATTTCCGATATCAAACCGCATTTTCGGTACTTTTCATTCAAATGGATACCGAGTAGTTATCAGTAGATGGAACTGGATGAGATTTGACATGCATAATCTTAAGGTGATTCCCTGTGCGCTGTATGACATCCATTTTGCACTATATCTTATAGTTTCCATGCTCGGCGACCCATCACTGCCTATCGGCTTGTCTTCTTATTCTTCTTCTTCTTTTGGCTGCTCCCTTCAGGGGTCGCCACAGCGGATCATCCGTATGATCCGCATAGTGATTTGGCACAGGTTTTACGCCGGATGCCCTTCCTGACGCAACCCTTGTCGCTTCTTACGACGCAGGGATCTGGTACACCTATTCTAACCGGGGCATACACCAGGCCCAGTACACTGGTACTCACTTCGCCGACCTCGGAAGGATGACAGGCTGAGTTAACCTCCTGGTGTGTATTAATTCAAGCGGCCAACGGGGCTTGAACTCAGGACCTTTTGGATCCCAAGCCGATACCCTAACCACTACGCCAACACCAGGCTTGTTTTTATTACAAGTCGAGCACGAGCACGATCACCAGGCTTGTCCAACTATTACACTGAACAAGAAAATTTTTTTTACTGGAGATGTGTAAAGTGATTTAGACTAATTTGGGTACGCTGATTTCAAAAATCATAACCGTTTTGCTGTATCACGTCAGGATTTTCAGTAACAGAAATATTCCCATTGCCTAGAAGTCAGGATTTCAATGAAATTTACAAAAATTCATTTATTCATTTATTTCATCATGAATGCTTCAAAATTATAGAAATTACAGAAAAACTCCACTAGAATGTAATTAAAAATGCTTTAGGCATTTGGCTTTGCGTTTGTGCTGCTCTGTGTCAGTTTCACGATGCAGGAACCAGCAGAAATCGCCCATCATGTTCGGGTTGTGCCGCCCTTGGTAACGCGTCTCCATGAGTGAAATCTCTTGGTGGAATCGCTCGCCGTGCTCGTCCAAGACTGCTCCCAAGTTGTCAGGGAAGAAGTTCAGGTGCTGGTGTAGGAAATGGATTTTCAGGGACATCCTGGAGCCAAGTTTCCTGAAGGACTCCAGCAGCTGCTGCACTATTTCTTCATAGTTGTCCGCGCGCTCGTTCCCCAAGAAGTTGTCCGTCACAGCTTTGAAGCTCCTCCACGCTGCCAGCTCTTTGGGGTTTAGAGTTGTCGGAAAAGTTTCGTCCTTCATAATCTGTCGGATTTGCGGTCCAACAAAGACACCAGCCTTGATCTTGGCCTCCGACAAGGTGTTGCAAAACTTTTCCTTGAGGTATAAAAACCCACGCCCATTCAGATCCATTGCCCGTACAAAACTTTTCATCAAGCTGAGCTTTATGTGGAGTGGTGGAAGGAAAACCTTGGCTGGGTCGACAAGGGCGACATGCTTCACGTTGTGTCGACCAGGTACATGCTCTTTTTGCTCTTCCCAATCTTTCTTCGTCCAGTGATTCTTGTCGTTTCTGCTATCCCAGAGACAAAGGAAGCTCATGTATTTCGTGTAGCCTGACTGCAGCCCTAACAACAGCGCCACCACTTTCAAGTCTCCGCAGATGTGCCAGTTGAAGTCATTGTACTTGATGGAATCAAGCAGCTGCCGCATAGTCTCATAGGTCTCTGTCATGCCGAACGCATGAGCCAGTGGGACTGATGGTTTCTCGTTGCCATTGTGGAGCAAAACAGCCTTCAAGCTGTTCTTCCCCGAGTCGATGAAGAGGCGCCAGTCTGCAGGATCGTGATCACACCCAAGTTCTTTCAACAGACCGTTGATGTCACTGCAGAATGTCATCGTGTCTTCCATCTCAAAGAACTCAGCCATGTCTCTGTGACTTGCTCTGAACAAGGATATCTTGGTGTTAGGTTCAAGTAGATTCCACTGCTGCAGCCTTGATCCAAGCAGCTCTGCCTTCGCCTTTGACAGCGAGAGATCTCTTACAAGATCATTTAAGTCTCCCTGGTTCAGAAGGTGTGATTCTTGAGTGTCGGGTTCAAAAGGTTCATCATCACCATCCTCTTCACCACTGCTTACAGCTATGTTCTGATCAGCTGGAGGTGTTGGAACGGGGTTCTCGCCATCATGAGGCACAGGTTTACGAGCAGAGACGCAGTCAGCGTACTTGATGTGACCTTTATTCTTCTTGTTGAAGCCGGCGATGCTTGTGCAGCAGAAATAACAATCATCATGATGATTCTGCGGCTCACGCCATATCATGGGCACCGCAAATGGCATGCTCGCGCGCTTGCCCACCAACCACTGAGTCAAGGTTGTGTGACAGCTTGTGCAGCAGATGTGTGGTGCCCAGCTCTGTTCTTGGTCCCCCACCTTACACCCGAAGTAGTGAAAGTAGGCGGCCTTCATTTTCACTGCTGTAGATATACTTCGCTGTTGATCTTTTTTGGTATACCGACCACAGACATAACAGAAGTTGTCAGGATGATTGGTACAGGAACGTCTACTCATCTTTATCTGAAAGAAAGAAATATAACACAAGTTAACAACAATTGTACGAAATAGACATGTTAAAGACATATGTAAATTTCATTGAAATCCTGACTTCTAGGCAATGGGAATATTTCTGTTCCTGAAAATCCTGACGTGATACAGCAAAACGGTTATGATTTTTGAAATCAGCGTACCCAAATTAGTCTTAATCACTTTACACATCTCCAGTAAAAAAAAAATTTTGAAATTTGTTGTTCAGTGTTATAAGCCTATCGGCTTGTCTGACAGTCACAATTCTAAACCAGCCATCATGAAACATGACCAAGTTGTAGAGGTAGTTTCATCTGAGAAGCCTATTGGTTTGGAGGTCAAAGGCCAATGGTCATCTTGAGGTCAAATTTCTGAAATCATCATTTTCATCCGATTGACTTGAAATTTGAACAAAATTTGCATATTGCATCACTGAATTGTGAAACCAACGATTTTTGAGGTCAAAAGGTCAGATATCAACTCGAGGTCAAACTTCTAAAATCATCAAATGTTCTTTGCAATTGTCAATTTTTATCCGATTGACGTGAAAATTAAACAGCAATTGCATAGTGCGTTACTGAATTGTAAAACCAACTATTTTTGAGATCAAAAGGTCAAAGGTGAACTCAGTCAAGCTTCTAAAATCATCACATTTTATTTTAAAAATCATCATTTTTCATCTCATTGACTTGAAAGTTGAACAAGATTTGCATATTGTGTCACGGAATTGGGAAAGCAACTATTTTTGAGGTCAAAATGTCAGAGGTCAACTCAAGGTCAAGCTTCTAAAATCATCAAATTTTATTTGAAAAATCGTCAATTTTCATCTGATTAACCTGAAAATTAAGCAGCAATTGCATAGTACATCGCTGAATTTGGAAACCAACTATTTTTGAGGTTTAAATGGTCAAAGGTCAACTCAAGGTCAAACTTCTAAAATAAATTTCAATCTGAAAAATAATCAATTTTCATCCGATTGACCTGAACTTTCATTAAGACTGTGAATTTTAATCTTGATGAAATGGACAATTTCATGTATCCATGGCAACCTTTGGAAAGGCTGGTGGATTTTGCAAGTATCATGCTCTGCACGATCTTTTTCTTGTTTGTTTGTTTGTGTATAGGATATCTCAAAAAGTTGTGGACGGATCCGGATGAAATTTTGTGGACAGGTTCGGTATGTGAAAAGGATGAAATGATTAGATGTTGGTGAAGATCTGGATCCGGATCAAACCATGAGAATTTTTAAGTGATTCTTCGCCATTGAGAGATACAGCCAAAATGATATATAGCATGATATCTCAAAAAAGTTAACGGATTCAGATGAAACTTGGTGGATATTTTGGGTGTCTAACAAGGAAGAATTGGTTCCATTTTGGTGAAGATCCGGATGCGGATCTAATAATTTTTTAAGTGATTCTTCACCATTGAGAGGTCGGGCTAAACTGATATATATCACGATATCTCAAAAAGTTGTGGATGGATTCGGATAAAACTTGGTGGACAGGTTGGGTGTGTGACCACGACGAATTTTTCAATTTTGGTGAAGATCCGAATCCGGATCTGACTACTAGAATTTCTTAAGTGATTCTTCACCATTGAGAGATAGGACTCAAGGACGATGTATAGCATGATATTTCAAAAATGTATTGAGCCAGATATGTTCTTGTGGATCATGCATGACATGGTGGAGGTGTGCACTCTACCGAGTGCCCTTCTAGTTTATAATGTAACACACCAGTCCACAAAACTGCACAAACACCACACCACACAACACACCACACAACACAAAACAAGTCATGGCGAGGGTCTGCAATCTCTGATTGCTCTTTTTCTTGTTTTATATACTTTACCATCTCTACTGCCAACACACAACTTTGAATTATTATATAATCTATAAGTATAAAAGCACTTCAAAAATGATTGGTTGGAATTATTTTATTGAAAATAATCAGACTGGAAGATATGGTTTCAATTCGTAGCAAGGAAGAATGTTATTTAAAAATATTACACGTACAGATGTTATCGTGTTTTCTTTATTTTCTGCAACTTCATTTCAATGGTACAGCCTCATGAGCATGCCAAAGTCTGAAGCCTCGACCTAGTGCCAGGTGGGCTTTTATATTCTTTATTTATTAGACATCCTACGGACGTAAATGAACACTCGTTTTACTCTGCGCGCATTACACATTACATGCAGCAAATTTCACCTTCCTGCGCTTTGTATTTGTTGTTATTTAAGAAAACACTTTTGCACACCACCCACGAGGCCCGGTTGCAAGAATCCTCGGGGATGGCATACAAGTCCCTCTCCTGGGGTACTAGGCCCACCCTCTACACGACCTCTCTCCCACCTCCAGCCCACCCACTCTCCTGGGCCCTTTGGTCTTCCTGGGGCCTGGTGCACACGTCACACTGTGATGCCCCTCCACCAAATTCCTACTCGTAATGAGCCACACCTCCAGCCCAGCCACACCTTTACACTTTTGAGTTAAAAAAAAACAAACATTAATACACCCAGCACCAACACTGGAGCGGTATCTTGTTCTAAAACATCTGAATCCCTTCTATCTCGCTCTCGAAAACCCGGAATCTCTCTTGGCAGAGATTTACTTTCAAACCATTCACACCTTCACACCATAGTTTACACCTTTACACCATAGTTTACACCTTCACACCATAGTTCACAATTTATTCACCAGGGCTTCACCCTCAACACCCCCCCCCCTCCCACATACCATCCTCTCTGTGGGGTTCTGTGCCTGCGTGAGAGACAGCAGAGCCTGCCCTGCTCCATCACAATCCCCTCTAACTAACCATTGTTACTTAGTCATTCATCCCTTATATGGTACTATGGACATTCCTTTTACTCTAACGTTGCTAATCTAAGTGATGTCCCCCCCCCCTCAGTTTCACCCATACCTATCCTGCCATGTCAGTCAGAGCCGCCACTTGCAGACGTCTCTGACGTTCTTTCTCGTACCTGTACAACTTGAGCGACTCAGAGTGGCACTTCCTTGCCATGATAGAGACTTGGCCAGTCTGCGTGGATGATCCTGGGAAGGGACCATGGTCCCATTTTGATCTTGAAGACCACCTCACAGATATGGGACAGGACAACCACAGGACCGTGCCAAGGTGAAGTTTGTGTGGGGCACCAGCCCGTCTTCCTTCAGGGGGTTCATGGTCCCATTTTTGGGGCGCTGGCCCTTTTTACTCAAACCATGTGATCGGTCTTATCAGGCTGAGCAAACATTGACCACGTAGCACGAGCTTCTGTGGTGTGACAATGACCAATTTTCCTTCAGCAGGATTTAAATCACCAACTGGAAGTAGCTGCCAAAACCCCCAAAAAACAGCCAGAGACCAAGACATTTTGTAACGTGTATTGAAAATGCACAGGGGGAGAGGGGTGGGAGGGATAGGATGGGTCAGAGCAGAGCATTTATTGTACAGGCAGTGTTCACAATTCTATACAATAGCAATTCCCTGTGCCCACAGAACCATGTCAGCCTAATTGCAAACTTAGCCAGTTATTTTTACAGAGAGAGGTGTTAAGACCGAATGATGGAACCTTCTCCCGAGCGAGGCTCGCAT
The DNA here is from genome assembly GCF_056783735.1 of Eptatretus burgeri. Taxonomy (NCBI): domain Eukaryota; kingdom Metazoa; phylum Chordata; class Myxini; order Myxiniformes; family Myxinidae; genus Eptatretus; species Eptatretus burgeri. Next base: position 28,118,459 of record NC_140966.1, on the reverse strand, counting down.
GGAAATGGTCCCCAAGGTCGATGCAACAGGTGCTCCACTCGTCTGGTCTTGTCTCCCCACCTTCTCCAGAACACTGGCCACACAGTAAAGGTTGGTTGAATTGTCAGGAATACACACCCAGGAGGCACACAACGTTGTTGCAACGTCGTTTGCCGGTTCTCTCCTGACGTCAGAATTGGGTCAGTGGGAAGTTGTTTTTGCAACACCCATGACGTCAGATTTCAACGATGAAATCTGACGTTTTTGCAGCGTCGTGTTCTGGTTGTATCCTGACGTCACAATTGGGTCAGTGGGAAGTTGTATTTGCAACACCCATGACGTCAGATTTCAACGATGTGACAACGTTGAAATCTGACGTTGTTGCAGCGTCGTGTTCTGGTTGTACCTGACGTCAGAATTGGGTCAGTGGGAAGCTGTATTTGCAACACCCATGACGTCAGATTTCAACGTTGTCACAACATTGAAGCATGACGTTATTTTTCAACTTTATCACAACGTTCATAAAATGGAGTTTTTGTTTTTAGCCTTTTCTTTGCACGCCAATGAAACGAACATTGCAGTGCATGACACCCTTCAGCTTCCAGCTTGATGGAGCCCTCGACCCGTAGGTCTGGGGCCAGCGGAGCACCGCTGTTCCACCGGTGCCATTATCAAAACATTGAAGTTTTGTATTGCAACATCATTATACGTTGCACAGTAACACATGACCACAACTTGAAAACAACTGTAATTCATAATAATTTATTATCACTTATCACGCAGAGCATGATTGCGGCAAAAATATACAAGCAGTATTAACAAGATTAATATCTTTATTCGTACCAAAAAAGCACACTCAAATACAAACGTACAATCAATAAAAGTAGATACCATTGCAATTGAGAAACATACACTAAAAATGGAGAATAAAAAGAAATACCACATCCACATGGGTAAAAGTTGTAAATACCTTTTTGACAAATTAACTTTGTGCAAAGCACAGTTAACAACTCAAATTCAGAAAGTTCTGCTCCAGAGAGGAACTGTGGAGCTTCTCTCTCAAATATAATTGACTGCACAAAGGCACCTTTAAGTACAATATCATCATCATCATGCAGTGTTAGTAAAACTCAAGCCTGGTGTTGGCTTTGTGGTTCGGGTGGTGGCTTGGGATCCTAGGGTCCTGAGTTCAAGTCCCGTTGGCTGCTGAATTAAAATACACCAGGAGGTTGAATCAGCCTGTCATCCTTCTGAGGTCGGCAAAATGAGTACCAGTGTACTGGTAAGGGCAAAAGGAGTACCAGTGTACTGGTAAGGGGGACACTGTATCAGCGACATAGCCACGTCCCAACCAATGATGCAACCAGCAGCCACAGGCTGCACGAGAGAGAGAGACAGACAGAGACAGACAGAGACAGACACATATAGTAAAACTGCTGATAATTCTATGCTTGTATACATTATGGGCATTAGGAGCATAAAAGGTATTGACAGATAACTTGCATTTTATAAAATGTAATTAAAAGTTTTAGCTACTGATGACATACTACCCATTGTTACAAGATTCATAATTAAGCAACCTCAGGTAAGAATTATGAGAAGACGAAGAACCACATATAAATTTTGCTCTACGACATAATAGTTGACATTCAATCAGAAGAAATTCAGCAATGACTGGAATAAGAGTACAATATGGGTCCTACTTGGGAAGTCAAACACCTTTCTGATGGATTTTCTCCATGATATATATACAATTTAGAAATATTTTTACTTGTTATGTCCCACAGCAGGCATCAATAGAATGAGGTGCAAAAAGACTTAAACAGATGATACTTGACATGATATGAACAGTGCATAAAATTATATAAAACGGAATTACAATCAGGCAAATCAATGAGACCAAATATATATATCGATGTGTGTGTATTCATACAAAGAAAAAATATAAATCTAACATCATCAAGTATGAAAACACAATTTTGAATGCATCTCACATAAATAATTCCAAAGCACAAAAAAATTAATTTGTTGTGTTTTCAATCTTAATTTCACAATAAAATAAAATAACTTCATTATGCATAAAAGTACATGTAAATATTTTCACAATGTAAACTTAGGCTGGGTTTCCACCATACAACATTACAATTAACTATGCTGCAAATTCTTAATAATCAAGCACGTGGACAGCTGGCACAGTGTGTTGCTGTTACTCGTTATTATTATACTAGTACGTGTCCGTACGTGCGTGGCCGTATGTGCAAAAAACAAAAAACTTTCAAACAACCACACAGGCCGTTCCTTTGCTCTCGAAAACGACGACTGGATTTGGGCATTATGTTTATCTATAAATGTGCATTAGAAATCGAGAAATTATGAGAATACAGTGTCATCACTATCCGGAAGTCCCTACGTTGTAACCCGTAATGGGGAACGCGGCTGAGGATCTCTTCCCCATCGGCCACGCCTTCGCAGTTGGTTTGGTAAATAAATGGCCATAACTTGGGAAGCACTTGTCCGATTAATATCAAACCTTGAAAAGGCACACACTCAGGTCCCCAGCAATATAGCTGGCAAGTTTCAATTAGATCGGACCAGTGGTTGTCGATAAACAGCGGTCACAGACACACAGAGATTGCTGGAATAGATAGACTAGTACGTGCCCGTAAAAAAAAAATAATAATAATAAATAAATATTCCAACCGTGCACAACAAACAACAACCACACAGGCCGTTTCTTCGCTTTCGCGTGCCCGTACGTGCGTGGTGCAGAAGTTCGCATATCACAGTTACGATGATTCACAATTTAGGTTTTAATGGCCAATTATTCAATTAGCGCCAACGTATTTTGCCTTTTCGCAATGTCATCGCAAGGAAAAACAAAAAGAGAAGAGAAGAGAGAGAAAAAAATTACTTCCTGGTTTGGTGCATACCAGCACTCTGTTACCGAAATTTATGCACCGTCTCATATGAAAACGATCATAATTTGTGGCATTGTGTTTATCTATAAATGCGCATAAGAAATCGATAAATTATTAGAATACACGAAGTCATCACTCTCCACAAGTCCGTACGTTGTAACCCGTAATGGGGAACGCAGCTGAGCTTCCCTTCCCCATCGGCCACGCTCACGCAACGTGTCTTGTCATTGGTTTGGTAAATAAATGGCCATAACTTGGGAAGCACTTGTCTGATTATTATCAAACCTTGAAAAGGCACATCCTCAGGTCCCCAGCAATATACCTGGCAAGTTTCAAATAGATCGGACCAGCGGTTGTTGAGAAACAGCGGTCACAGACACACACACACACACACACAGACACACACACACACACACACACACACACACACACACACACACAGACACACACACACACACACACACACACACACACACACACACACACACACACACACACAGATATTGCTGGAATTATAGATAGATGAGGGCTTGTTCCTGCCCGCACCTCCACGCCGATCAGGGGCATATTTCAAATGTTGTGATATGGCAGTGTCCACAGCCGCCGCCGTTGCTGTTGCTGACTGGCCATGTTACTGTGAAAAATAATAAGAATTTCCACTTCGTATATATTGGGCTTTATGATCATCAAACAAGACTTTCAATGTGAATTACGCTGAAGTCATGCACATTATAAACTGTCATTTAGCAGAATTCATTACCTCTGACAACTTTATAAAATTCAGGTTCTGGAAAGGTCTCTTCCCATTCTTTCCACACAAATTGTATGTGGACATCACAGCATTGGACATCACCCTTATTTTAGAAAATAAAAATAATTTAGTACACCAGTGTTCAAAGCAGCTTGTAACAAATTTTAAGTTCCACTGCCCTTAAAAAGCCTCAATTAATATTATTCTTTATAATATAAAGTTATTTTCATGTCTTTTGATAACCATTTTACGAAAGGAAAACAATTGTGCACCGAAAAACTTGAACAATTCCCCAAGTGCCAAACTACCACAATGTTGTTGTTGCAACTACCACCACAACACGACCACTTCATTGTTGCAAGAGGCAGTTTGTTGGCGGCCAAAGGGTTAATATTTTTTATGACAAAACTTCACATTTTTCGGCGCAGAACAACTGACAATTGTTTTCCTTTTGCCTTTGGTTTGGCCTAACTCGTTAAAAGAGGACATAAAAAAAAAATATATTATAAAAAAATAATATTAATTGAGGCTTTTTTAAGGGCAGTGGAACTTAAAATTTGTTACATTGCAGAACAATGCTTTAAATTTGTTACATTGCGGAACAATGCGGTAATTCGTCGGACCCGAACGGCCGAAGCATTATCTACACCAGAAAAAATATTTTAAAACGTTCTGAACCAATTAGACTTGTCCAAAGTAATTTTTGCAGTCCCTTTTTGCCACAGACCGGTGTTTTTTTTTTCACCAGGCCCGCGGAAAAATGAATTGATATTATTTACCGTCGATTTGTACACACGATCAGGGCCATATCAGCGACAGCTAAACGTGATAAACAAATGATGAAATCGGGTGTCAGAGGATTCGATCATCAGATGCACGCTCGAGTCCAACGCTCGAACCACGATCGAGTGGCCCGAAGGGCCCGGGAGAGTTTCCATTGAGTGTAACTATATTAGATTCCAGCACACCAGTAACAGGAGCACATCATGGATTCTGTGATCTTAAAAACTTCCAAAAACAAAAGCTAAGACACATAAAATCGATTTATAATATTATACATAGCAAAAATGATCACAGCGGAAGATAATTTTAACTAAAAAAGCTAAAGTCTTCTGCAGATTAAAGCAGATTGTGTGCCACATTCAGAAACAGCTGAAAGTTCACAAATTTAACCAAACTTTGCAAATGGCGGCTCGTGATGCGGAAATAGGAATTAGCCAATCGGATCTCTCCTCCAGTGAAAGGCACACACAATCACACGGCACGAGGTGGAAAATCGCTCACCCTGTAAACACATGAGGCAGAAAAAGCAGTTTTGGATAATCGTGCTGCGCGCTGTGGCTGTACCGCGTCGTGATATGGTTGTACAACCAAGCGGCCTATTCCCAACGTCGTGAAGCTTTCATACTGATGTCGTGTGTCTGCTGGGCAGGGAACAGGGCCACCATGCAGAGGAACCGTCCAGCGAGTGACCCCACTGACTCCAACTGACCAGCAAGCATAACATTGCAACCAACCACCTCAGAAACACAATTGTACCTCTTATGGGTCTTTGCGTGTCCCCCTCTTGCACCCCCCACCCACCGTCACGCGCTCATTGGCTGGTCACTCAGCCTTCTGGACTGATCCTTCGCCATTAATAGCGAACGTAGTGAGCTTCATACTTAACGTGTACACATGAGAGAATAGGAAACAACAACAACAACAACAACACAATACCCTGGCAATTTGGAATCCGTGTCGTTGGCTATGATCCTTTTGCTTTCGGGTTTTTTTTGCTTCTGGTTTTTTTTTTGTTTCCGGTTTTTGTCATGGGGAATGATGCATGCCGGGAGATAAAGGCATCGTCCGAGACATGAAAGACCCAAATAATATCAGACATGGTGTATATTTCCTCCACTGATTTTAATAAATATACCTCCCGCATCATCAAAAAATAATTTTTAATCGTGATTTACGTTATTTGATCGCTGATCCGGAATCTAGGCCGAAGTAACCGGAAATTGCGTATACAGTTGTGAACAAGTTATAGGTAAAGTCAGAAGCGAATGTAAGAAGAATACGACGTTCGCTTCTCGTATTTATTTTTTTAGATGAGATCCTGTTCTAGGCGGTGTAGTTGTCGTTGTGAAGGTAATGCTGAGGATTTTTTTTTCAGATGAGATCATGTTCTAGGCGGTGTAGTTGTTGTTGTTAAGGTAATGTTGAGGTAATTTTTTTTTTTATAGATGAGATCCTGTTCTAGGCGGTGTAGTTGTTGTTGTTAAGGTAATGTTGAGGTAATTTTTTTTTTTATAGATGAGATCATGTTCTAGGCGGTGTAGTTGTTGTTGTTAAGGTAATGTTGAGGTAATTTTTTTTTTTATAGATGAGATCCTGTTCTAGGCGGTGTAGTTGTCGTTGTGAAGGGAATGCTGAGGATTTTTTTTTTCAGATGAGATCATGTTCTAGGCGGTGTAGTTGTTGTTGTGAAGGTAATGTTGAGGTAATTTTTTTATATAGATGAGATCCTGTTCTAGGTGGTGTAGTTGTAGTTGTGAAGGTAATGTTGAGGATTTTTTTTTTCAGATGAGATCCTGTTCTCAGCGGTGTAGTTGTTGTTGTGAAGGTAACGTTGAGGTAATTTTTTTTTATAGATGAGATCCTGTTCTAGGCGGTGTAGTTGTAGTTGTGAAGGTAATGTTGAGGATTTTTTTTTTCAGATGAGATCCTGTTCTCAGCGGTGTAGTTGTTGTTGTGAAGGTAACGTTGAGGTAATTTTTTTTTTTTATAGATGAGATCCTGTTCTAGGCGGTGTAGTTGTTGTTGTGATGGTAATGTTGAGGATTTTTTTTTTCAGATGAGATCCTGTTCTCGGCGGTGTAGTTGTTGTTAGAGTCCCTTTATAGAGAGAGTAGCGACAACTAACGATTTGACGCCATTTTGAGTCCATTCAGTGTGGTGCACGTGCGGAGCTGCCGTGTGGCGCAAGTGCATTGAGCCATGTATTCCATTATGTTCTCCATGTATGAGAGATGGGAATTGGCTTTTCCATGTTGATAATGGACAAATTATGTGAAGATGACAAAATAGAAGATTTATGACAACTAAGAGCCATATGATAAAGAAGAAATTCACAGAGCTGGTTGTGATTTAATAGTTACAGACATTTAGAGCCATGATAAAGAAGGAATGAACTAGACAAGTACACGTGCTGCTTATTTCAGCCTCATTTTAATTTCAGGGAGGCGAGAGCGAGACTCGAACTCTCACCTCCCTGCTTATACGTGTACATGTACAATACAATGTTAAGAGTTATCTTTGTATTTCTGCAGTTGTTTGACCTTGTTTATCGTGTGTGGGTATATATTTGTGTTTGTTTAATTTTCATATTTAAATTATTAATCTAGACTTTGCTGCATGTTGCCGATCATATATTAATCCCACCAGAAATAGAGTAGCCCACCCCACCCAGCCCCCTCATTCCCTGTTTCCCTCATTTCCCTTATGATTCCCTCATGTTTTTCCTCATTCCCTGAAGGTAAAAGCCAGTCCCGACCATTCTACACTCCGAAGTTAGATGGGCTCCCTTCTATGCTTCTATGGGGTGTCGACCTGTTTAGTATCCTGAGATCTGGCAGTCTACACCCACACCAATAGATTTTAAATCTTTGGTATAACCTACTCTTAAAAGTTAGGGTTAGGGTTTAGGGTTAGGGATTAGGGTTAGGGTTAGATTTAGGTTTAGGGTCAGGTTTAGGGTTAGGGTTAGGGTCAGAATTAGGGTTGGTGTTGACCCTAACCCTGCCTTTGAAGAGTGGGCCGTGTTAGCCCGTGGGCCGAGTTAGCCCGGATCCATTCTCCGTTAATTCGTCTTTGTTTTGACTTTGAGTCTGAGTCTGACTTTGGAGACATGATCTTGACCCTATATTAATTGATCCAGCTTGAAGACTCCAACTCAAACTTAATTTTAAATAAAGATGCCTTCCCCTTCAAGTTCTAATAAATCCACGAGCAATGGATAACAAGCCTGGAAAGCCAAAGCAAAGGCCAGTCTCACTCGCTGCACACAAATATACGCATATGGGACCATGACCACCATCACACTGACCTGGCAGAGAACTGACCAAGAAGTTGCTTTCCATCAAACACGACTGACTCTGTTCTCCCAGATTTTCCGTCTTTTAGCATCTGATGGAAATCTATACATCTTGAATCCCTTCTCAGTTCTATTTGTGCACCCAAAGGCGCAACAACCTGTCGTTTTGTCGTAAAATCGATGTAAAACACGAATGAGAATGCTGTGTACAGCGGGAACGTTAAAACGCTGACCGATATGCGTCCGATCCTGTCCGCGATGGACTCAAAATGGCTCTACGCAATCACGTGACTAGATTTTTCCGGACCCTCAATGTCGCTACTCTCTCTCTAAAGGGACTTCAGTTGTTGTGAAGGTAATGTTGAGGTAATATTTATTTTTTTCAGATGAGATCCTGTTCTAGGCGGTGTAGTTGTTGTTGTGAAGGTAATTTTGAGGTAATTTTAATTTTTTTAGATGAGATCCTGTTCTTGGTGGTGTAGATGTTGTGAAGGTAATTTTGAGGTAATATTTAATTTTTTAGATGAGATCCTGCTCTAGGCAGTGTAGTTGTTGTTGTGAAGGTAATGTTGAGGGAATATTAATTTTTTTAGATGAGATCCTGTTCTAAGCGGTGTAGTTGTTGTTGTGAAGGTAATGTTGAGGATTTTTTTTTCAGATGAGATCCTGTTCTAGGTGGTGTAGTTGTTGTTGTGAAGGTTATGGTGTACGAGGTGCAGTGGAACACGAGAAGCAAGAGTGTTGGCATCAACTCCGCTTTATTGTGCGTCCGGATGTACATTCCTGCCACCCCTAGCGGGCGAGTCATGACATACAAAAACCCAATCACGTGATACACCACACTCCTCCCCCGTAAAATGACAAGTCAAATGATGAAAGGACAATCATAACATGACCAACCGAAACCAATCAACACTCATAATCCTCCAAGTACCGCGGCCGCAACCTGACCCGCCTCGGACGGGCAGCGCCGCCAGACAGCCCAGGCTCAGACGCCTCCCGGCTCGGTCGAGGTGACACCCTCGCCGGACTCGCGCCATCCGCAATAACAACCGTGACGTGAAAGGTTGAAATGCCGGTGTCGAAGGTAGATCGCTCCAATTCCCCGTAGAAATCGCCTGGATGACATGGTGATGCCCCTCTCGATGATGCCCCCCGATAGATGATGCCCCCCGATAGATGATGCCCCCCTCTCGATGATTCCCCCTTCTCGATGATGTCCCCCTCTCGATGATGTCCCCCTCTCGATGATGTCCCCCTCTCGATGATGTCCCCCTCTCGATGATGTCCGCCTCTCGATGATGTCCCCCTCTCGATGATGTTCCTCTCTCGACGATGTCCCTCTCTCGACGATGCCCCTCTCTCGACGATTCCTCTCTCTCGACGATGTCCTCTCTCGATGAGGCCCCCCTCTCGTTGATGTCCCTCTCGATGTCCCTCTCTCGATGATGCCTCTCTCTCGATGTTCCTCTCTCGATGATGCCCCTCTCTCGACGAGGCTTCTCTCTCGATGATGTCCCTCTCTCGAAGATGTCCCCCTCTCGATGATGTCCCCCTCTCGATGACGCCCCCCTCTCGATGATGCCCCCCTCTCGATGATTCCCGCTCTCGATGATGCCCTCCTCTCGATGATTCCCCCCTCTCGATGATTCCCCCTTCTCGATGATGTCCCCCTCTCGATGATGTCCCCCTCTCGATGATGTCCCCCTCTCGATGATGTCCGCCTCTCGATGATGTCCCCCTCTCGATGATGTCCCCCTCTCGATGATGTCCCTCTCTCGATGATGTCCCTCTCTCGATGATGTCCCTCTCTCGATGATGTCCCCCTCTCGATGATGCCCTTCTCTCGATGATGACCCCCGATAGATGATGCCCCCATCTCGATGATTCCCCCCTCTCGATGATGTCCCCCTCTCGATGATGTCCCCCTCTCGATGATGTCCCCCTCTCGATGATGTCCTCCTCTCGATGATGTCCCCCTCTCGATGATGCCCTTCTCTCGATGATGACCCCCGATGATGATGCCCCCCTCTCGATGATTCCCCCCTCTCGATGATGTCCCCCTCTCTATGATGTCCCCGTCTCGATGATGTCCCCCTCTCGATGATGTTCCTCTCTCGATGATGTCTCTCTCTCGACGATGCCCCTCTCTCGACGATGTCCCTCTCTCGATGATGCCCCTCTCTCGATGATGGTCCTCTCTCGATGATGTCCCTCTCTCATGATGTCCCTCTCTCGATGATGTCCCTCTCTCGATGATGTCCCCTCTCGATGATGTCCCCTCTCGATGATGTCCCCTCTCGATGATGTCCCCCTCTCGATGATGTCCCCCCCCCTTGATGATGTCCTCCTCTCGATGATGTCCCTCTCTCGATGATGCTCCTCTCTCGATGATGTCCCCCACTCGATGATGTCCTTCTCTCGATGATGTCCCCCTCTCGATGATGCCCCCCTCTCGATGATGTCCCCCCCTCGATGATGTCCCTCTCTCGATCATGCTCCTCTCTCGATGATGCCCCTCTCTCATCGATGCCCCTCTCTCGATGAGGTCCTCTCTCGATGATGCCCCCTCTCGATGATGCCCCCCCTCGATGATGTCCCTCTCTCGATGATGTCCCTCTCTCCATGATGTCCCTCTCTCCATGATGCCCCTCTCTCGATGTTGGTCCTCTCTCGATGATGGTCCTCTCTCGATGATGTCCCTCTCTCGATGATGTCCCTCTCTCGATGATGTCCCCCTCTCGATGATGCCCCCATCTCGATGATGCCCCCCTCTCGATGATGCCCCCCTCTCGATGATTCCCCCCTCTCGATGATGCCCCCCTCTCGATGATGTCCCCCTCTCGATGATGTCCCCACCTCGATGATGTCCTCCTCTCGATGATGTCCCCCTCTCGATGATGTCCCCCTCTCGATGATGTCCCCCCCTCGATGATGTCCCCCCTTGATGATGTCCTCCTCTCGATGATGTCCCTCTCTCGATGATGCTCCTCTCTCGATGATGTCCCTCTCTCGATGATGTCCCCCTCTCGATGATGTCCTTCTCTCGATGATGTCCCCCTCTCGATGATGTCCCCTTCTCGATGATGCCCCCCTCTCGATGATGTCCCCCTCCTCGATGATGTCCCTCTCTCGATGATGCTCCTCTCTCGATGATGCCCCTCTCTCATCGATGCTCTCTCTCGATGAGGTCCTCTCTCGATGAGGCCCCCCTCTTGTTGATGTCCCTCTCTATGTCCCTCTCTCGATGATGCCTCTCTCGATGATGATGTCCCTCTCTCGATGTCCCTCTCAATGATTCCTCTCGATGATGATGTCCCTCTCTCCATGATGTCCCTCTCTTGATGATGCCCCTCTCTCCATGATGTCCCTCTCTCCATGATGCCCCTCTCTCCATGATGCTCTCTCTCGATGATGTCCCTCTCTCGATGATGTCCTCCTCTCGATGATGTCCCCTCTCGATGATGTCCCCCTCTCGATGATGTCCCTCTCTCGATGATGCCTCTCTCGATGATGATGTCCCTCTCTCCATGATGCCCCTCTCTCCATGATGTCCCTCTCTCCATGTCCCTCTCTCGATGATGCCTCTCTCGATGATGATGTCCCTCTCTCCATGATGTCCCTCTCTTGATGATTCCCCTCTCTCCATGATGTCCCTCTCTCCATGATGCTCCTCTCTTGATGATGCTCTCTCTCGATGATATCCCTCTCTCGATGATGTCCTCCTCTCGATAATGTCTCCTCTCGATGATGTCTCCCTCTCTCGATGTCCCTCTCTCGATGATCCCTCTCTCGATGATGATGTCCCTCTCTCCATGATGTCCCTCTCTTGATGATGCCCCATCTCTCCATGATGCGCCTCTCTCCATGATGCCCCTCTCTCCATGATGTCCCCCTCTCGATGATGTCCCCCTCTCGATGATGTCCCCCTCTCGATGATGTCCCCCTCTCGATGATGTCCCCCTCTCGATGATGTCCCCCTCTCGATGATGTCCCCCTCTCGATGATGTCCCCCTCTCGATGATGTCCCCCTCTCGATGATGTCCCCCTCTCGATGATGTCCCCTTCTCGATGATGCCCCCCTCTCGATGATGTCCCCCTCTCGATGTCCCTCTCTCGATGATGCCCCCCTCTCGATGATGCCCCCCTCTCTATGATGTCCCCCTCTCGATGATGTCCCCCTCTCGATGATGTCCCACCTCGATGATGTCCTCCTCTCGATGATGTCCCCTCTCGATGATGTCCCCCTCTCGATGATGTCCCCCCCTCGATGATGTCCCCCTCCCTTGATGATGTCCTCCTCTCGATGATGTCCCTCTCTCGATGATGCTCCTCTCTCGATGATGTCCCTCTCTCGATGATGTCCCCCTCTCGATGATGTCCCCTCTCGATGATGTCCCCCTCTCGATAATGTCCCCTTCTCGATGATGCCCCCCTCTCGATGATGCCCCCCTCTCGATGATGTCCCCCCCCTCGATGATGTCTTCCTCTCGATGATGTCCCTCTCTCGATGATGCTCCTTTCTCGATGATGCCCCTCTCTCATCGATGCCCCTCTCTCGATGAGGTCCTCTCTCGATGAGGCCCCCCTCTCGTTGATGTCCCTCTCGATGTCCCTCTCTCGATGATGCCTCTCTCGATGATGATGATGTCCCTCTCTCGATGTCCCTCTCTCGATGTCCCTCTCTCGATGATGCCTCTCTCGATTATGATGTCCCTCTCTCCATGATGTCCCTCTCTTGATGATGCCCCTCTCTCCATGATGTCCCTCTCTCCATGATGCTCCTCTCTCGATGATGCTCTCTCTCGATGATGTCCCTCTCTCGATGATGTCCTCCTCTCGATGATGTCCTCCTCTCGATGATGTCCTCCTCTCGATGATGTCCCCTCTCGATGATGTCCCCCTCTCGATGATGTCCCCCTCTCGATGATGTCCCTCTCTCCATGATGATGTCCCTCTCTCCATGATGATGTCCCTCTCTCCATGATGATGTCCCTCTCTCCATGATGATGTCCCTCTCTTGATGATGCCCCTCTCTCCATGATGTCCCTCTCTCGATGATTCCTCTCTCGATGATGCCTCTCTCGATGATGCCTCTCTCGATGATGATGTCCCTCTCTCCATGATGTCCCTCTCTCCATGATGCCCCTCTCTCGATGATGCTCTCTCTCGATGATGTCCCTCTCTCGATGATTTCCTCCTCTCGATAATGTCCCCTCTCGATGATGTCTCCCTCTCTCGATGTCCCTCTCTCGATGATGCCTCTCTCGATGATGATGTCCCTCTCTCCATGATGTCCCTCTCTTGATGATGCTCCTCTCTCCATGATGTCCCTCTCTCCATGATGCCCCTCTCTCGATGATGCTCTCTCTCGATGATGTCCCTCTCTCGATGATGTCCTCCTCTCGATGATGTCCCCTCTCGATGATGTCCCCTCTCGATGATGTCCCCCTCTCGATGATGTCCCCCTCTCGATGATGTCCCCTTCTCGATGATGTCCCCTTCTCGATGATGCCCCCCTCTCGATGATGTCCCCCTCTCGATGTCCCTCTCTCGATGATGCCCTCCTCTCGATGATGCCCCCCCTCGATGATGTCCTGCCCCGCGATGATGTCCCCCCTCGATGATATCCCCCCCTCGATGATATCCCCCCTCGATGATATCCCCCCTCCTCGATGATATCCCTCCTCCTCGATGATATCCCCCCTCGATGATATCCCCCACTCGATGATATCCCCCCTCGATGATATCCCCCCTCGATGATATCCCCACCCCCCTCGATGATATCCTCCTCTCGATGATGCTCCTCTCTCGATGATGCTCCTCTCTCGATGATGCTCCTCTCTCGATGATTCCCCTCTCTCGATGGTGCCCCTCTTTCAAACGCTCGATGATGCCCCTCTCTCGATGATGTTCCTCTCTCGATGATGCTCCTCTCTCGATGGTGCCCCTCTCAATCTCTCGATGATGCTCCTCTCTCGATGATGCTCCTCTCTCGATGGTGCCCCTCTCAATCTCTCGATGATGCCCCTCTCTCGATGGTGCCCCTCTTTCAAACGCTCGATGATGTCCCTCTCAATCTCTCGATGATGCCCCTCTAAAAATTCCTCTCTCTCCCTCGTCGTCATCATGTATCCCGGATGTCGGTGTGGTCAGGGCTTTTCGGTTAACCGACCATCTTCTAGTTTTTTCGACGGAACTATTTGCAATGGTCCAATCTGTGGAATGGATAATTGAGTTCAATCCTCTTGGTGCAGTTATCCTCTCGGACTCATTTTCGGCATTAAAGGCGCTGGAATCCTTACAGGGCGGCTGTAGGGCTCTGGCTGTTGGCGAGTTTGAGCAGATTCTGGTGCGTGGCGTGGATAGAGCCTCCTTGGCTCTGACAGCGCCATTAAACCCTCAAAAACAACAACAACAACAACAACAACAACAACAACAACAACAACAACAACAACAACAACAACAACAACAACAACAACAACAACAACAACAACAACAACAACGTGCACACATGAGCTTGAAAGCTCAAGATGCCAAGGGAGAATGTGTGTCGAATCTGTGTTCTCGAAACGGCAGCGATAAAATCACCACAGGTGGTGGAAAAATTACAGCTAATTGTGGCACGTGAGAAAAGCCATTAACGTCATTGTGTGCAGAGCTTTTAACCCCCGATTGCGAAGAGCTGTTTATGACTCGGTGTGCTGTAGCAATAACGCCAGAAGGAGCCCTGCCGACAAAGCCAGAAGGTTGAGCTCTGAGGAAAGAAGTCTGGTGGGTTTTTTTGCCAAAGGTCCAAGCTGAGTTTCACTTCTTATCTTTTTTTGTGGAGCTTACCAAATAGACTGCGATGGTGACAAGCTGTCAACCAGCTGACAAACGCCACGACGCAGACCTGCCGCGTTGACTCTGTCTCTCTGTCTCTCCCTCTCTGGCCACGGAATGATTTCCCGGCGAAGGGACCCACCCAGAACTCCTACACAGCTTTGACCCCAGATTTGAAAGTGACTTCTTGACATTGCTTTGTTTTGTATATATATATATATATATATATATATATATATATATATATATATATATATATATATATATATATATATATATATATATATATATATATATATATATATATATATATACATGTCATGTAATTGGAAGGGCCCGAAGTTACGTTAGTTAAGAAATCTGCATTTGCTTTGAGGGTGCGTACTAAATGTTTCGGTCATGGTTAACGTGTTTTATTATCAATTAATTTGTTTTCATTTTTAGGTCATCTCTACCGAGATGACCTAATAAAGCCGGACCAAATGTCCGTCCGTACGTCCGTCAATAATTTTTCTTTCCAATCTTGATGAAACTTAGTATGTGGGTAGAGGTCGATCATTGTTGCACAACGATCTAACTTTTGTCTGGGTTCAAGGTCAGGGACGAGGTCACAGGTCACGTAAGTTATATAAATCACCATTTTCAAAACCTATCTCGTCTGCCATTCTACAAGATATTCGGCAACTGTTTATTGATTATGATAGTAAAAAATATTATCTTGTATCTAACCAGACAGATTTTTGAATTTCCTTCCCGTTTGGCCGCCACGTAACCTGGAAGATGGCCAAAAACACCTCCCGGTACAAAGAAAACTTTTTACTTCCGATCTTGATGAAATTTGGTATGTGGTTAGAGGTCGATGAGTGATGCCCAACGACATATTTTTTCCCGGATTCGAGGTCAGGGTCAAGGTCATGAGGTCACGAAAGTTGTGAAAGTCGCCATTTTCAAAACCTATCTCGTCTGTCATTTTAGGAGATATCTGGCAACGGTTCATCGATTATGATAGTGAAAAAAACATTATAGAGATTACCGTCACCCCCACACGGGGGTAATTTTTTATGGTTTAGGTTGGTTGTAGTGTAGTTCGGAAAGCCGTTAGAAACTGGAATCAGGCCACACCCAGGACCAACTATTGCTCGGTTGGATTTGAAAGGTCACCAGCGCCCATTGGCACTTCACCTGGTTAATTCCACTGTCCCTATGAGTGTTGTAACTTGGCAAACTGAGCCGGGAACTTGCTCAGGGCTGTGACCTTAGCTGGCGGCAGCGGTCGTTTTGACACAACCTGTGGGGCTCGAACCGCTGGGAAACAGGAACGGACTGAGGCAGTAAACAATTAACATCAGAAATGAGATATCGCACCCTGCCTCTCCTGATCGCTGCAGCAATTGGTGATCAGGAGTGAGACTTGACATGAACCCTGACTCAGATGACACCATAACAATTGGTGTCAGCTTGAGTGGGATTTGAACCTCAGGTGAGAGGAATCACCCATAAAAAATTTTTTATAACCAAACCATCACAATGTTGAACTTGGATGAGCAGAACCTGGAGATGCAGTATTACCATTTTAATAGAGTGGCACTCAGAGCACGATGACAGAGCCTATGGGACAAAATACGACCTGTGGTATGACAGAGCCTTTGGAGCAGAGCATCAACATGACACCAAGAAGCATGGGGTGGGGCAGATTTAATTTTTGGCTGTACTTAGCATGCCACCCCAACACCAACAGCAGATAATAAACAATACTTTCCTCATCTTAGCTGAGAAACATTTGGAGGAGTGGATTGAATGGATATCGAGTCTTCTAGATGAGAAGCAAAGGAAATGTTACTTATAAATGGGTCAATGGAAAGAAAAAGCAAGATTGGAGGGTGAGGAAAGAGAAAGGTTGGAGAAGGAAAAACCGAGGAAGCATGACTCGGAGATTAGTCAACTAAAGGAAAAAGCAGGATTGGAGAGTGAGGAAGGAGAAGAAACGCGTGAGGGGGGGGGGATGGGGGAGCCGCAATCACAGATGGACTGTGTGGCATTAGAGGCAGAGTGGTTTCCCTGGGGTTCGTAAGCACATCTCCGACTCCAGATGATCCAAGGGTGAGCAGGAGATGCCACATGATGGAGCACATATGTGTGCATTCCTCTGGATATTAGACAGATGGAGAGATTAGACAGTTTTGTGGGAAACCCAGAGTGTGGAAAAAGACATACTGCCAATTAGGCACATTTGATGGCCTTTGAAAGCCTTGGAGGACAGGAGGGGGAAACAGGCAAATTTGAGTGCAAAACAGATCCCCTGCTAGCCTTTCAGGAAAGGAGGGGGTGGGGGGGGGTCGGTGAACAAAGGAAAATTTGCTGTGTTCCACATGCCCATTGGCGTAGAGGTGGGGTCACTTGCAAATGAGGGGAGGGGCCCTTTGGGAGTCCCGAGCAGAGGCTGCAGCAGGCATGAATTTGAAGCGGACACGTGCTGGGACACAGGGTCTATTGGCCTGAGGAATCTCGCTGGGAAGTGGGTGAAACATCACCTGAAATCGGGTCTTATCTTGCTTATCCTCCTATACGAAATAAGGCAATTCCCTGTCTGTATTATTACATTTGTAGTGAAGCATCATGCGATGGGGATGCTTTTCAGCAGCAGAGAGTGGGAGACGTGTAAGGATAGAGGGAACAATGATTGGAGCCAAATGCAGGCAAATTATTGAGGAGAACCTGCTTCAGAGTGCAAAAGACCTTGCACTGCGGCGAAGATTTACATTCCAACAAGACAATGACCCCCAAGCATTTAGCCAAAGTAACACTGAAATGGCCTCAGAACAAGAACTTGAAAGTCCTTGAGTGGCCCAGCCAAAGCCCAGACTTGAATCCAATTGAGAATCTGTTGAAAGACTTTAAGATTGATGTTCACCGATGCTCCCCATCCAACTTGATGGAGCTTGAGCAAATCTACAAGGAAGAATGGAAGGAAATCCCCATATCCAGATGTGCAAAGCTGATACAGACATACTCAAAAAGACTCGAAGCTGTATTCGCTGCCAAAGGCGCTTCGACAAAGTATTGACTCAAGGGTTGAATACTTTTTGACGCAAGATATTTCAGATTTTCATTTTTAATTAATTTCTAAAAACATGTTTTTACTTCGTCATCATGGGGTATTTTGTGTCAATCAGTGACAAAAAATTTAACTTTAATCCATTTTAATTTCAGGCTGTAACAACACAATGCGATAAAAGTCGAGGGGTGTGAATACTTTCCGAAGGCACTGTATGTGGAAACTTCTGTAATCTCCAGATGAGGTCCTGGTCAGGTCAGGTATGGGAGCATGTGCCAGAACAGCGCGTCGCTGCGTCCACTTTCTGCCGGTACTCCACGGGCCTCTGTCTGGCCATCCCCCAGGCAGATGCCAGGCCCATCCCCATCTCCTTGAGATGATGGTCAACCTGCTGCAACCACGAGGCACGTGGTCAGCCCACTGGCCTCCTCCACTCATGAGACTCCCTCGCTGAGAGAATCTGGTGAGCAGGATCAGCGTCAGGAAAACGAGCCACATGTCCATACAGCCGCAGCTGACGCTCACGGACTATGCAGGTAACAAATCTCATCCGAGTCTCTCTCAGCAACCGCTCGTTGGACACAAAATCCGACCAGCGATAGCCAAGGATTTTCCGAAGAGACCTGGTACCAAAGGAATTAAGTCTCCATCTCAGATCCTTGGTCAGAGTCCAAGTCTCGCATCCATAGAGCAAGACTGGAAGTACCAAGGACCTGAAGACTCGGACTTTCGTCCTCCCGCACAGGTACCGGCAGCGCCACACCCCATGATCCAGTGAATCCATGACTCCCCAGGCCCGACCCAGACGTCTATTGACCTCTGACTCGCAGCCAGCAGAGACATGAATGTCACTGCCAAGGTAAGTGAATCTCTCCACGACCTCAACATCCTCACCACAAACAGACACAGACAGGACAGCAGCATCCAAGATGTCACCGAAAGCCTGGATCTTAGTTTTGACCCAAGAAACCCGTAATCCCAGCGGCACCTCGAGGACCCCCAAAAGGATATCTAAAGTCTCCGCAAAGATGACTGCATCATCTGCAAAATCAAGGTCCGAGATCTTGACATTCCCAAACGATGCACCGTAGCTTGATCTCTCCGACATCCTCCCTAAAATCCAGTCCATACAAGTGCTGAAACGTGAGGGGCCAGTACACACCCCTGACGAACTCCAGTAACAACTGGAAATAAGTCAGAGATGGTACCACCACACTTCACAGCACTCTCAGTACCAGAGTAGAGTTCAGACATCAGATCGATCAGTTTTGGTGGCACCCCACGAAGACCAAGAATCCTCCAGAGGACATCCCGATTCACTGAATCGAACGCTTTACAGAGATCAACATAGGCTGCAAGCAGCCCCTGCCAAAACTCTCGACTGCGTTCGGTGAGGACATGAAGAGCAAGGATACGGTCAATCGTTGACCTCTTTGGTGTAAAGCCTGACTGCTCTGGACGCTGGTGCTCAAGCAGATGGTGGCGAACCCTATCAAGAATTATCCGAGCAAAGACCTTGCCCGGCACTGAGAGCAGCGTCACTCCTCGGTAGTTGTTGCAGTCTTGGCGATCACCCTTCCCTTTCCAGAGAGGAACAACAAGGCCCCTCTTCCAATCAGTTGGGATGATGCCTGTGTTCCAGGCAGAGCACAAAACTGCATGCAACGACACGAGTGCAGCATTTCCCCAAGCCTTGAGAAGTTCAGCATGGATGCCACAGATCCCTGGAGCTTTGCCCCGTTTCAACTGGTTCACCGCAGCCCGTGTTTCCACAAGCGAAGGTGGACCACAGTTGATTTGAGGGTCAGCAACAGGGATTGTAACACCCTTGACGTCCAACTCGACAGCTGGGGGATCAGCCCGGTACAACCGCTCAAAGTAACCGGCCCAGCGGGCCTTCACTTCAGACTCCTCTGTCAAGAACCAACCATTCTCTGCTCTAACTGCAGTGCTCCGAGGGATGGGCTTGGATGAACTCAATGTGCGAATTCCCCTATGCGAATTCCCCTGTAAGCGGGACGAGAATCACCTGTCCACAGGTGATGCTCTACCCCCTCACAGATTCCTCGCACATAGGCCTCCTTGTCCACCCTCAGTGCACGTACAGTTTTATGCCTCAGCTCCCTGAACAGCTCAGCTCTGCCATTCAGCCTGGCCCTGCGACTCTGGTCAATGGTATCCAGTGTCCCTTGAGAGACAATTCTTCTTTGCCCTGCGGTGAGTTCCAAGACATCCACCGGCAACATCAAGGATGGTGGTCTTGAAGGCACTCCACAACTCTTCAGGACCCCCCAAAGCACCGAGACCCCCCAAGTGTCCACTCAGCCTGTTCGCAAACTCCTCAGCTACTCTCTCATCCCTGAGCTTGCCAACATCCAGCCTAGGCTGGGATGGTACCATTCTCCAGGATTTAAGGTGCAGCTTTAGAGTTGCTACAACAAGCCTGTGGTCAGTATTGAGGAACTGAGCACTCCGGTAGACCCTGCAGTTCTGGATCATCCTCCAATGACCGTCAATGAGGACATGGTCAATCTCCTTTGCCACACCGCCAGCCTTGGAATACCAAGTCCAGTGATGAGTTTGTGGGTGCTGAAACCATGAACCAGCCACCCTAAGCCCATGACTTCTTGCAAAGTCAAGGAACTTAGTGCTATTCTGGTTCATAGTTCCTGACCCATGGGGACCAACACACACCTCATAACCATCCCTATCAGTTCCAGACGATGCAATGAAATCCCCCAAGACGAGAAGTGTATCTTGTCTGGGGCACTGATCAACCACAGACTCGAGCGTGGCGTAGAATGCATCCTTCACGGTGAGATCACTCGCCTCAGTCGGAGCATAAACAGAGACCAGGGAAATGACACCAAATGAGTGACGAATCCTTAATCTCATAATACGCTCGTTGACTGGTGTTACCTCAATTATCATTGGGGTCAGCTTATTGGACACAGCTACAGCAATTCCTTGGGTATGGTAACCATCAGAGCGACCAGACCAATAGTAGGTGTAACCACCCACCATTATCTCGCCGCAATCCGGTCTCCGAACCTCAGAGAGAGAGCTGCAATCCAGATGTCCAAACGCTTGAGCTCAGATGATAACAGAGACAGGTGATCATCCTCTCTTAGGGATAGGACATTCCAGGCACCCACCCGAAGGGACCGCCTCAGGTTAAACCAAGGAGACCGCCGTCTGGTGGACCACACCTCAGCACCACTCCGACACACTCTCCCGCAATCTGACCCAGGGATGTTACCCCGTGGTTTCCCTCCTATCATCAAAGATTGGGGGTCCCGAAGGCTTTGCCCCAATCCCGTCATCCGGTGAGCTGCCCTGCGAAGGGAAGCTGCACAGGAGGTACTCCCACGGGGTGGGTTTTCAGATGTTTTTGTGTTTTGCGAAATGAAGGGTTTTACGGTGGCTGGAGTGCAAATCCTGCCACCAACCTCTTAATAAAAAGTAACCCAACTGCAGGAGGACATCCGCAGACACAGTTGGGCACTAGATATGGATGGCCGTTGGCTCACAAGGAGCTCCTCTGCCCTTTGAGAGGTTTTGTTTTTAATCCTGCTGGGTGTCCATATCCAAACACCCTCCTCACCAGAAAACCTGATGGGGGAGACGGCTTAGTCGCCGACAACCCGACCATGGAACAGGTTAGTACAGGTTTACATGGTACCTGTAGCAGGTCGCAGATCTAACCTGACCTGACACACAGGTCCTGGTGGGACCTCGGAAAAGAAATAGGCATCATCTAGAAAGAGAGGGAGGAGTTTTGGGCTCCATGTCTTTCGTTCGTTCTCCTGAGAGAGTCGCGGCTTGGTCGCCTCAAGTATGGCAGTTTTTTCATTGCCCAGTTCGTCGCTTGGTTTGTCACTGCTTCGTCGAAGCCCGCAAAGAGACGAGGCTTCACCAAGTTCTCGTTCCCTTCCCCATCCGTGCTTGAGTCTGAAGCGTGGTGCCTTCATTTCTTTATTACAGCGCGTGCGCTGTATACAATTGCACCGAGTTTGAAATGTCCCCGGTGTCCCCCCGCCCCCCCACGTGCCTCAAGTAAGCCAACGACGGCCGTCCGGTAGATGGAAGTGCGTAACCTAGACGGAATTGGTAACAATTGACGGAAATACCCGAGTATTTCAATGGAAATTTGTGAAACTAATGTGTTATATATGTGAAAACCATTGAATTTATTGCTTGACGGGAAAAAAAACAAGAAACGCTCCCCTCTCATGTACGAACGAATGAAAGACCATTTCCGCCCACCATGGCATTTCATGCCGAACGCTGAAAGCTAAGTTCTTATGCCATCATTCTCTTAGCCATAAACAAGTGTTTCGTCATGCATTAGTAGTTGAAATTTACTTACAATTATGGCAGATATTGGTGGCAAAGTGATGAGTGGTTCTTTCAATAACATTAGTGTACTCATTTGCTTCACCACACGCTGTATTGAAGGATTTCACTTGTTTTCCTTATGAAGACTTATTTATTAGCCCGTGCTTGCGAAGCAAAAAAATGCGGTTAAGCATTGATTTGTCACTACGTAGAACATAAAACAAACGTGTGTAAGTATGCGTCGGCATATTGTTACGCGCGTACATCAAAAACCGTTCACCGGAGGAAATTGAAACTTTACCAGATGTTACAAGACCATTTTATATTGCGCATAGTGAGCGTACATCGAAAATTTTCAAAGTATCATTTATACATATTTGCCTCAGGAATGTCGATAGATGCAATTACAAATTTGCCGCCAGAACAGTTTGCTCGCACCCCGGGGCAATACGAAGTGTTGAGCCCCTTCAATTTTTTTTTTTTTTTACAACCAATGATTCCGTATTTTCGTCCGCAAAAACACATGTCGTGTTTCAGGGAAATTGAAGTGTTATTCACTTTTTCCTGCATGCAGATTTGTTGAACACACTTCATCCGGATGTTACGTCATGACTCGTGACGTCATTACCACAATTGTGATCATGTAAATTGTTCCCACAGTCAGTTGTTTATTTTACAAGGGAGGGTGTCACTGTCCATGGCAATGGCATGCCAGGGAATCACCCTGAGTGGCTTGGAGGGGGGACACAATATAAAGCTGTCCCCTGTGATGAATCATCACAAACAATCATTATGTGAAACAAAAATATTTAAGGAATAATTATGGGCCCCTGTAAATTGAATGCAGTCCTGGGGAGTAAAAAGCTGGTTCGGTCCATTCGTTCAGTGGTCGGTGTTAATCGATTGCTTGACATGACAGCATGTACATTTGAAGATCATAGAAACAACCACAGCTTGCCCAATGTCCACCAAAGTTTGCATACATGGTGGTACCCATGGTCAGGTCATGGGCATAAAGAAAATAATCCTTACCCCCCCTCCCTTTTCACCCAATCTCCACCAAATTTTGCATATGTGTTCGTGGTACCCATGGTCAGGTCATGGTATGGATGAGGGGGAGGTAGACGACTTGCCCATTTTCCTGAAGGGAGCGAGTGTTTTGAGTTAAAGTTGCAGAGTATATCGAGTTACTTTTTTCGTATACACACACACACACACACACACACACACACACACACACACACACACACACACACACACACACACACACACACACACACACACACACACACACTGTGTCTTTTTTGGTGTTTGGGGGAGGGGGGGTGAGGAATGAACGAACATCGACAGCAAATTCACTTTTTGACGAGGCTCCCTCGCAAACATCATCATGCATGAAAACAGTCACCCAACCATACCTCAGCTGCCAAACATTCCCTATACTTAGCTTGAATATAGGCCAAGACAGAACAACAAAGAAACTGGGAGAGAATAATACAAATAAGACAAGCATACGCAGGGAGCCGAAAAAGACATCGACACAGCAACTGGCGTCACAGCAGACAGGCAGAGAGAGACAGGCAGGAAGGAATTTTGCCAGAGACCGTCATGCAGGCAAATTCAGTGAACTCTTGCTGTTATCAGTAAGTGCTTGTTGAGCCTGACATTGTGGAGATGCTTCCATTTGGCTCACAGAGAGAAATAAAGGAAATATGGGTTCAAACATCAGATGGAATTTCAGAGGTGCAGAAGTGTTACCTGCACTGCTGTTCAAGCCAAGCCTGCTTCCCATGATACGACTAACTGCATTTGTCATATGCCATGGTTCCTTTCTCTCTTTCTCCTCATTTCTCCTCCACCATCCATTCCCTCCCCCACCGCCCTCCCCTCTCAACTCCAGCTTTTGCAAACACACACGAGAATTTCACATTGCCCTTTAGGGTGTTTCTTTTGGATACTCACCTGTAAATAAGGTTTTTGTAGATCTATGTGGGTGTTCGAAATGTTCTCGGAACGAGATCCTCGTAATATAACAAGAAACGGCAATGTGTTTTATTTTTCAATTAACAAGTATGTATAATTGAAAGGAAAAATATTATTTTGCTTGCTAATCAAAAACGTTTATATTTTTAATAATAAAAACTGGTGATTGTTTGATTATCGAGAGTCGTTTCGATAACTTTTTGAACACTCCTCATATGAGTCGTTTTTGTTGATGTGTCTTCATCTCAAAATCGATCATAAATGAAGTTTTCACCACCATTACATGAAATATGCATGATTAACTTAGGCTGCTTTGTCGAGTTGATCACTTGGTTGCCTTAGCCAAATGCAATATTGAAGTTGCTTGTTTTGTTGATGTCACACTGCTTTCTGAGTTATAGGTTCAACCTTTGCTTTGGATTGCACAAGTATTGCACCAATCACTATTCAAAAGGCCTTGAAGCTTTAAAAGCTCTCAATTTAGAGTTGCCATATCCCCTCAATGATGCCTCATTGTACTGTATTTCACGATTTGTACACACACTTATTTGTTCAAAAGTCAACCACACATTACATTTCCAGGGGAGTTAAATTAAGGAATTATACATTTGGAAAGGGAACTGATATGTAGATTATGGTTAAGAAAAGGAATGGTGTAGTGAGGAGAAGGAGCTTTGTAAGTGATTGTTCTAAGGGCAAAAAAGGGAAATTATGGGATGTGTTGGAAGAAGGGGTCAAAGTTCCTGCCACTTGTGCATCGTGAACATCCAGATGGTCTCTTAAGATCGAGTTAATCCAACACTGAGTTATTGTTGTTTTTTTTTTTTTTCACTGCAATATTAATCTTTGAGTTGTTTAAAATTTAAGAAGAGCAATTTTGGCAGTCAGAGAGTCTGTAATCTCATGTGACCACTGCATTGCCTTTCTTGCATAAATATCTCGATTTCCATTTGTGAGTTAGGAGGCGTAGGAGTTCAGTCAGCATTTATTCAGTGGAGGTTAAGTAATGTTTGAAAACTTGCTCATGGGAGAACCAAACAACGGGGTGAGAGCCGAGAGGTAATCACAAATTTTAAAAAATACAGGCAGAGTGGCATAAGGGGAAAACAGGCAAAGACACTGAGAAACAGATGAGGAACAAGCAGACAGACATCAGGCGAAGTAAGAATATGTGTGAGACGCATGGCAACTTAGCAAAAGTGGCCATTTTCGCAGACAGGAAAAGCTGATAAACAGGACATGTGCCAATTGCTTACAGCCTTTTTTTGCTGCTGGTTGCATCATTGGTTCTGGGCACAGCTATGCCACTGATACAGTGCCCCTATTACCAGTACACTGGTACTCATTTCACCAACCTCAGAAGGATGACAGGCTGAGTCAACCCCCTCGTGTTGATTCAGCAACCAACAGGGCTTGAACTCAGGACCCTAGGATCCCAAGCCACCACCGGAACCGCAAAGCCAACACCAGGCTATTCACTGGACAAGTATAGGCAAAGGAAGCGCATGCATGTGGACTGCAAAGAAGAGTCAGCGAGAGTAGAAAACAAATTATGATTGGTATAAATGAGAGAAAGTGTGGTATTGTGATGTGTTAAAGAATGGAGTGAAGAATGGGACTGAACAGACTCGGGAATACTATTTCACAAATGAGAGACAGTGTAACAAAGGAGAATGAGTGGAGGTATGAAATTAGCTTAGATTCGGGGTAGTTACAAAGATGGGTTTCTGGATAAGTGTAAATGACTTGTTAAGGCTTTTGAAGAACGAAGGGTTGTTGGGGAAACATCAGATATGATGCAGTAGAAAACTGCTCAGCCACCACTTTGATTCCTAATTTGCATATTGTTGTGAAGGTAATGATGCCCCTCTTTGCCTCAAATCGTGAGGCAAAGATGAATAAGTACCATCTCACAGGAGATGTCATGAGAAAAGAGTAAGCCAATTGCATCTCAGTCTCTTGTTGAGCAAGCCACAAATTCATAATATGTGAAAGATCTCTGATTTGCAACCCCAAATTTTACATGATGCATACATATTTTATCATTACTACATTTTGTAATGACTTATTATCATCATTTGGTGAGAGACCATAGGTTAATGATTCTGCTGATGCTCGATCAGACAAGCGCACGCCCACACGTATGGTCAAAGCGCCATTCTGCTAATGCGCCGCTGGATTCTATATACGAGTACACCAACGATCCAAAATGAATTTTAACGCAACATGAAACTGCATCTCTATCATTGGCCTTAAAAACAATGAAGGAGCAACAGAGGAATGACTGACACTCGTGTGAACCGCACAAAAATATTCGTAATTACATGCTGCATTACCTATTACAAATTTTTTGTACAAGGTTGAGCTTAATTTTGTTCTTGCAATGACACCAATTGTTCTTTGGACATTTACATGAGGTGTTCTAAAGATTCTTTGAACGAGACACGTAATGTTCGAGACAAGGATGAGACACGTTCACACCAACGTTGTTTATTATTGAATAATTTGTATGTCCGAGCAAGAAAATTTATAAATGTATTTTACATGCAGGATGTCCACAAATTACCGTTTCAAATTCAAACCATAATAATAATAATAAAAATAAAATGGGATACAATGAGGCAATTTACTGCATATGAAAGAACATTTCTCTAAAACTTATAGACTTTTCTTTGTTTCCAGGTGTCTCTTATGACATGTGATGCCAGATTTACTGCAAATTGTGTCCCCACAAGAAAAAGTGCAGTGTGTTACCTGGTTTATAGAGACCAAAATAAGCTACAAAGGTTCAATGGAAATTCTGGATGAGCTAAGGAAGGCAGCCACCATCAAAAAAACGATCAGTGAGTTGCCCAAAAAGTTTGTTGAGACTGGTATCATCCTGCAGAGGAAGAGGGCAGGCTCGCCAAGCACAAGTGGTAAGGATGTCCCCAATAAGCCCATTCCGACTGCTGTCAGGAGCTATCCCTTCAAAAGTACAGTGCCAACAGAAAGTCTACACCCCCTTTCAAAATTTTCATCTTTTGTTGCCTTCTACCTGGAAATAAATTGCATTAAATCAGACTTTTTCATCCTTTATTTACACGTCGTAACCCACAACTTCCAAATGAAAAATAAATTCCACAAATTTCATAAAATTAATTAAAAATACAAAATTAGAATATCTTGGTTGAATAAGTGTCCATTCCCCTGAGTTAATACTTGGTCGAAGCACCTTTGACAGCATTTACATCTGTAAATCTGTTGGGATAGGTGTCTTACCAACATTGCACACCTTGATTGAGCAAGATTTGCCCAATATTCTGTACAAAACTGTTCAAGCTCAGTCAAACTCCGTGGGAGCATTGATGGACACCAATCTTCAGGCCACTCAAGGACATTTATCTTTTTGTTCCTTAGCCACTCTACTGTGGCTTTAGCTGTGTTCTTCGGGTCATTGTCATGCTGAAAGGTAAACTTTCGTCCCAATTTTAGCTTTCTTACAGAGAGCAGCAGGTTTTCCTCTAGGATTTTTCGATATTTTGCTCCATCGATTTTCCCTTCTATCATGAGAAATGCCCCAGTCCCTGCTGATGAGAAACAACCCCAGAACATGATGCTGCCACCCCCATGCTTCACAGTGGGGTTTTTTTTTGTATACCTTATCGAGGCTCGTATGATACAACGCACAACGCACAGCAAGGGGGGCATGAGACAAGAGGGGTGGGAGTAGGAACGACAAAACAGTGGGAAACAGACATTACGAGATCTGTGGAAGGGAGAGGGATGTGGCGGGGAACACTGGGTATACAAAATGGACATTACAGGGACTTTCAGGAAGGAAAACAAGGAATTTGAAGGAGGTGAGGTTGGGGTGGATTAACGAGGGCAGAAAAGATCGAGGATTTGGATGGGGGACGATAAGAGGTGGTGGTGATCAGCTGTTTTGAAGGCCTGGAGGGAAGAATGTGATTGAACAGAGTGAGGGAGTTTCTTCCAAATGCGGGGAAAAAAGAGGAATGAAAGGGTGAAGGTGAGCAGTGATTCGTGATTTTGGTAGATTTACGAGAAGGGGGTTGTTGGCAGACCTTGAGAACCCTGCGGAAATATGATTGGACAAATCGCAGACACAGCAGGGGGAGGGCGAGACCAGAGAGGAGACGGTAGAACACAGAAACACAATCGAGCTGCCTGCGGTGAGAGAGTGAGAAGACCGAAAGACTCAGCCTCATCGCGGGAGATGCCAATGATCCGAAATGCCTTGGTTTCCACAGCATGAAGCCGAGAAAGATGAGAGGCATGAGCACCAGCCCAGAGGGGAGAGAAGTACTCCATCAGGCTGCAGACGAAAGCTTTGTATGTGGTCAGGAGCTCATGTGGGCCGAGGAAGAACTTTGCACGACGGAGGATTCCCAGTCGGTGACTGGCTTTGGAGGCCAGGTTGGAAATGTGGCCGTACCAGGAAAGATCATGACAGATCGTGAGACCCAGAAGCTTGAAAGAAAAGACTTCTACCAGAGGATTGTTGAGAAAGTGGATGGGGGGATGGGGGGGTTGCCAAACGGTCCTTTCAGAGAGACGTAGTGAGAACATGATATTTGTCCGGATCGAAAGACATGTTCCACGTTTTGAATTTTTTTTTCTTTTTTTTAACCCAGATCTGCACTGAGCAAAGAGGCTTCTGCTTGCTGGTCTGAGGGATGACAGATGTTACGGCAGAGGGTGGAGTCATCAGCAAAGAGTTATATAGAGGATTTTCCAGAGAGATCGTTGCTGAAAAGCAGAAAAAGAACACGACCCAGAATGCTGCCTTAAGGAACTCCAGCCTGGACAGAAAGAGGGGATGAAAGAACTCCATTTAGGGCCACACATTGACTGTGACAGGAGAGGAAGTCTGCAAGCCATGAGTGGAGGTGACCTTAGATACCATAGGAAGAGAATTTGGTGAGCAGGGAAGGGTGCCGGACCGTGTCAAAAGCATGCGATATGCCCAGGGATATGGCTCTGATTTCAGGCCCAGCATTGAGGACCTCCATCCATTGTTGGGAGAGCAGAAGCAGCATATCCGGTGGAGAGTGACCTTGTCTGAAACCAAATTGATGATCAGAAATCAGGCCATTTGAGAAGAGGAAGGATTTAATGTTGAAGCGATGATGGATTCCATAACCTTGCTGATGATTGGGAGAAGACTGTTTGGTCTGTAGTTGCAGGGATTGGATTTTGCACCTTTTTTATGCAGCGCAGTAATGTTTGCCGATTTCCAAGCAGATGGCAGATGACCTTGACCAAATGAGAGGGTGAATAGAACAGAGAGAGAGCGAGCAAACACAGAAGAGCAGGTTTTTAGGACATGTGGGCTGATGCCGTCGGGACCGTTTAGAGAATCTGAGTCAAGGTTTGTGCAGCAAGCTCTCTCCACCTTATCAGGAGAAAAGGACACAGAGTCCAGGAACAGTTTGGTGCGACTGGGTGAGGTGGGTACAGGAAGCGATGGGCTGTGGACACAAGATTTCAGCCTTTTCAAGTGCGGTATCAGCAGTGCAGCCAATTGAGGTAAGGGAGGGGATGGAGTGGGAACATACACCAGAAACATATTTGATTAGATGCCACCAGGATTTGGAGGAGGGAGAGAGGTTTGACAGTTCAGACTTGAGATTAGAAAGATGTTTTCTGGCTCTCCTGGGGGTGGATACACACTTGTTCCGAGCTTTGTGGAAGGAACTGAGATTCCCCTCAGTTGGGATTGCTTTCCATGAGGCAAAGGCAAGTTGTTTCAGAACAACTGCCTCACCACAAGCTTCAGTGAACCACGGGTGGGTGGAAGGGTAGGACAACTGAAGACTAGAGGGGATAAATCTGTGCATGAGGAAGAGAAAGTTTCTTTGAAAAATTCCAAGGATGAGTTAATGTTGGAGAAAGTAGCGATGGGAGACCAGTCTAGAAGTTTGACGGCTGCTTGGAGACTCTGCCAGTGGGCTCGAGTGAAATGCCAGTCTCGACGGCCCTGAGGTGGTTCTCTGGTATATTATTCGAATATATCCTATATCCTAGTAATATATCCTCGCCAGAGAGATGTCCACTTTGACAAGCACATGGTCAGAAGAACTGATTGGAGCGGAGGAAGAACAGCAGATATTTTCAGGGAAATTTGTAAAAATCAGATCCAGAAGAGATGGAGTACCATTGGTTGAGATCCGGGTCGGGAAATTGACCGATTGAATCAGTCCCAATGAGTCGCAGAAAGCTTTTGCTGAAGTGCCATGACAGGTGAGAGAAGTACCCACATCCAGCCAACTGGCATGATGACAATTGAAGTCACCATGTATGAGGAAGAGAGAGTTTGGATGAGAAGATAGAAGTTTGTCCATGTTTTTGGATAGTGAGGTGTAAATGGAGTCATCACTGTTTAGTACACAGTATAATACACATATAAACATGAGGTGGGAGTGGAGGGGAAGCCGTAGCCAGAGGTATTCCTGGGAGTGTGGGGGGGGGAAGGTGAGGGCAGTGCATGGAGAGTGAGGAATAGAGTCTTTGATGAAGAGAGCAACTCCTCCACCAGGATGAGGCTCAGATCTGTCATACCGGAGAAGGGAGTAACCAGGGAGAGATCCTTGAGAGTCAGAGACGTCTTGAGGGAGGAAAGTTTCTGTGAGGCAAATTATGTCTGGTTTGTCAGTGGTGACCTGTAAGGTTTGAGCGAAGGCCCCGGATAATTGAGGTCCACACTGTTAATGAGGGAGGGGAGGAGGCTTTGGGTGCCGGGGATGGGAGGGGAGGGGGAGGGTAGGACAAGGGAGGAGGGGGGGGAGGTAAGAAGAGTTGTTGAAAGAGTGTTGGGAATTCAAGAATACCTGGGAGAGGGGCCAGGTGAGGAGGAGAAAGGCTCTGTGGTGCTGGGGGTGAGGGGGCAAGAGATAGGGCAGAAGGCAGTTGAGGATTGAGGAGATGGAGGTGAGAGTGCAGGGGCTGGAGGCAGCTTTGTGGATGAGAGGGGGGGGCAACTTTGAGAAGGGTGAGTGAGGGGGTGAATGTTGGGAGAAGGGTGAGTGGGGAGAGTTGAGGGAGAAAGGTGAGGGGGAGGCTTGGAGGGAGAAGAGTGTGATTGTTGCTTTGAGAGGGGTGAGTTGGCACTGAAGTTGGAAAAAAAGAATGGTTGATGGAAAGCAAACACTCATGGCAAACTGGGGTTTTTATTTTTTATTTTTAGGTCAGAGATGCGATTGAAGACATTTATTGATGGATGCAATAAAGGCGAATTCAGCGAAAGGAGAGAAGATAATCTGTAACAGTTGGATTTTTTTAGGCAAGGTATGAATGAAAGGTCAAATTGAGAGCAGTCTGTTTAAATAGAAGAAGAGTCGTGCATTATGATGCAGTAATGAGTACCACACATGTGAAAGAGGAAGATGAAGTATTATCAGAGCTCGTTATTCTTCTTCATCTTCTTATTATTTTTTGAGCGTTTTAATCAGATTCGGTAATGGGAGGTTGTGGAAAAATCGTGAGATGAATGGTGAATTTGGACCGGTAAACACAAGGGGTGGAGAGAGACATGTGGTTGCAGGAGGTGATTAGATCAAAAGGATACAAGGAAGGTTATAAATTTTTCATGTATTTTTGAAGAAAAGGTAAGATTTGAAAATGTAAGGTTGAAGGAATAAATCGTGAAGGTAATGGCGAGAGTCGGTCAGCTCAATTCGAATAAAGATGGTGCGCCGGCGGAAGAAGGAAGAAGAAGAAGGATCGGGACTCGTGGGTATGCAAGGAGAAAGGTCGTTTTTTTTTTTTCAGACAAGAAACAGTGTTTAGTTAAGAGGGATGGGGGATGTTGGGAAATTGGGGAAAATAGGAATTATCTGTAATAGGGAGAGAATACAAATAAAAACGATCATACACCTCTAGGGGAAGGACGGGTAGGCCTCAAGGTACCCGGTAAGACAAGGTCGACGAAAACTCACAAAATAGCATGATTTTTGAAACAAAACCGAACTTAGAACACACAGAAACATGTAGGTGAGAAAATAAACAGTTAAAACGGGACAGATAATGACCGGAAACTTAGCTTTGAGAAAGGCAGCAGATTGTCCTGAGAGACCCTGCCGTCGCTCCAAACCCAGAACCGGAAGGATGGCATTCTTTGGGTGATGTGCTGTGTTGGGTTTGCGCCAAACATAACGTTTTGCATTTAGGCCAAAAAATTCCATCTTGGTTTCGTCGGACCATAAAACTTTTCACAACATGGCTTCAGAATCTCTGGAGTGGTTTTTTTTGCATACCTCAAATGGGACTCAAGGTGGGCTTTTTTGAGTAATGGCTTTCTTCTTGCCACCATACCATACAGGCCAGACTTGTGGAGTACTTGGGATGTTGTTGTCACATGCACAGTGACCAGTCTTTGCCACAAAGGCACTTAGCTCTTTCAAAGTTGCCATTGGCCTCTCTGATCAGTCTCCTCCTCACTTAGTCATCCAGTTTGGAGGGATGGCCTGATCTAGGAAGGGTCTTGGTTTTACCATATGCCTTCCACCTCTTAATGATTTTCTTGTCTGTGCTCCAAGGGATATTCAAGGTATTTGATATATTCGAATAAATTTGTAAAAATTTCGAAATAAATATTTTTTTTACCTTGTTATTATGGGGTGTTTTGTGTAGACTTGTGACAAAAAATTTAAATTGAATCCACTTTAAATTCAGGCTGTAACACAAAATGTGACAAAAGTGGAGGGGTGTGAATACTTTCTGAAGGCATGGTATCAGGCCAAACACAATATGGAGCACAATATCTCAAAAAACTAGGAACAGATGCAGCCAAAATATGGTGTATGATTTGCTTAGTTGACAAGAACAAGCCAATTAGATTTTGGTTGAGGTCAACAGATCCGGTCAGTCTGTGGGATACAAAATGTAAAATGTTCAGCCTGGCAGAGGTATGCACTCCACTGAGTTCCATTCTCATTACCCTGCACTCGTGAAGCGAAAAGCAGGGTGAGGCATCTGGTTGCATACGTGCGCATATGTGTGGCGTGCATGCGTGTCTGCATTTGAAATATTCATTTTCTCGGCAACCATTGGTCCGATTGACAGGAAATTTTACCAGAGTGCCTTGGCCTGTAGAAATGACACGGAGTGCCTCCACCTGCAAAAAATTTTCTTCGTAATTATGACGTTATCGGTCATGTGATACAGATGCCATCTTGGAAAAATGTTACTCCTCTATCTCCGAAAACCGCTCCATGGAAAAAATTTTTAACATGGCTTATTGTCAAGTACTCCCCTTGAGGAATAAGAGAAATTAATATGATGATGTCATTGGTACCTTAATTATGATGTCATAATTTGATAAGTACAACACATCCGATCATTATGAAAAAAAAAATTCTCAGCAACTGTTGGTCACCATCTTTTCATTTTCACCATCAGGTCACAAAATTTTCACCATCAGAGCGCCTCCTCCTGCAGAATATTTTAATGATCATGATGTCATAGGTCATGTGGTACAGGTGCCATCTTGGAAAAACCGAAAAACGTTGCACCGCTATATCTCCAAAACCGTTGACTGCACAGGGTAAGTATTCTATAAGTACCATCTAGCTGATTGTTGTTTTTCATTTCTGTTTTTTGTTGTATTGATTTGGTTTGCTTATTCTTTTGACTCCATGTTTCTGCTTTGTTTCGATTCCGTTTTGATTTTGTTTTTCTACCTTTACAAAAAAATGCAGTGGCTATCAAACTCAGCCAGGGTCGTGTTCAAACCACCGACCTCTCAGAATGAGAGCAAATGCCCCAACCATTACGTCACTAAGTCTGGTTGAAGCCGCCCCTGCCTGTTCAAATATTCTTCCTCTATTTTATTCGTATTCTTATTCCTATTCCTCTTGTTACTAAATTATTATTTATTTATATATATATATATATATATATATATATATATATATATATATATAAATATATATATATATATATATATATATATATATATATATATATATATATATATATATATATATATATATATGTATATATATGTATATATGTATATATATGTATATGTATATATATATATATATATGTATATGTATATATATATATATATATATATATATATATATATATATATAGCCTGGTGTTGGCGCAGTGGTTAGGGCAGCGGCTTGGGATCCAAAAGGTCCTGAGTTCAAGCCCCGTTGGGCCACTGAATTAATACACCAGGGGGTTGACTCAGCCTGTCATCCTTCCGAGGTCGGCGAAATGAGTACCAGTATACTGGGCCGGTGTATACCCCGGTTAAAATAGGTGTACCATATCCCTGTGTTGTAAGAGGCGACCAGGGTTGCGTCAGGAAGGGCATCCGGCGTAAAACATGTGCCAAATCACTATGCGGATGATACGGATGATCCGCTGTGGCGACCCCTAACGGGAGCAGCCGAAAGAAGAAGAATATATATATATATATATATATATATATATATATATATATATATATATATATATATATATATATACTTTTTTTTAAAGTTCCCTGACAAGTACATCAGTTCAGTGCACGAGGCCATGTGGCCCATCAAAGCCTGCACTATCATTGCAATTATCTATGGTTAGGGCTGCCAAGCTGGCCTAGAGGTGCATGCATTTGCCTCTAAGCTGTCTACTCTGGGTTTGAATATTGACTTAGCTATAAACTGTCATCTCAGTGTTTCACAAACGGTGATTCATGAATGTGGGAGCTCTCCCTCAGATGGATGTTAAACTGGGTGTCCCGTTTGCCAACATTAGTTGGTGGACTTTAAAGATCCAATGGTGTCGTCAGTTGGCAAACTGTAGGTGAGCTATCACCAGCACCATGAATATATGACGAATTCCTCCCTTAATCTGCAGAGGGCATTGTATCAGCAACACAGCCACACCACCTAGTCAATGATGCAGGCCAGCAGCCTTGTGCTGCATACAAAAGGAGACCTATGGTTGTTTGTCCATGCTCTATCCTTTAAAATGCTGAGCAACGTAGACTCAGCCAGGTTACAAACCCTGACCTCCCACACTCAGAACGGACTGTCGAACAATTACACCACTGCGTTTGGTCAGTCGTGATTGGGTCATTTATATAATATTGCGTGTGTATTATTTAATGTTTCATAGTGAACATTTTATTTCAGCTCATCAATATTGAAATCCTTATTTGACTACTTATAATAAAAATTCATAAAAACAATTCAAAAGCACCATTCCATTAATCTATGCTACACACATTTGACTGGGATGCATGCACTTCATCTTCACTAAAACCCTTTCCAGATGACAAAAAGAATATCATTGGTAGGCACCTATGATGAACTTATTTTACAACTATTGTGAGCACAAGGATTGTCGTGTTCGCACAATGTTTTTTGTATCGTGGGTACACTCCAATATGTTTCAATACACAACCAGCTCATGTATTACCGTTGCAATGCAGATGTGATTACATAAATATTGAGTTTTTGTTGCGGTGTGGAAAGGGTAAGATGCAACCAGAGTGATCTCCAATGAACAAATTACCCAATTGCATGTTTGTTGGCAGAACGCTATGATGTTTTTGTAAAAAAATATTTTAATATCTCATTTCTTATCACATCGCGTCAGGACGACCTTCTGCCATAAAATCTGCATAATGTGACATACTTGAAATGTGCCACGAAGAGAGCTGTGGCAGAGCTGGAGAGTTAGCTTTATTTTCTGATCTTTCTGGAGATAAGTGTCATAATCTGATATGTCTGTTATAGACGTGAGGTGTGCAATTTGAATGGAGGCATCTTCATGGCACTTTAATTTCAGGTGCCTTAGCAGTAGCCTGCTGCTGAGAGAGACATTGATGAGTCTGCAGCCAAAACTTGGTGTATGATTGGTGTATACCCTTAGACTCCACCACCTCAAGCAGAGGAAAAGGGGAAAAGTGATGCAGCAGCACCAACTCATAAAGGAGACCTGCCTGGTGCTGTGCATGAATGTCTTGTGAACTAAGAATAACCAAGAACAGGTAATAAACATCTTGACTTTATGAAGTACTAGCTGTTTCCCGACCCTGCATGGATATAGAATGTGAATTTACTGAGAGAGAGAAGAGCTTGGAGCTTGGACTGTGCATGCGCATTTGCCTACAATTTTATTCTGCCCCGACGCTCTCTGTTGAGAAGAGGGGCAGAGCTTGCATCAAGAAAGCAAACATCTATAAATTCCATCCTGGAGGCTAGTTTGGAAATATGATGTGCCCAAGATAAATTGTTCCTCATCTTAAGGTGAGGAAGTTCCAAAGATTACAACGATGACAAATTTAATTGCCTAATAAATGAGATTTGCTTCTGCACCTTGTAAAGGTATCTCTCGGAAACAACCACTCAGGGAAAATGTGCAAACTTGTCTTGACCACATGTTTCTGACTTGAAACATCATTCAGAAGACAAATTTACTTAAAGCTGAGCTTGCCCACAAATGACTTGTGTCTCACCACATAACCTGAGTACCAGGAAGAAAAGGTGCAGAACAATACCTCATTTATATAACCAAGCATATCAAGATGAATGAGATGAGAGAAAACCTCAAACAAACTGAATCCATCAACCTTGAGTCAAAAGGTATCTCTTTATACTTCTTTCACATCATCACGTGGCTGTGGGTGGCATCATTTACTGGGGGTGCATCTGCTTTGCTGATTAGCTCCATACGTGAGGGCAGGATTTAAAAAATGTATTCAGGGTTCCGGTGATAACTCGCCTACTCTTCGCGAAGGACGCTGTGGGATCTTTAATGCTTACCAACTAATACTGGCAGATGAGATGCCCAATTTAACATCCATCTGAGGACAGCACATACATTGATGAATCACCAAGCCTGTGAAACACCAAGATGACAGTTTATAGCTGGGTCTGGATTACGAACACAGGCTATAGTTAGCTTAGAGGTGAGTGTGCATACCTCGAGGCTATCCTGACAGCACAGAGATTTCTCAAAAAACAAGGGTCTCAGAGAAAGGTTGCATGCTCAGCATTTTAAGCATCAGTCACAGAGAGTGTGGGACGTGATTGCATTGCAAGTCATTTTTTGAGATAGTTAACCAATTTCTTCGACATTTTAACATCTGAAAACATCCTGCCTGTTTTGAGTTGCTGGCCTGTACAAAGTGAAATCATCTGCATCGTGACAGCGGGAAAAAGCAGCTGTGGCAACGTGAAGATATCTATGTGGACAAACAGCAGTTTACAAAGTATGCGCAGGAGATATCATTCTGAGCAGAGCAACATTCTGCTTACTAACTTGGATAATAAAATTTACTAACCAGTCAAATGGTGGAATTACCTTTGGTTGTTGACCATTTATCTTTCAGCATTCATCTTTGATTCGATCCCTTTGAACCTTGACCTTGCCCAAGACAATGGGCACCCTCATTTGATCCTTGGTCTGGGATTCAGTCCCGACCCTCGACTCACAACAAGGCCAGTCATTTGGATAGATAACAGGCAAGCCATTTAACAGGCAGCTTGCAAAAAAATACTTGCTTAAAAATACCAACGGTATATGTTTATGCCTGGTGTTGGCTTAATGGTTAGGGTGGTGGGCTTGGGATCCTTGGGTCCCGAGTTCAAATCCACTCGCCATTGAATTAATACCAGGTGGGGTTGACTCAGCCTGTCATTCTTCTGAGGTTGGCAAAACAAGTACCAGCTTGCTGGGATGATTGAGCCATTTGAGTATCCTGTGTTGGAGTGCTGACCCATCCAGGATTGTGACCAATAGCCCAGGAGATTGCTTTGGCAGCACCAACACTCTGTACAGAGTCTCGTCCCAATGGATGGTATATGTTTGAGTGACATCAAAGGCAAAGGTCAGGACAAGCAACTTGTATCGTATAATAAATCGTGATCCTTTAATAAATGTAAAAATTTTAAATGTCTTCATATGAACTCGGTTACAGAAAAATAACGCAGGATTTGGATTTAACACAAGAACATTTTCCCGCAGCTACAGTTCCGACAAAACCCATGTACAACTATACAATAACTCTGCAATACAGGACTTTCAAATTGACATATGAATGCTAATGAGGCTTTTCGCACATGCAGTGTGTGTGCGTTTCCAGCGACTCGCCTCTGCTATCCCGGGCACCTTTAACCTGCCGGTGCTAGTGTGAACTCTGAAATGCAAGTAGTCTTTTTGGCATAATTTTCTGGATTTAAATGAAAGAGTGGCAATTTCAAAATGGTTAAAAATAATTGTTGTTTTGTGTTCCTGTATACAAATCGGACTCACGAAAAGGTAATACTGGAAGAGCCCTCGGTGGAGCGCATACTTCCGCACGCAATCCAGGAGAACATATCAGGCCCAATAAATTTTTGAAATATCATGCTCTATATAGTTTTTGGCCCCATCTCTCAAAAGTAAAGAATCACCTAAAAAAAGAAAAATTTTAATCTCATATTCGGATCCAGTTCTTCAAAAAAATCTAGCCAGTTTGCTCTTGTCAAACACCCAACCAGCCCACCAAATTCCATCCAAATCCGTCCACAACTTTTTGAGATATCCTGCACACAAACAAATAAACAAACAGCCAGATGGGTTGAAACATAACCTCCTTCCACCTTCAGTGACAGAGGTAATGAGAAATATCTGTGGAAGTGAGGCGTTGAGTTCCTTCCACTTTAGGTTAATACAAGTGAACGGTGGCACACACACGCACACAAACACACACTTCTCCTTTGGCAATAGATGCAAAGATGTAGTACAATTCCTCTTGTGGCCCTAAAAGCAAACAAATAATAGACTAATAAAAGCCCTCACACCTCTGACAACCCCCATTATTCCTCCCCCCCAACATGATTAATAGTAAATATCATCATTTTAAACTTACCCTGTACATTCTCAAGCCCCAGACATGTCCTTCCCATAGGTGTTCAGAAGCACCCAAGACCAGATACAGTGTTTTCTTCAAGGAAGTCAACCTGGTACATCTCGCTCCCCCATAAATAATATCTGGCACAAGCTCTCTGGATTTTGACATCGCGAAGATGTCCTTTCTCGAATTGTTGGTTACCGTTACCTAGTAATGACTCACAGCATCATCTTTCCAACAATTTCAGACTTCCTTTAAATAAATCAACAAGCATTCCCAGTTCGCAGGATGCATTCGTGCAAGGTTCAAAGTCTTTTAATGATTAGTCAGGCTTTGATGGTCCACACGCCCATCCACTCTGGCCTTGCACCAGCCAATATCATCTGGAATTTGATGTATGGGCAGCTACCTTTTCGGCAAGCTGAGAAAGTTCTCCAACTCTTTCATTGTGTGGAGGCACACTCTTGTCTCTCAGGTACTTTTCCAAGTATTTTCGGCTTCTTTTAGAAGATTTGTGAGCCAGTTGAGGTAGCAATCCTTATCTCGCACACGATGTACTTCAGCGTGCTGCAGACACATCTGTCTAAGGGTTTCTGCACATGTGCACCGAGCATTCCGGGCAGATTACTTCATTTCTACAGTCCATTATTAGCAGGGCATAAATATAAGCGCTGTATTTGATTTGATTTTACGAAATTTACTTTACAGCACTTATCAAACTACATTTTAAACATAAAAGACAGTACATCAAACGGTTTTTTGGCTCGAAATATTAGTGAGAAGTTTAGTTCAGAGTTGTGTCTCACAGAGGTGGTTAATTAATATGAATTAGGAGGTTAAAAAAAACCCATTGTATCCATGATGTGAAAGCTTTTTCGCTTGATAGAAAAAATTCAGCTTGGGGATGGCTGCTAGGATATCCAAGAGGTATGCACACTCACCTCTGAGCCATCTAGCCTGGGTTTGAATCTCAGCCCAGCTATAAACTGTCATCCTGGTGTCTCACGGGCAAGGCAAGCTATCGATGTATGTGCCGTCTCTTGGATGGATGTTAAACTGGGTGTCCCAACTGCTGGCATTAGTTGGCGGACCTTCAAGATCCCATGGTGTCCTTTGTGAAAAGCAGTTGAGAGGAGATATCCCTTCTAAATTCAAAATTCCTGCCCAAACCTACAGGGGGGCTTGCTTCAGCAGCACAGAGCTGTGCCCTCAGCCAGTGATGCTACTTGCAGGTATGTGATGCAAATGAAAGAAGAAAAAGCTCAAGTACATGAGAAACCACTTGCATTTGTTTTTTTTACCTTGTGTATGGTTCCTTTTTAAAAAATAAAATAAAATAGAAGATCGAGGCTGATGCAGAGAGAGGTTGGGTAGGGAATGAACTGATTGTGGAGTAGTGGGGAAACAGTTTGGACACAATAAGCAAGGGAATGAAAGACTAGAAAATGAGAAGAGAGAGCAGGGTGGACAACAGAGAAACCTGCAATTAAGGTCGGGTTAGGGGGGTTAATATTGGTGAAACAAAAAGACTATGTGTATGGATGGGAGATGGCCTGAGATGGTGGTGTACCACCGGTATGAAGCCCTGGAGGGAAAGTGGGGTTGAACAGCCTCCAGAAGGTGGTTTTGTAGAACCTTTGATGAGAAAAGCAAGGAATAATAGTGGAGGTTGGTGGAAAGCTTAGATTTTTGTTTTTAGATCCTCGTGGAGGATCTCGAAGTCTTACTCACGTTGTTGTTCTTCATCTTCTTCTTGTGGACTTTTTTGTTTCACAGCCTACAGTTTTTTTATCGAAACGTCCTGAAACTTGGCATACATATGTAAAAATACCCTACGCAGACAGTCACCATCTCCGATTTTGAAAATTCCTCCAAGAAAAAAAGTTATGACGTCAAAATATCTCCGCTAATGGAAATCGCCTAAAAGATTATCTCCGAAACTAGGCAAGCTTTTTGAATTCTGTTTGCGGGAATCGAACAGGGCATTAGCAGAGATGAATTACCGCACACATGATACATCACTATGACGTCATAAATTTTTATGCCGTCATTCCTATTTTTTGACATTTTTTGTTTCACAACCCAGACTTTTCATCGGATCTTCGTGAAACTTGCCATGTATATGCAGAAAGGCAGCGCGCAGGCAGTAACCATCTCCGATTTTCGAAATTCTTCCGAGAAAAAAAGTTGACGTCATAACATCACCACTAATGAAAAATCGCCTATACCATTATCTCCAAAACTAGGCAAGCTGTTTGAATTTTGTTTGCGGGAATCAAGCCAGGCATTAGCACAGATAATATTTATCACAATGACGTCCTGTTCGTTTTTATGACGTCAACATTAAGAGGACGAGGTCTTAGCTCATTTGAGCTTGTTTAAGCAGAAATGGGTGACTCAAAGCATCCGTGTGTCCTGGAGTTGCTGCTGAGGGATACGAGTGCTGCGATCAGAGAAAGCTAGACCAGAAATATGATAAAATAAAAAATTAGATTGGATGGCCAATTTACATTTTCTTTTGAATATCAAAAGAAAGACTGATCCGTTTGAGAGAAATTGAGAAGAAGAGAAGAGAATAAAAAAATTGATTAGAGAATAATTTACCACTTATAAAGCTTTCACCTGCAGCCTGATGGAGTACTGCTCTTCCCTCTGGGGTGGTGCTCCTGCCTCACACCGAGCTGGACTTCACGTTGTGAAAACCATACTTCCTGAATCATTGGTATCTCCTGTGATGAAGCTGAGTCTTTGGGTATCTCACTATCTCACCGCAGGCAGGTCGGTGGTCTTTCTGTCTTCTACCGTCTCCTCTCTAGGTGTGGGTCTTGTCAAGTGTAAATGTGTCACCCATGTAAATACAACTCTTACCCAACTCCCCCTCTTTCCCCAAACAAATAAGTACAAAAATACCTTGTCTCCTGTACATTGTGAAGGGGCAGTTGTTTGTCTATTTGCTTTACATCCTCACACTGTCCCCCACCCCCCCCCCAACCTATTCCCTTCTCCACAATCCTCTCTTCCTTACTTCCTCATCTCCTTCTTTCTTCCTGTCTCTCCTCCAACCCCACTGTATTGTGCACCTATCTGAGAGAGCACCACTGGAGTATGAAGAGTGCTTGGAGGGCAGTTTGGCTCATGTGAGATTAGCTGAATAATGGAGTTGTCATTGACAGTGGAGCTGGCAGGCAGCACACTGATTTGGGCCTCACCCTCTCCATGGAGGTCCTGTGTACAACAAATCTGAATATGTATAGCAGCAGGTCAGTGCAATGGCTGGGCTGACAGGATGCCCTTGATGTATGCACACTCACCTCTAAGCTATCTAGTCTGAGTTTGAATTCCGACCCATCTATAAACTGTCATCCCAGTATTTCTCAGGTAGAGTGACTCATCATTGTGTGTGCCATCCCTCAGATAGATGTTAAACAGACGTCACGTCTGCCAGCATTCATTGGTGGATGTTAAAGATCACATGGTGCCCTTCGTCAAGATGATGTGTCATCGACACCATGGCCAAGTTCCAAATTCCAAATTCCTGCCAAAACCAGCAGAGGTCATTGCATTAGCGGCACAGCCGTACCCTCAGCCAATGATACTACCCCGCAGCCTTGTGCTGCATACAAATTAAGAAGAAGTGCGATGGTTGCAGCAATACTTACACCTGGCCTCTCAAACATCCTTGAGGCTTGAGTCTGTGGTGGTGCTGCAAAAAACTGATTGCAGCAGTCAAGCTCAGAATTTGCCGGTTGAAGGATGGGCCAGGTCTGAACAGCAGTTTAGATAATAAAGCACAGGGTTAACGAGGCAATCTTATCCTTGTATACATAAAAATGCCAATATTACTGTCAACTTTTTCAGTCCATCAGTGAGGAGCTGACATCTGCTTTGATTGTTGAGCCAGCATGTGACTGGTTAGTCAAGATGACTTTGTCCCTTGTCATCCATCTCTTGTCTTCTTTGGAAAGGCTCACTCACAAAGGGATGTTGTGAATCTGCTTTGCCTGTTTTGTTGCCTTTTCTGTTTGGTTGGGGTTTACATGTTTAGTTGGGGTCCATCATCACAGTTGACATAAAATCCTTCCTTTTCTCTAACGACCTTATCTCACATCTATTCAAATTCAGACCAGGTCACTTGACCTTGGACACGCTGCTTATACTCTCCCAAAAATGGATGGAGATTCTCATTGTCAGAAATGAGACCAGCGCCATCTCTTTAGAAATATCTTGAGCTTTCAATACAGTCTGGCACCCTGCCTTTCTCTCCAAACTCTCTGCATATGACATTCACTCAAGGCCACCTACACTCTTGGATTACTGACTTCCTCTACTCTCGTAGTCAACTTGTGGCTCTTACCATAATCCTTTCATCTCCTTTCACTTTAAAGGCTGGTGTGCCCCAAGGCAGTACTCTTGGTCCTATAATATCCTCAATCTTCATCAATGATCTCTTGTACTCTCTAGAA
Organism: Eptatretus burgeri; assembly: GCF_056783735.1. Lineage (NCBI taxonomy): Eukaryota > Metazoa > Chordata > Myxini > Myxiniformes > Myxinidae > Eptatretus > Eptatretus burgeri. The sequence continues at coordinate 28,075,227 of NC_140966.1, read as the reverse complement.
AATACTCTTTATCCTAGAAAAAGAAAATGTTGACAACTCCACACTCTGCCATCATATATCTTATCCATAACGTAGACAGGCAGCACCCTCTTCAAGCTCTTCAGTTGTTGATAAAATCACAAGCTGGCCAAGCACTTGGAACAAGTCTTTCAATATTGACAGATCTCGCACTCTTACTTTAGCTCTCTCTCCGAAAGGACCTTTCCGAAAGGAAAGGACATCTGGCAAACCCTCCCATCTGTTTTCTTAACATTGCTCTTGAAGAATTTCAGTCACTCAAACTCTTGGGTGTTATAATCGGCCATGGCCTCTCTTGGGCAAACAACATTTCAACTTCAAAGCCAGCCACTGACTGGGCATCCTCCGTCGTGCAAAGTGATTCCTTGGCCCACTTGAACTCCTATCCACCTACAAAGGCCTTCGCCCACAGCTTAATTGAATATGGCTGCCAGCTCTGGGCTCATGCCCCCTGCCTGACACCTTGCTCAGCTTGATGCCGTGGAAACCAAGGCCCTCAATATCATCCATATTATTTCCGTGCTTTGTCCGCTCCCCACAGATTTCTGCAGTTAGCAGGTGGTCCAACATCAACTCCCTTCTGGTGAAATTTCAAAAATTCAGAATCACTGTTCACCTCCACTCATTTGTTCTAGTTTTTTTTTTTCCTGTCTGAGGAACCCACTTCCTTATTCTCTTCAATCTCATTCTCCCCTACACATGTTCAAGACAGCTGTTCATCATCATCTCAGATCACCCCCATTCAAGACCATGGTATTTTCTACCACGTTAAACCACTGCCCCCATCCTTCCCACCCCTCCCCCGGCAGGTGGAAAAACGACATGACGGGTTGAGCACCAGATGTCGGGATGCCATGCACGTCATAGAGGCCGCAATGATGTCCCAGCGAGAAGATTGTGACAGACACAGCAATGGATGGAAGGACAGAGAAATCCTGCTACTTTCATATATATATATATATATATATATATATATATATATATATATATATATATATATATATATATATATATATATATATATATATATATATATATATATATGTATATGTGTATATATATATATATATATATATATATATATATGTATATGTATATGTGTATATATATATATATATATATGTATATGTGTATATATATATGTATATGTATATGTGTATATATATATATATGTATATGTATATGTGTATATATATATATATATATATATATATATATATATATATATATATATATATATATATATATATATATATATATATATATGTATATGTGTATATATGTCTTCTTCTTCTGCTTTCAGCTGCTCCCGTTAGGGGTCGCCACAGCGGATCATCCGTATGATCCGCATAGTGATTTGGCACATGTTTTACACCGGATGCCCTTCCTGACGCAACCCTGGTCGCCTCTTACGACACAGGGATATGGTACACCTATTTTAACCGAGGTATACACCGGCCCAGTATACTGGTACTCATCATTTTGCCGACCTCGGAAGTATATGTGTATATATGTATGTATATATATATATATATATATATATATATATATATATATATATATATATATATATATATATATATATATATATATATATATATATATATATATATATATATATATATATATATATATATATATATATATATATATATATATATATATATATATATTCCCTCCCCCACTCCCCAGGTCACCAAGGCATCCGTTCATCACCATCTCAGATCATTCCCCTTCCAAAACCATGATATTTTCTACTCCCATTAAAGCACACACACACCCCTTTCCCCCCTAAATTTCCAGTTTTTCCTTCCTGCGAGTTTGCTCCTGCATCCTTCCCTACTGCTCATTCTTACTCAACAAAATTCCTTGTTTGTCAATCTTCTTCTGTTTTGGTTTTCGGCCCCATTGTTGGTGTCTCTCCCCTCTCTTTCTGCTGTTCCCTTTGCTCCGTTGCTTCCGAATCCATTTTGCGTTCTAGCTCTTCCACAAAACTTAACTTTGTGGACAAAAAAGGTGTGCAGATGAGTCCTATCGGTCGCCTACCAAGCTAAGTCGACAACCCAGTTTACTTTGAGTCCCCCTGTTGTAACTTTCTTTTTGCATTGTTAAATGTTACTGTGTTGATTGCTATCGTCAAGTGTCCAATACTTTTTTTGTTTTCCTACTGTTTGTAACTTGTTTGGATTTTTCAAGTATTGGCCACAACTAAAGTATTTTCCATATTTATTTTCCATCCCCATCTCTCTGTTCTCTATCCTCTTCTAATTTTTCCCAAACTGTTCTATAAAACTTGTGGATGTCCTTTGTGTTCATAGTTGGACCTTTACATGTGCTTCTTTGCATATTCTGTCTTAATTTTCGTTTGTTTCCCACGTGGTCTGGATCCTTGTTCACATCTCCATCTCTCGGCTCGTCTAACTTTCCTCGCTCTCAATATTATTTTACCCCCAATTATTAAATTCATTTGAAAACACCAAAAAGGCAATTTGCAGTAATTTTAAATACCTTTATTTTTTCTCCTCTCCTCATTTCTTCAGTGTTCATTCATTCCTTCTTTCATTGGTCATATCATCTGCTTCTTTGTGTATTACTTGTGCTTGTCTGTGTATCTTTTTGCTTCTCTGTAATTATGTGCTTTTCTGTGTTTCCTTGTAGAGCTAAAGGCCCGGTCACACCTTGACGTTTTAGCCAGCGATGGCAACGTATTAAAATGTATGTAAAACGTTGGCTTACGTTGAACTTTTGATGTTTTTTTTTAAAGATTCGGACGTATTCATAGCGACTTGGTCTTATGTATAACGCATTGGTAACGGACACAGAACGTTTCGTTGTGTTATAGATAACTTATACCAACGAATGCTGAACCTGTTGTCGGCCTACACAACCGATGCCCAACGATAGTCTAACTTAGGCATAGCGCGTTGCACGCATCGCCGACGATGTGGTGACGTAGCCTATTAAAAGGCTGATGCACAACGATTCGAATCATAACTGCCGTAGAAATGGAAGTGTCAACATCGCGGTCACACCTTGGCGATCTTGCCAGCGTATGCCGACCTAAGAAAAATGTGTCTAAAATGTTGGGGCACGTCAAATACGGTATGAGTAAGTTTGGTATACGTGAGTACAACGCTAAAGTACGCTATCATACGTCGTAGTAAGTAGAGTACGTCAAATTTTAAACATGTTCAAAATTTGTGGACGTACTCGGCGTATGACACACGTTCCGCATGCGATGGGGATAAGTTGTACACACGATATGCGGACACTTACACACGTCCACAAAGGCTACTTATAAGCTACTCATAAGTCGAAACACGTCGCGGTAATGTCTTTTTTACATGAAACTTATTTCTAACTTACGTTTGACGTGCTTTGAACCAATTCTTTACGTAGTCCCAACACACATCGACGTTTGTAGACGTATTCCAATGACGTCTTCCGGTCGACAAAAAAAAATAAATGAACATGTTTCTAGCTTACAACTGCCATATAAAGACGTGTTCCCAGCGGTTTTGGGAATTGGTATATAAAAATGCTGCTCATAAAATGGGAACCCAACAGTGTTTTTGAGTCGATGTCTATGTCAGCAGTAATAGTATCAGTATTAGTATTAGTAGTCGTTTGTTCATGTTGGCAGTAGTAGGTGAGGGGGAGGGTGTGGGTTATGATGGATCGTCCTTGCGTCCACGTGTCCACGGGTAGGAGACATCTTTTCACCATTGTTCGAAGTTCTTCGCGGCTAATTTTTTATGGGGCTTTTTTAACAATGAGCTATAGCTTGTTTTTACGATTTAGGTCTATTCATAACGGGTTAGACAAATGCACAATGAACTCATAATGTGCATAGAGCCCTTTGATTACTTATAGATACGGTATACCAACGAATAATTATCGTGAAGCCGGCGTTCACAAACTATGCCCAACGATAGCCTAACTTATCCATATCGTGCGGCAGTTTATCTTTGCCGGTGACGTGGGGTTTGCTATTCATAGGCTGACACTCAACGATTTAAATGGCTGCATCTCCACGATTGAAAGTAGACGCTTGCGCTCAACAATTGGATTTTTTTTACACTCAACGACTTTTAAACGGTACCACTCAGCTATTTTCATTGTTTACAATGAATGATTTAAATTCCTGTCACTCGCCTTTGTTTTTTGATGCTGGCGCTCGGAAATTTTAATCGTTTCTATTAAACGTGTTAAATCGCTCAAACTCCACTATTGAAAGTAGACGCTTGCGCTCAACAATTGGATTTTTTTTTTTTACACTCAACGACTTTTAAACGGTACCACTCAGCTGTTTTCATTGTTTACAATGAACGATTTAAATTGCTGTCACTCGCCTTTGTTTTTTGACGCTGGGGTTTTGAAATTTGAAGCGTTTCTTCTGAACGTGTTAAAACGCTCAAACTCGACTATTTTAAATGGACGCTGCCGATGGACAATTGGAATCATAGCCAAGCTCGACATCGAAGTGTGAACATCCTCGTCATGCCGAAGAAAAGTTTGAAGAATGGTGCAAATAAGTGTCCTGGCCGTGGCCGTGGACGCTGACACAAGGACGATCCATTATACCGACGTCTTTCAGCCTATGAGTAACTTAAAAGTAACGTCTGTCGACGTGTGGCTACGATCGCGTAACGTGCCAACAACACGTTAATCATAGGTTAGAAATAAGTTTTGGGTACGCTAAACATTACGTCGGTGTGTCTCAACTTATGATTAACTTACAAGTAGCATGTGTTGACATCTGTCAACGATCGCAGACCGTGCATACAACTTGTGGCCAGCGTAGCGGAACATGTGAGTCATACGCCGGCATACGTCGTGAAATTTCAGGCATGAAAAAATTTGAGGACAACCAAAAAGTACAACGTTTAAATCCAGCGTACAACGACGTATGGCAGTGTTTTTCAGCGTGCTCTCAATGTTATCAAAACTTACCCATAACGTATTCAACGTGTGCCAGCGTTTTAGAAAAAAAATTCAAAAATCGGCATACGTTGGCTAAAACGTCAAGTTGTGACCAGGCCTTTAAGTATAAGTAGTCATTTGGAATGTTCCATCCTACTCTTTTTCTGCTTTTCCCATGTTCCCATACTCGCCTATCCTCAGCCCACTCATGTTTATCATGGTGATGGAGCTGGAAAGCAGGAAGGTGAGCTTGAGGGTTAGTATTGGAAGGATGCTGTATGCAAGCAATCTGGCTGTTGTGGTGGAGAGTGGGTGGGAGATGCAAGAAGTACGAGGGGAGTGGAAGGAGGCATTTGGGAAACATGGACTGAAGATGAGTGTCTGTGGTACACTTACCTTTCGGGTTTCCTTCCCTTTAGTGTGTGTATGTTGTTCGTGGTGCCAAAACAAGCCCATTCTATAACGACTGCAATCCAAGGTTTGCACTTCATGAGTATGAACGATCATATTGGTCGCCTCCTACTCAAATGGATCTTTGTCAGTTGGGGTTTGTGACTTCTGAATGATGTTACAATGACCACATCAACCACGTAACATTTTGAAACTTGTAATTCAAAAAACAGATACAAGGTCAAATGAGGAAGTTCACCATCACATACAATGCAATGCCCAACAATGATTCCCACGTTGAGGTGTTTCCGCCCAGTGTCTCTGTCCTGCCAGCTCAACTCACGCATGTTCACCTCGTCCACCAGGGCTGTTGAACGATTGAGTCTTGTCGTGGTGGTCTCTCGTGTACGCTGGCCCATCCAGGATGCTTGAAGAGCTCAAAGGAATTCTTTCCCGATACACAATCTTAATGAGTTTTTAATCAACCTCATTATAATAGGCTCCACATGTGAAGAACTGTTCTGGGCATTAACACCTTGTTCACTCATCAGAGTTCAATCGAGCATGGAGACAATCGAAACGCATGTCTTGTCACATGTCACCCATTTCCTTACACCTCCCTCTCACGAGTTTATAGAGTAAGAGAAAACAATCCCGTGCCTTCCAGCAAATGCGATTCTCGTCGAAACTGGAAGTTTCGTTTGAGAATGTTCCAGCACCTTCACAAATCTGACAAGGCATTTATAGTACAGTTCTGCCCTCTGCAGTCAAAATTAGCTCATTACATCAAGCAATTTATATTACCCTTTACCGATGTGTGCTGCAGCAAACTTCTAACATGTAACCGTCCATTTTACTCGTTCATGTATTGGCATTTATTAATGCTTATTCACAAATACCACAACATCGAGCTTTTAACTGACAGTGAGTATAGAGAAGACTGAGGTGATGCGGGTCGGGCAGCAGAGACAAGAAATTAATATCAGATTAGAGGGGAAGGAGATCAGGAAGGGAAATAGGTTTGAGAGTCTGGGAGGAACAGTGACTGGGGATGGCAACCTCGAGGTAGAGGTGCAAAGGAGGATTCAGGTGGGTGTGAATGTATGGAGGAGGGTGGAGGGAGAATGGCAGACAGAAAGGTATCAAGAAAATTGAAAGGGAAGGTTCTGATGTCATGTGTAATGCTGACCTACCTTTACGGTCTGGAGATGGTGGCACTGACAGAGAGACAACAGAGGTTGCAGGTTTGCGAGAACTGGGTCAGGAGGATTGTGGGAGTGAAGAGGGTGGCTAGAAGGAGGATGGATGAACTGAGGCAGGAGATTGGTGAAATGCCAGCTGAGATTGGCTGGACACTTGGTGTGGGTGGGGGAAGAGAGAATGACAAAGAGAGTGGATAGATTGAGTGTGGTATTGGGAGTTGCATGAATATTAATGTATGCATGATGAGCCAGAACTGATGAAGCAGAACCGAGAGTGATGTCAGCAGGCTGTTGAGGAATGAAGGAGGTGAGAGCCGCCATTAAACGATTGAGCCAAAGGACTTGCGTGTTGGCTGATTTTACTATACATCATATTGGTGACAGAGGTGGAACTGCTCACCTTGCTCTGACATCACCTGCTGCATTCTTACCAAGTCCGGGTGAGCCTTCGATATCTTTTACCTCTCGGATGCACATATTCGAGAACTTCATGCTGGCGGTAAATGATGACACACTTTCTGATGCGAGGAAGAGCGCATTGCTTCTACACTGCCGAGGAACTGAAGGGAAGTGTTTATTCTATACCCTTCCTGTTGATGGGGACACGTACTCTGCTGCCGTCGCTGCATTAACAGCCTTTTTCATGCCAAAGGTGAACGTTGTTTTTGGACGATATATGTTTCGTCAACGAGCACAGAGGCCGGGTGAATCGACTGCTCAGTTTGTTGCTGCTTTACGTGAGATTGCGGTTAATTGCGAGTTCAGTGATCTCTCTGATGAAATGGTATGAGATCGGCTCGTGGAAAAAAAAACCCTCACAGCTCGTATTCGTGAATGGCTGTTTTGGAACCGGAGCTTACACTGCAGAAAGCCCTCGTAATGGCGAGACAAATCGAATCAGCCATGGTGGAAGCAAAAGCGATTGCATGTGACACGTCGACGTCCTTTCAGGATGTTAAAACGATACCAGCACGTACCATCGTGGGGCAATACAGACGCAACCCCATCCACAGGGACACATTAAATGAACATGCAAAGTCAAATTTTTCACAGGCTCGACAGGTACGCCAAGAGAGTACTTGTTATCAGTGTGGTTCTGCAATGCACTTAGTCAATTTCCCCATCCATCCCATCCATTGGGACCATACTCTGTGCAGAGCGTTGGTGCTGCCGAAGCAGACTCCTTGGCTATTGGGCACAATCCTGGACGGGTCGCCACTCCGACACAGGATACCAGCAAGCTGGCACTCATTTTGCTGACCTCGGACGGATGATAGGTCGAGTTAACCCCCACCCGGTAATATTTCAACAGCTGAGCAGGGTTTGAACTCAGGAACCTTGGATCCCAAGCCTGCCACCATAACCATTAAGCCAACACCAGGCATTATTACCCCAGATGTCCTGCAAAAGATGTAAATTGCTGGCAGTGTGGCAAAAGTGGACATTTTGCTAAAGTATGTCGCAGTGAAGACCACAAATGTCAAGTGCGGGAAGTGACTGTGTCAGATGTTACTGTTTTAAGCATAAACACACAAGCCTCTGAACAAATTCGAAGGAACATATTTTGTGATGTTCATCTTTGCACATCTGATGGCTCGGCATGCTCAGCTAAATTGCTGGTGCACACAGGTTCAGTCGTTTCCATTCTTCCAGAGTCTACCTACCTGGAGCATTTCAAGAATGCACTTCTTGCAGAATCAAAATTACACTTGGTGGCTTACCTTAAAAAACCGATCTCTGTAGTTGGTTGTCTTCAATTACAGGTTTGACACAACCATGTTTCTGTGCCTGCTGATTTCTTCATTGTGCCTTCTGGCTGTACAGGAGGATAACTTGATTGGGGGCACTCACCGTGTGATAGTGCCTACAAAATTTCAACCCAAGTTAATCCAGCTTGCCCATGATACACATGAAGGTATTGTAAAGACTAAACAAAGGCTGCATGACCTCTACTGGTGGCCAGGGATGGATTCCCACGTGGAAGTTGCCATCAAGTCCTGTATTACTTGCCAAATGCATGATAAAACAGCTGTAAAACGGGTTCCACCTTTGCAACCAGTTCCGCTTCCTCATGCTGCTTTTGAAAAGCTTGCCATCGATGTAGTGGGACTACTTGGTAACGGCCAAATGGACTGTCACTATGCCATTACCTTAATTGATTACTTCAGCAAATGGTCAGAAGTCGCCTTTACGTCCCAAGTTACATCTGCTACAGTTATCAAGTTCCTGACTGCAGTGTTCAGTCATGAAGGAAACCCACGGGAACTTATCTCTGACAATGGATCTCAGTTTGTTTCATCTGAGTTTGAAACATTCCTGCAGGAAAGAAACATCAAACACTGACGTAGTTCTATTGCCCACAAACCAACGGGGAGATAGAACGCTTCAACAGAGTGTTTAAGGACTGTTTACACACTACAAATCTCGAAGGGAAGACCTCGAAATCATTCGTACCCAACTTCTTGCAAACACATAGAGCAAAAGACATGCAACAACTCATCAGACCCCTGCTGAACTTCTACATTGGCGTACATTGCACACCAAGTTGCACACTGGGGACCATCAAATCAGTGTACCTGCTGCAAGACTCGAGTATGTGAGACGCTGTGTTCAACAGAAACAAGGGAAGTCTAAACGATACACAGACAAGCGTCGGGGAGCAAAACTTTCCACCTTTCAATGTGGTTCTTTCATGCGAGTTCGGAAACCTGGACCTCACCAGAAAGGACAAAACAAGTTTACCCAACCTCTCAAGATCATCTTCAGACTCTGATGGGAAAGTGTGGAATGAAATTCATCTAGCACCTGCAATTGAGACCTCAAATGGACTTTCTGCTGGAAATACGACAGGTTCTGAGGACTATAGGTCACATAGCTCTGTCCAACATATGCCTCCACAAGTTTTTACTCCAGGTGTTCGTTGTGGGACGAGATATTGTCGAGCCCCAGAATGGACCAACGACTTTGTCATGTGACATACTCACTATGTTCTTTGTTTTTTTTCTTTATTGGTTCATGAGCCCCAGCCAGAGTGACCACTATATTCGTTATGTCTGTGTGTCTGTCTCCAGAGCATAACTCCGTGGACTTTGATCCGATCTTGATGAAACTTTGTTATGTGTTCGATATCAATGTCTAGTTGTGTTTTCCTGGATATGTTTTTGTGTTTTCGATATCAATGTCGAGTTGTGTTTTCGATATCAATCCTAAACTTAGGATTAGATGCTGTCCTCATGACAAACCTTGGATGACGATATCAGTGTATAGTTGTGTTTCCACCCATTGTGGGTGGAGCCACGCCCAAAAAATAGCCATTTTTTAGGGGGTAGTTGGATTAAAAATCTATCTTCTCGGGAATTGACTGAATGGATTGGGTTCTTCGGTATTTGAATAGCAAAATGAATTATCTAAAACTTGTCGTTGTCCGATTTTTCATTTTCATCCCAAGGTCAAGTTCACAAGGTCAAAAACTTAGAAAATTGTGAATTTTGACATAAAAATCATACGACCACCCAAACTTTGAGAGCTCGGATGACAATATTTTTTATGCATATAATAATCTTGAGGTCATTCCCCACCTAAAGTCTTGAAACCATTTTGCTCTATCTCGAACACCTTACCCGTGGCGCCCCCTTCAAGTTTGTTTTTACGCTGATTTCATCAAAGTATGTATAATCCGAGGAGTGTGAAATGCCATATAGCCTATATGACGTTATATTGTTCCTGGAATGTTCCAGAGGAAGTTTTGCACCAAAGGTCATAATCCTTGACCTTTAAAGGCCACAAAGCTCAAATTTTCAAAGTTGTGGGAATCGAACCGGGTTTTCGACCTTCTTCGGCGAACTAACTCCAATAAGCTATATCACGTATCCCGTTTCCTTATTTTAATGTCCATAACATTGTTTTGTGACCTTTAAAGGTTACGCAAAGGTCAAATTTTTAAAGTTGTTGAACGAAACCAGGTTTTCGACATTTTGCAGCTAATAACCTGTCACTGTACCACATCATGTTGATCATTTTTATAACTTGGTCAAAAATTATCACATTGTCTCATCCTTGACTTCTGAAACGATCTACATCGTCAAATACCGCTCGTGAACCATCGTCGTCTTCAGACTTGTTTGTTGCTATTTTTCACGAAAAATGGAATATGTGGTATTGGGAGTTGCATGAATATTAATGGATGCATGATGAGACCAAACTGTCGAGGCAGAACTGAGAGTGACGTTAGCGGGTTGTGAGGAGTGAAGGAGGTGAGAGCTGCCATTAAACGATTGAGCCAAAGGACTTACTTGTTGGCTGATTTTACTATACAACACTGAGAGAGCAAGGTAGGAGGAAAAGAGGTAGACCGCAGTTGAGATGGGAGGATTGTATGAAGAGGGATATCCGTAAGGTAGGGGTGGCTCAAGAGTGGAGAGTGTTGGCTGAGAAAAGAGGGAAGTGGAGGAGTATTGTGGTCAAGGCTTTGAGAAGCAGTTTGTGAGGAGTATCACAGCTTGGTGCCATTGGGCCTCACCCTATATAAAGAGAAGAGGAAGAGGAGTTGGAGAACAGAACAGCCATCTCCCCATCTCTTGCCTTTCATCTGTCTCACTCTCCCACTCTTGTTGACTTTACACCACTTCCAATATTGCTTCTGCTCAGATTCCTTTCTGGTTTTGTGAATAATAAAGAAATCACAATTTTCTTCCATGCATTTACGAGTCCACTTTCCACCTGGCTGCAATGTTTGTGATTTTGTGCTCGAACTTGGGCCACAAACTCTGAGGTTGACTGTCTCTCCTTCCCTTCCTTCCAGTCCTTTGAGAGTGCTGTCCATCATCACCTCATGTTTTCTTCCATATCTATCCCTGCTTTATTTTACTCTTACTTCCAGCCCCCCCTCCCACACCACCCCTTTACTGATGCCACTCATACACTCATGCATGAAGTCTTTGGCTCCATGCTTCCCTTTGATCGCCTGTCAGTTTTGAAACTGCTGCCTTCTATTGTTTCGCTCATCCATGTGAAAATAATTATGATTGCAAATAATTCTTTCCACCATTATGTATTCCACACTATAGACAGCAGCAAGCTTGTCTTCGACTGACCAAGCAATCATGGAATGTTTGGTAGAAGGAATGTTTACGTATGAAGTAATGCTGAATGAATAGTTCCTTCATGTCATTTGTCTATTGAACCAGGAAAGGGTGACCATTTCAGCTGACAGGTAGAATAATTTCTGTGGGTGGGGTGGGGTGGGGGGAGTAGTGGGTTGACTTTACCCCTGAGGTTATGGCTATAATTTACAATCTTGCCTGGCTGCCTGCGATACCTCACCTCCGATTCGTCAAAAGACGCAGCGGAATTTTTTTTTACCATCAAGTAATTCTATCAATCAGGTCTCCAGCTCTACTTCCATTCGAGCACACCTTGTGATGCAATAAATTATCAATCCGGCACTTTATACCTGGACCAAGAATCATGGCACTTCTGCATCATACTGTCTGGACAATGAGTACACTCTTTGAGGAGCACTTTGCAAACGTGCAGCTCTATTTTGATGAATACTTCCCATATGCTTCGATAAATTCCCCCCGTAAATTGCACGTCAGGAATGATATGTCCTTTTCTTGCATTTATTAAAATAATTTATGAATGTGATATTACCAACCGGATATTCGTGCCTCCATTTCAACTAGTGATCATTCGGTGATACTATTTCATCCACATCAGTGTATTCCACCTTGGAAATCGGTAAAGACTTTCTTCTGACCCTTCCGCATTTCATAGATATGCATTTTTGTTCAATGGATTGTATGCAGATAGATTGTTCAGTAATTACTGATTGCAAAGATGCTAATGTTATGACTGCGCAATTTCATAAATTAGTCAATAATTAATCAATATAAACAACATTTTAACGCTAGTCCTACAAATATATTTTATGACCTATTCTTACCAGTTGGGTGTGTTCAGACCCTAACTAAAAAATAAACTCAATTTCACTAAATCTGCCAAATTTTCACATCAATGACTAAACATGGTGTTTTATTGATGAAGTCAACAAAGATAAGAAAAATCGATATAAAATTAACCAACCAACTGGGAATTTGATGACCCCAACTGAGAAGCACTAAATTTCATTCAATCTGCTAAAGTTTCACATCAATGAGGAAACATAATTATTTTGATTGGATGATGTTTTGCTGATAAAGAAGCAGCCTGGTGTTGGCTTAGCGGTTAGGGTGGCTGACTTGGGATCCTTGGGTCCTGAGTTCGTGCCCCGTTTTTCCACTGAATTAATACCAGGCGGGATTGACTCAGCTTATCATCCTTCCGAGGTCGGCAAAATGAGTACCAGTATATTGGTAATAGAGACACTGCATCAGCGGCAGAGCCATGTCCCTAACCAATGATGCAACCAGCAGCCATAAGGCTGCACAAGAGAGATAGAGATAGAACAAACATAAGCAGAAATTTTTTTTTAGAGTACTTGCCCGTTATAAATACCATATGAAGTTATCATGTAAACAAATCAATGAACGAAAACAACTGGGGTCTGTTTGGACCCTAGAAAGGATTTGCTTGTAACTATGTGCAGCGAGTTTGGATCATAAAACATCATATATATTTATTCCCGGCACATATAAGTAAACAAACTAATAAAACATGAAATACATTGTCAAACTAATGTAGAAATAATACATAAAAATGTATGCCTGGCGTCTAAAAAGACCCCTATTGATAGGACTAAGGTTAAAAAAAAACTTAGGATTATATGCTGTCCTCATGATAAGCCTTGGATGACCAAGAGTATTCATAGACTCTTGGTTCAACGTGATGTGGCATTCAAACGAGGGTCTGACACATACATATATCTACAAATGAGCTTCAGTGTGAAATCAAACTGTCAAAGATTAACTTATATAATCACAAGATTGACCATTTGAAGCAATCACAATCAGAAAAGTGGCATCAACGAATTAGAAACACAACTGGATTGCGTAAGTGAATTATATGCTTCCCTGGTGTTGATAAGTCAACTGAAATTGCAGTTGAACTTGATTCTTATTCTGTGCAAATTTGTTGCACTCTCCCCCCCTTAAACTTGTCTTTGCTGGCACCCTACCTCCCAGCCTCATCACCTCCCCCGATTATCAAGCGTTATCAAGTTTATGAGTGTTTACTCCATTGGAATGTATCCGCATCTGCATCCTTTTGATTTCCACTCACAACTTCTTAAGGAAATTTCATACGAATTATCTGAGACTTTCACTGAACTTTTAAATTTATGCCTCATATCTGGATGCTTCCCTGACACCTGGAAAATGCATCTGTATGTCCATTTCCTAAAACCACCAGTCACAAAACACGACCAGCTTCGCCCACTATCGATTGCACCTGTCATTTCTCATGTCTTTGAGAGCTTTTTAGTTGACTGGGTGATGGAGAATATTTCAGATGTGATTGATCCACAAAAATTTGGTATTAATTTTTATCTTGTGCAAATTTGTTCCACTGTTCCTCCCTGAAACTTGTCTTTGTTGACACCATCCCTCCCAGCCTCATCACCTCTCCTGATTATATTGAGCATTATCAAGTTTATGAGTGTCTACTCCATTGGAACGTTTGGAACTGCATCTGTGCGTCCTTTTGATTTCCACTCACGACTTCTTAAGGAAGTTTAATATGAAGTGTCTGAACTTTTAAATGCATGCCTCATATCTGGATGCTTTCCTGGCACCTGGAAAATGCATCTGTATGTCCGTTTCCTAAAACCAACCCAGTCACGAAATACGATCAGCTTTGCACAGTATCTATTACACCTGTCATGTCTCATGTCTTTGAGGGCTTTTTAGTTGACTGGATGATGAAGGATATTACAGATGTGATTGATACACAAAACATTGGTAATTTGAAAGGATGTTCCATCAATCACTATTTTGTACCATATGATGGATTGTACAAACAAGGGCCTCAACAAACAGAACTACTATGCAAATTTTTGTCCATTTGACCATATTAACTACACGACTGTGTTTGAAAGGATGATTGAACTTGGAGTGAACCGTGCAATTCTGCCCATGATTTGTGTTTTCCTATCACCGTTATTTCAGACTGTTTGGTACAATGGAGCTCCTTCCGACTTATTTCAACTCTGATGTGGAGTGCTGTAGCGCAGAAAAACTGGGCCGATCATCTTCCTCGTGATGGTCCATGATGCCGCTGCTGCGGGCATACACCAATAGAAATACATCGATGACCTTGGTATCGTTGAAATCTTGCAAAGGACTGAGAAGTCTTGCATGCAATCACATTTGGACTTGCTTCATGAATGGTGTTGTGACAATCGCATGATGCCAAAGCCAAAGAAATGTAGGATAATGGGGGATATCATTTATTTTCAAACCACTACCTTCTCTTCAACTAGCGATCAATGGTGTTTCCATGGAAACCGTTTCATTTATGAAGCTTCTCTGCGTCATAATTCAAGACAATCTGCAGTGGAATCAACAGGTTGAGCATATGGTTCGCAATGCTTCTCGGCATTTCTACATCTTGTGTAAGCTCAAAAAGAATGGTGTGAAAGTTGGATACTGAATAATGATCTACAAGCTGTACATTCGCCCATCGTGTAATTTGGAGCCCCTGTATAGAGTTCAGTTCTCATGATATTCCAAATTGCTGATATTGAGCGAATGCAAAAGAGACCATGTGAATGATCACCTTTCGAAACCATCTTCCGATGCTGATCTTTTATATGCTTTCATTTATGCTTCCTTTGCTGATCGTCGCAGTAAACGCATCACAATTTGCTAAGTCTGTCTGTACTCGATTCCAGTTATCATCGCCACCATCAAACTCGACGAGCGGTATCGAGATGTACAGTCGTTGAAGAAACTCTAACCAAAATGAAATGCAACAGACCTGAACACAATGATACAAACAGTTCCCCATTCGATTCCTTGTCCAGAGTAATATCTCAACTATTTTATATCTATGTATTTTTATATGTTATTACTTGTAAACCAAATATCCTTCCTACTCAGACGTTTTATATACAGAGTCAAGGCTCATGGAAGAGATCAGGATGCAACAGAACGGAAGGAAGAGCAGAAAGAGCAGGGGGAAATGCCAACTGCAGGGACGAGGGACAAAATAGACAGACAGACAAGCAAGAGATGTAAGTAAGAATGAGGGGTAGTGAAAGATGGATGGGGTACATAAGATGGAAGCAGAAGCAAGCTCACAGGAAGGAAAAACTTGGAAATTTGAAAGGGGTGGGAGGTCGAGGTGCTCTAACAGGGGTAGAAAATATCATGGTTTTTGGAGTAGAGAATGATCGGGAGATGGTGATGAACAACTGTCTTGATGACCTGGAGGGAAGATTATATATATGGAAGTAGCCAGATTTCTCTGTCCCTATCACGCTCTTTTTGCTGGGATGGCATTATGCTGAGCAGTAGACTAGGCCTCTACAGACATGCACGTCATCTGACATCCAGTGCTCACCCCACTGCATTGCTTCGCTGATGGCAGTCGAACAACATAACCCATATATCTGACTTGACTATTGACGTTCATCAGTGATGGGTGAATGCCAGACGCTAGGCATCAAGAAGATCGATTTAGTAAGATGGCGGTGTAGTAATGGCAGGTGGGACGTCATTACAGCATTACACCAAGCGCTATGCCAGGCCTTTATGGTGATGTATTATTCATGAGGCAATGAGAAGTGGTGTATTATTTCAGAAGCCACTACTGATAACTGATAATTCATAATTAATTATCTTACATTTCTTAGTTATTGAATGATAACTATTATCGTGACACAATATTCCCTTTTTTTGTGACTGCAAAGTTAATCAAGATTACCTGCGTGACAGCAGACGACAGCTAAATAAGTCCACTTAAAAACCACTTTATTATTGAGTTCTTATTATTTATATTTTAAAGTAAGAATTTTTTTTTTTTTTTACATACATGGTCAAAGCTCGTGGAAGAGCAAGGACACAAAACAGGTCACGACACAACATAACAAAGGGGCAGCGGGGGAGGTGATGAGGCTGGGAGGTATGGTGTGAGCATAACAAAGCAGGGTGAAGGGAGAAAGCAGACGGAAAAGGACAAACGGGGGATGCACCGAACGATGAGGGGTAGGGAAGAACACAATGGTTGGACAAGATGGATACATAAGTAAAATTTTGGGAGGGGAAGAGGGTGGTTTAACTGGTAAAGAAAAGATCATGGTTTTTGATGGGGGATGACTTGAGATGTTTATGATGGGGGATGACTTCAAAACAGCTGTCTTGAAAACCTGGAGGAAAGAATGAGATTGAAGAGAATGTGGAATGTTGTTCCACAAGTGGGAAAAAGAGGAATGAATGAGTGGAGGTGAGCAGTGAGTCTCGATTTTAGGAGTTATACCAGAAAGGGGTTTATGGAGAACTGCTTGCATCCTGCAGAAACCTGGGAGAGGGAGGTGGGGCAAAGTGTGGCGATAGCAGAGGGTCAAGACCAGAAAGGTGGTGGAAAAAGGCAGAGACCATGGACGGGTCTGTGGTGACAGGCCCCTAGACTCAACTTCATCACAGGAGATTCCATTGATCTTGAAGGCCTTGTTTTCAATGGCATCAAGCTGAGCAAGGTGTGGGGCTGTGGCACCAGCCCAGAGGGGAGAGCAATATTTCATAAAGCTGAAGATGAAGGCCTTGCAGGTGAATAAGAGTTCATGTGTGCCAAGGAAAGACTGCACGACAAAAGATGACGAGTCAGCGGCTGGCTTTGGAGATGTGTTTTGCCTAAGACTAATGGCTGAGAGTGAGACCCAATAATTTGAGTGATTGAACCTCTTCAATTTTTAATAAAGAGGATGGAAGTGTTTGCCAGATGGTCTTTTTGGAGACAGACAGAGACAGAGACAAAGAATCTGAGATTTGTCAGGATTGAAAGCCATATTCCAAGTGTTTGATCATCTTGTGATGTTATCAAGGTCTGAAGAGAGGAAATAGGCTGCTGCCTGTCTCTCTGAAGGATGGGGGATGTGATGGCAGAGGGTAGAGTCATGAGCTCAGATAAAGGAGATTTTCTAAAGAGTCAGAGATATAATTGATGAAGATAGGATCGGGCCGAGAACACTGGTTGGGGCACTCCACCTTTGACAGGAAGTGAAGATGATAGGATTCCATTGAGAACCACATGTTGGCTACCAGAGTAGAGAAAGTCGGTAACCCAAAAATGGAGTTGGTCTTGGATTCCATTGGAGAGAGTTTGGAGAGCAAGGCAGGATGCCAAACTGGATTGAAAGCTCGACATATGTCCATATAGATGACCCTGATCTTGTGTTTCACATTGTGAGCCTCCATCCATTGTTGGAAGAGTATAAGCAGCATATCCAAGCAAAGCATGACCTGGTCTGAATCCGAATTGATGAGGTGAGTTGAGGTCGTTTATTTTTATTATCTTGCCAAAACGAACTTTTTGCAAGATATGTTGGTCAGCTTGTATGTTTTTGGTTTTTTTTTTTTGTTTGTCTGTAATCACGTATAAAAAATTCTGCAGAGCACAGTTATCATTGGAAATTTTTGTAACTTCACATATCAGAGGCCTATAGAGGTCCCTTTCAGCGCATAAAATTTTGAAGGTCAAAGATCAAGGTCACTTTGTCGCAAATCAGGGGAGTCGACGAAACCCTTATTTTTTGAGTAATTTTGATCGGATCGTCTTCAAACTTCATGAGAATATAGTTCATGGTCTGGCACTCAGCTGATTAATTTTTGGTGGTGATTGGCCTTGACCTTCATGGTTAGCACCTGAGGTCAAACATATTTGACCCCAAGGTCAAATTTTCAAGTTTTAGGAACCATATCGTGTAGTACCTCAAATTGAACACCTTGATGAGTGCTTTCTAGATATGTCAAGCTTGAGACGTTATGACGTCATTTGGTGACGTTATGAGGCAAATGCATATTTTTCATGGTTACTCTGGAGAACGATTCTCATCGGAATCTCTCGTAGGCAGATATTCCTGAAGGAGTCGCTCCTGGTGGATAGCATCTCTGTTCACCTCAGTGTGACCTTAAAGAAGTCACACGTGGTCACCTTTTGGCAAGATACGGGTCACCCTGCGGGTGACATTGGTTTATTTATTTATTATTATATACAAAGTCAAGGCTCATATAAGAGCGAACAGAGAGAACATATAAGAAGGGGAGCAGGAGACAAGAGGGACAAGAGAGGGAAACACAAAATAGTGGGGAATGGAGATATGAGGAGATCTGAGGAAAGGAGAGTAATGGGGCAGGATACACAGGGTAAACAAAATGGACACGACAGGGACTTTCAGGAAGGAAAGCAGGGAATTTGAAGGAGGTGGGTTTGCAATGGATTAACTGGTGTGGAAAAGATCATGGTTTTGGATGGGAGAAAATAAGAGGTGGTGGTGAACAGCTGTTTTGAAGACCTGGAGGGAAGCGTGGGATTGTAGATGTGCGGAAGTTTGTTCCAAAGGTGGGGAAAAAGGAGGAATGAAAGAATGAAGGTGAGCAGTGATTCTTGATTTTGGTAGTTTTACCAGATGGGGGTTGCTGGCAGACCTTGAGTACCCCACATAGATATAGGTGGGGGGGGACATATCGCAGAGGGGGCGAGGCCGGAGAGTAGACGGTAGAAGACAGAACGACCACCGACCTGCCTGTTGTGAGAGAGTGAGAGACCCAAATACTCAGCCTCATCGTGGGGGATACCAGTGATATTAAATGCCTTGGTTTCCACAGTATGAAGCCAAAAACGGTTTGGGGGGAGCACCAACCCAGAGGGGAGAGTAGTGTCCCATCAAGCTGCAGATCAAAGCTTTGTATGTGGTCAGGAGCTCAGGTGTGCCAAGGAAGGACTTTACATGACTGAGGATGCCCAATCGGCAACTGGATTTGGAGGCCAGCTTGGAGATGTGGCTTTTCCAAGAAAGATAATGGCAGATAGTGAAGCCCAAAAGTTTGAATGAAAGGGCTTCTTCAAGAGGATTGTTGAGAAAGTAAATGGGGGAGTTTTCCAGACAGTCCTTTCGGAGAGACTCTGTGAGTGTGAGATTTATCAGGATTGAAACACATGTTCCATGTGTTGGACCAGCTTGTGGTTTTATCCAGATCTGCAGAGAGTGAAGAGGCTTCTGCTTGCCGACCAGAGGAATGACAGATGGTACGGCAGAGGGTGGAGTCATCAGCAAAGAGATAAAGAGGATTTTCCAGAGAGTCAGAGAGATCATTTATGAAAATGAGAAAAAGCACTGGGCCCAGAACACTGCCTTGACCTTGAGCAAATGAGAGGGTGAACAGGACAGAGAGAGGGTGAGCAAGAGCAGTAGAGCAGGTTTTTCGGACATGTGGTCTGATGCTGTCTGAAGTGGTTGCAGAATGTGAGTCGAGGTTTGACAGCAAGCTCTCCACCTTTTCAGAAGAAAAGGACACGGAGTCCAGGGACAGCTGTGTGCGACTGGGTAAGGTGGGGGCAGAAAGTGATGGGTTTGGGACATAAGATTAAGAAGCAAACACAGAGTTTAGACATTCCTCCTTTTGACATTCAGTTTGAGAAAAGGAAGGATATTATGTCAACTGATGATGATGGATTCCATGACCTTGCTGAAGATTGGAAGCAAGCTTATTGGTCTGTAATTAAGGGAGTCAGTTTTTGTACCTTATTTATGCAATGCATTGGTGTTGGCTGATTTCCAGGTAGAGAGAAGGCAACCAATGGAAAATTATACGGTGAAAAGGGCAGAGATGGGATGTGCAAGAGCAGTAGAGCAGGTTATTGGGACACATGATCTGATGTCGTTTTGTCCAGTTGCAGAAACACATTCGAAGGTTGCCAGAAACTTCTCCACATTCTCAGGTGCAAAAGACAGAGTCCAGGTAGAGTTGGGTGTGGCTGGGTAGGCTGGTTACATCAAACTAGAGCTTGGGGACACAAGATTTGGAGTTTGGAGAGCAAGGCGAGGTGCCAGCTTGCATTGAAAGCTCATGATATGTCAAGGGAGATGGCTCTGATCTCACGTCTTACCTCCATCCATTGTTGGGAGAGTAGAAGCAGCATGTCCAAGGTAGAGTGACTTGGTCTGAATCTGGATTTGATGATCTGAGATGAAGCCATTTGAGGAAAAGAAGAATATAATACCAGCTACAATGATGGATTCCATGACCTGTAGCTTGCTGATGATGGGAAGTAAGCTGAGAGGTAACACAACACAAGGATATTAGACGCAGGTAGCGGTCATTCTGCCCATTATGCCTGCACCACATCAACACCACACCACTTTATCAACACCAGATCAAAACAAGAAATGTGCAAAATATTTATGTTTTTCACATTTTTTTTGTTGTTCTTTCGTCACTTGGAGTCATAAAAGTCCTTTGTTTAAGTGCCACGGCTGGTGGGAGGTGTTTTTGTTTGGTGTTTGATCATAAAACCGGAATTTTATTATCATTATTATTATTATTATTATTATTATTATTATCATTACATTAAAAAACCATGTTTTACCTAAATGGAAGGACATCACGTTTTCTTGTGTAAAATTTACTTTTATCATTCCCTCTTGTGATGTACTCTTCTCTTGTCAGGGCTCTACTGTATATTTCTAACCTGGACAATGATGTGATGCACTCTCTTGTGGGCCAGCAGACAAAATCAACTTTGTTGTGGCCAAGTTTTTGTTTTGCTTGTAAGAGGGTGGGGGAGGGGTGGCATTCAAATGTTTTTATAATGAAATTCTCAAATATCCCAAAAAACACCAATATTTTTTCAATACAAGAATTGTCGCGTTTTTGGCCACACACCCGACTTCTTAAACCGGTCAGTGTTGAAGTCACAAACACCGAAGCAGATCACCTCGTGGATGACTGTTAAAACCACAATTTAGTTTCAGGTGTGCACCCAAACGGAAGGTACATTTTGAAGTAAGTCTGTAGTCAAGAACATCCCCCACCCCCCCCGGCCCCCTTTCCCTGCCCTCTCTCCAATACACCTCTCACCACCACCCCCATTTATTAATTAGTAATTAAGAACTTATACCCAACAGGGAAATCCAATTAAACGAAACCATTGAACACAGAAAAACAAATGAGCGAGGTGGAAATGTCTCTGAGTAAAATATAAATAATTTATTATATTGGATAAAATATATAGAGCACACCTCGAGATAAACAGACAGGCAAATATGACAAATTTATAACAAAGAAAGGAATGAAACCCCACTATGGTGCTACACACACAACTTTTGCACACACCAAAATGGGCCTGGGCCCTGGGTTTGAAGGATATAATGTCTCGCTGGGTGATGGAGAGGTGAGGAATGCCGGCAGGGTGCTCCTGTTGGACAAGAAGCTGACCAGCAAAGAGCATAAGAACGAGTACCATAAAGACCCAGCACAAAGATGGAGGAGCGTAGGTAGACGCGTCATTGAAAAGTGCAGAGGGATGCATCTCTCGAGCTTAGTGCAGAGACGCACAGCTTCTTGTACCCTCTGGCTGCATTCTCCCACCCCTCGGGGTAGCAAAGGATTGTCAGATACCAGGGGCGGATCACCACTGCTCCACACGTCCATTAGAGGCCTATCATGGCCGCCATGGGTGTGCTTGCCGTTGAAGACGCCGGCGGTCTCTGCACATGCACATGCACAAATGGTAGCCAATTGCAGTTTGACGTGCTCAGCACTGTGCCCCAAGAATCATGTGTGTGCACTGGAACAAGCACACACCAAACACACACTCTTCCCAGGCAGCCTTCTAACCAAGGGTGGTGCGAGTCATTTAGGGGTCCCATACAAAATTCAAAAACGGCCCAATGGGGTTCCCGTGAGCCCTGTCAATCTGTCTTCCACACTAAAATACGCATTTTGCTGTCCGTCCGTCTGTCTGACGTCGATGTATTCGGTTTTTACTTATGTAATCTCAACCAACTAAACTTGCCAAGGGGACTCTGGGTCATATGGCAAAGGTTGTAGCAGCTTCATTTCCCCCCATCAGGAGTTCCAAAGGTGAGATGATGCAAATAATCTTTGGAAATGTGTACGTATTGTGTTACTGCTGGTGTTTGTGGGAGAGTGCATTACTAGTGATGTTTCAGAACCCTCAATTGTATCACGAGTAAGAGGACTCCGTGTTATTTTTACACTCACCTCGCCAATGTTGCTTTTGACTCAGTTGCCAAAAATCCGGGGGAATTCCCATGTTTTATTGCCCCACCCCGCCTTTTGGAAAAGTGTGTAAAAAAAAAAATATATATATATATATATATATATATATATATATATATATATATATATATATATATATATATATATATATATATTCAACAGCTTGAGCGTCGTTCCACCTTATTGTGGTATTTTTCCAAGGCCACTTCAAATGTCAAAAAGAATAATTACAATAGCATAGTAATAATATCAACATTAGTTTTCTAAAATAATAATAATAATAGTTCAATAATTGGATGTAATAAAAAAGGATATGCCTGGTGTTTGGCTTAATGGTAAGGGTGATGGGCTTAGGATCCCAGGATCCTGAGTTCAAATCCCACTCAGCCATTGAATTAATATCAGGTGGGGTTGATTCTGCCTGTCATCCTTCCGAGGTCGGCAAAATGAGTGCCAGCTTGCTGATATCCTGTGTCGGAGTGGTGACCCGTCCAGGATTGTGCCCAATAGCCAAGGAGACTGCTTAGGCAGCACCAACGCTCTGCACAGAGAATGGTCCCATTGGATGGGTGGAATAAAAAGGATAATAATATCATCCCCCTGGCTGGTCCTGTAGATAAATTTCTTCTTCTTCTTCTTCTTCTTCTTCTTATTATTATTATTATTACATGCAATTAGAATAACGGTAACCTAATCTCACCACCAACGGTAAACACAAACTCATACAAAAAGCTGATCTTGGGGTGTGTTCTATTAACAATCGGCTTGCTGTCGCTTGCCTAGCCAGCTGTCCCTTATTAACCATTTCATTGGAGTGCTTAAGCCACTTGGTGAGTGCTCTGCAAACTAATTGGTTATCGAACACACTCAAGTGCAAATGCTAAGCCGAGAACTCTTCTTCTGGTTCTGCCACTTGTGTCATGAAAAAAGTTCATTTTGAGTGATTTTCAACCATTTTCGTTTGTTGTTGAGCTATTTTCTGCTGTTCGGCACCACTGGGGTGGATTACTTTAAACTTTGGGACAGGTGCTTTGATTTTGAAAACCTGCAACGTTCCACCATGCATACGGGTTAGTCCATTTACTAATGAGGGTTTGTTTTGTGATCGTACAATAAATTGTCATGTGGATTTCCTCAACAGTTTATGTGTGTATTAACATAAGGAATTATATAAAATTATTGTGATTATTGTTGTATTTGTGTACATTAAATGTAATTATTATTCCACTTGCTTTCTCTACAAATACGAAGCTCACCCCCTAATTTTGTAATAGTCCTTTCGAGTTAAACATCAGGTGAAAACATATTTTTAAATCGTTTCATAACATGACAGTGCTCTTTACTTAAGATGGACTGATGGAGCATTCCCTTTGTGCTGTGTTTATCACCACTCACAAGTTGATATGTTTTGGTGGCAAAGTGGGACCCCTTGTTGTCTTGGGCCCCCTTGTTGTCTTGGGACCCCTTGTTGTCTTGGGGCCCCTTGTTGTCTTGGGGCCCCTTGTTGTCTTGGGGCCCCTTGTTGTCATGGGACCCCATGCAATTGCAAGGGTTTCACGCCCCTACCGCTGCCTCTGCTTCAAA
Source organism: Eptatretus burgeri (assembly GCF_056783735.1). Classification (NCBI taxonomy): domain Eukaryota; kingdom Metazoa; phylum Chordata; class Myxini; order Myxiniformes; family Myxinidae; genus Eptatretus; species Eptatretus burgeri. The sequence continues at coordinate 28,050,932 of NC_140966.1, read as the reverse complement.
CACAGATTCACGTGCCACCATGGAAGCAGCCTTGACATCCTTAACACAAAAACAGACACACTTAAACTGTCTATTTATCAATATATTGTGGCATCGACGGCTCAACTAACATCGAGCCTGGCGCACCGGGAGGTTAAAACCCTGTGATGTCCCAAGCAGCTCAACTCCTGGGGAGATGTTCCGAATTAATGGAGGACAATACACGCGTGGGTCGTGCGGAGAGTCATGAAAACCTTAAAGCTTTTTACAACCAACGGGCTTATTTCCCGAACCACAATAAATAAAAAGAACCAGTGATGATGCAATCGCGAGGAGATGACGGAGGGTTGTGAGGAAGGGGATACAATCAATAAATAATTATATACAATGACAATAATAACAAGGGGTGCCAGGCACAACAAATCCTGCCCATTTAAGGCATATAGTTATTTTGGGGATCAAATTAAAACTTGATACATCCTTAACCTGAATGTTGATTATAAGGAATATTTTAGTCTTAGTTTGAAGTCAATTAAACCATTTTTGATGAAGTTATGAGCGAAAAACGATTTTGATCTTTTCGTGACCTTGACCTTGACCTTTGATCTAATTGGACCCAAAAGTTAATCGGGTCGTCCAAGGTTCATTGCCCACCTGTGGATTGAATTTGATCATGTTTGCATAAGCCATTTTGCCGTAAAGTTGCTAACAGACAGACAGACAAAAAATAAACCGATGTCACCCGCAGTGTGACCCGTATCTTGCCAAAAGGTGACCACGTGTGACTTCTTTAAGGTCACACTGAGGTGAACAGAGCTGCTATCCACCAGGAGCGACTCCTTGAGGAATATCTGCCTACGAGAGATTCCGATGAGAATCGTTCTCCAGAGTAACCATGAAAAATATGCATTTGCCTCATAACGTCACCAAATGACGTCATAATGTCTCAAGCTTGACATATCTAGAAAGCACTCATCGAGGTGTTCAATTTGAGGTACTACACGATATGGTTCCTAAAACTTGAAAATTTGACCTTGGGGTCAAATATGTTTGACCTCAGGTGCTAACCATGAAGGTCAAGGTCAATCGCCACCAAAAATTAATCAGCTGAGCGCCAGACCATGAACTATATTCTCATGAAGTTTGAAGACGATCCGATCAAAATTACTCAAAAAATAAGGGTTTCGTCGACTCCCCTGATTTGCGACAGTGACCTTGAACTTTGACCTTGACCTTCAAAATTTTGTGCGCTGAAAGGGACCTCCATAGGCCTCTGATATGCGAAGTTACAAAAATTTCCAACGATAACTGTGCTCTGCAGAATTTTTTATACGTGATTACAGACAAACAAACAAAAAAAAACATACAAGCTGACGAACATATCTTGCAAAAACTTCGTTTTGGCAAGATAACAAACAAACAGACAAACAAAACGGACGATTACAATATCCCGCTCCCTCCCTCCGGGAGGCGGGATAATAACAGACAGACAGACAGACAAACAAACACACAGACAAATGAAAAATCATGCTTAGCACGACACTTGGCGAATTAGTTGACCTTTCCGTGTGGTGGTCCAAGCTGTAATGTAATGGAATGTGTGGTGTTTATTTGTTCGTCATTAATAAAATGAGGCGACGTCACAAATAACAATTATCAGGCGCGCGTTGTCATGGTAACGGCAGCAGATTGAAAATTTTCACAACTCATTTAAAGCCACCATGTGACATTCAACAACTTATTATCAGTGCTTGTTGCCTTCATTGTGATCGTAGAAAATATTTGAAAATACCTAGGAACATTGCTTTTCAACCAGCTTTACGATCCCATTATCAGGTTTGAAATATGTTGTAAAACAAAAATATGTATTTTATATGTGTGTTTTTCATGTTTTGGGTGACCCTGACCTTGACCTTGGGTCAATTTCGATCAAACTTTGTACACATGTTAATATTACATGCATAAATAGACAGTATAAGTTTCTATATAATAAGTGCAAAACTGTTTGAGAAATAGCCATGTGTAATTCACAAAATTCGCCATTGGTTTATAATGGGCGATAATATAAAGTGATGCAGAATCCAGATCCTGATCCTGAACATCACCAAAAATCACATATCTTTTTGCACTGTGGATTTCTATCAGCTGTTAAAATTTCATCCAAATCGGTTAAGAATTGTGACCTGTAAAACAAATAGAATTTTTTTTAAATCACGCCAATAGCTAAAAACTTTGAAGTCATACGCTTGCGAAAACTGTCCATAATTTGTACTAACATGCATTTTAAAACATTTAGATATTCCATTGAAGTTTGTTTTGGCGTCAACAGGAAGTCACTACGACTTCCGGTTACTGAGTTATGTTCACAAGCTTGTTTTCACCTTTTTTGACGTAACGTCGTGACGTTAAGTGCGATTATGACGTGATTTGATCCCAGACTATTTCAGCAAGATTGGCTATCACATGTTAAAATTTGAGAACGATTGCTTCAGTAGTTTCGGCTGCACACGAGCGTAAATATTTTTTTTAAATGACGTCAATAGACAAAACTTTGACGTCATACGCTTGCGAAAACTATGCGTAATTTGTCATAAGATGCATTTCGTAACCATTTACATATTTGAATGAAGTTTAAGTTGGCGTCAACCGGAAGTCGCTACGACTTCCGGTCACTGAGTTATGTCCAACAATGTGTTTTCACGTTGTGTGACATCACGTCGCGACGTTTAGTCCGATTAAGACGGGGTTTGGACGCGGACCGTCTCAGGTGGATTGCCTATCAGGTGTAAAAATTTAAGAACGACTGGTCCAGCCATTTCGGCTGTAGATGACTGGACAAACAAACAAACAAACCAACAAACGGAAGATACCAACATACTTGACAAAATCGAAGATTTCGCCAAGTAACAAACCGGATGATTACAATATCCCGCTCCCTCCCTCCGAGGGGCGGGATAATGAATCTAAAGAAACGAAGGCGCCTCACTCCAGACTCAGTTACAGATGGGAAAAATGGAACAAAAACTGGGGGACTCAGCTCTGCAGGCAGTAGGGACGAGCAGGGGATGAGGAGGATGACGATGAGGTGAGCAGACGATTGGGAGATGAAGATCAGGACAATGAGTCGAAGGCACATGCGCAGGCTGATGAAATGGAGCAAGGCAGGAACGATGAAATGGGCAGAGGCAGGTAGGCAGTACAAACAAGCACAGGATGAAGAAAGACATGCAGGATGACCTCCTTCGAGGTCTTTCTCCCTCCAGTTGTCCTCAGGCTTCAGAACTTTTTCTTCAGTCAGACCTTCCAAATCGGTTATCTTTCTTTGTGTTCCCCGTTCTCCTCAGACATCGATCATTTTCCCTCGGGCTTCTCATTCTGTCATCTCCAACTCTCTGACCAACTGCCTATTTTGCTCCTCCCTTTCATCAATCTGGGAAATGCTCCACCCCTCCCAGGTGATCCATCGCTCCATCCACCCCCCCTCTTTCATGCCGAGTCTCACCCTCTCCAGGTGATCCACCCCCCCTCTTTCATGCCGAGTCTCCCGGCACCCCCCCCACCCCCGGTAGAGGTTGACATAGAGCTTATACAAACGATTTCCTTGACCATAATCCCTAACTAATTATAACCTCGCACCACCCCCTGTATGGTTCACATGCAAGCAAGACAATTCTTAAGCTAACATTTCCATACTTATACATCGAGATGGCTATCTACCCACTTGCACACGGACCATGCGACTCAATACATTTCTATCTGCTCGAGGGGAATATCTAACCCACCTCCACAAACGTATCAATATGTAGGCTAATGCCGTCTGTCTGTCCCACCCTGAAATACAGAAATGCTCCTCAGAGAGAAAAAAAAAATTCAGCAAAATTTGCTACAAATTAATTCAAACCTATGGGGAAATTATAATTTTTTCAATCGGACCAAAATTTTACCTGGGTGGTCTCAAAGGCAGCGGCTCACTGCTTCAATTGCTCCCAATTTTTTTTTTCTTTCTGCTGTTAAGAAATATGTCGCGACGTATTTGCTGTTTCGAAATATACTGATTTTGAAATTTCACAATATTCTATGCAATATATTGAATTGGCTAATGCTGTCTGTCTGTCTGTCTGTTAAATTAATCAAAACCGACGGGAAAATTATAAACGTACTCCCTCAATTTAGCTCTTTCAACCAGCGCAAGAATTAAAGACTTCCTTTTCTTTTTCTATTGTGATATTTTAACCACAGGCTTCCAGCTTTAGTCGTGCTTTATTGCCATATCTGGCACCCTCCCCCGCCCCCCCCACCACACACATACACACACACACACACACTCACATAACAGAATACACTCAGTGAGACATGGATTGTGTATGTGTGCCATTCAGAGGGTGAATGCACAAGACAAAATATTTAATTGCCTTTGAACGGGGTATGCTAGTTAGTAGGTGCCAGGTACACCGGTTTGAGTTTGCCAAGAGCTGCAATGCTGCGGGGTTTTTCACGCTCACCAGTTTCACGTGTCTATGAAGAATGGCCCACCACCCAAAGGACATCCAGCCAACGGCAGACAAGTGGTCGAAAACGGCTCTGATGAAAGAGGCCAAAGAAGGCTGACATGAATTAGACAGAGCAACAGAAGGACTACAGTAAGTCAACTGATAGTCCAGTACAACATTGGTGCTGAAAGACCCATAAAATAATACACCACTCTTAATGCCTTGACACAAATAGGGTATGGCAGCTGATGACTGTACAGAGTTCCACTTCTTTGAGCAAAAAAAACAAGAACCTCCGGTTGCAGTGGGCCGAGGAACGAAAACACCTGACACTGGAGGATTGGAAAAACATTGTTTGGTCTGATGAATCCTGGTTCCTGCTGTTTCACACTGATGGGAGGACAAGGGTATGGAGAAAACTACATGAGTACATGCATCCATCATTCCATGCAGGCTGGTGTTGGTGGTGTGATGGTGTGGAGTGCATTTTCATGCACACATTGGGTCCCTTGATACAAGTGGAGCAACGTTTGAATGCCACAGGATATCTGAAAGTCATTGCCAATCAGGTGCATCCCTTCATGGCAGCAGTGTATCCAACTTCGAATGAATTTCTTCAGCACGGTAATGCCACATGCCACAAGACTAGGATTGTCCAGGAATGGTTCCATGAACAAGACGGTGAACTCAGCTTTCTGCAGTGGTCTGCCCAGTCACCAGATTTCAATCCAATTTGTCGTCTGGGATGAGATGGAATGAGCTATTCGGAGTGGAGATCTACTCCAAGCTAACTTGACAACTTTGGGAAGCATTGGAGTCAACATCGGCCAACATCTCCGTGGAACGCATTTGACACCTTGTAGAGTCCATGCCCCAAATAATTGAGGCTGTTCTGATTGCAAAAGGGGGTGAAACTCAATATTAGCAAGGTGTTCCTAATATTTTGTACACTGAGTGTACATGATTAGTCGGGAAATGTTTCTTCTTCCTCGTTATATACAACTTGCGTGTTGAAAAAGGGGAAAAAATGTGGTATTTGCTGAATGATTGTGGGTGTCTCTTTCCAATTTGTTGTATTTTTGAATGCCCCACATATTTACTATGATGGAGAAAACTATGGTGGAGAGGTATTTTGCCCAACCTCCATATCATGCAAGTCAAGAGGATTGGGCATGGGCTGGAATAGGCACTGACTCAGGTTAAGGCATGGTTTACGTTGTGGAGCAGTGGTCGAAGAAGGGGATGTGAGAAGGTTCACCTCTGATAACTAGATTTTTTTTATGGTTGTCCAACAGAATACTAGTCTAAGGCTCATGTAAAGTGTTGGCATTGGGGCCATGCAACACATACAGTTGCATGAGTCCCAGAGGTAACAAGGGCCCCCCACGAATGACCGATCGTGGTACACAATCTTTCGAGATAGGGCCCCCGAGGGTGATGGTGGTAGTAGAGGTGGTGAGTTTCGCTTTGCTTACGAAACACATCAACTTGTGAGTGGTGTTAAACACACCACAAAGGAATGCTCCAACTCGAGCTAAAAATATCACATGATGAGTCGGAAAACAAAATTTTCTCCTGTAAATTAGGGGTGAGGTTCGTATAAAAACCGGTCAAGTGAAATAATAACTACCTTGAATGTATACACAAATACAACAAGAATGACAATAAAATGTGGAGAATGCCTAAAGTCGATCCAAATTGATATTGCTCAGTAAATCCACATTATGATTAATTGTGCGATCAACAAAACAATCCCTCATTAGCAAATGGACTAACCCACATGCGCCACTGCGGAACATTGCAGGTTTTTGTTTTTTTTAATCAGAAGTATGTTGGATCAGCTAAAGATGAAACAAAATTACCAAAATCGATAGCTCAACGGAAGGCAAAAAAGTTTGAAAAATCACCCAAAATAACTTCATTTTCATTTCAGAAGAGAATTAGCGTTGGCGCCATCTTCTGAAACCAGTGCGAGGAACAAAGTAGCTACAACCTTTATCTTTTGATACAATTAGTCCCCCTGGCAAGTTTGGTTGAGATTGGACAATTGTCCACCCAATGAATTAGCCACAGATAGACAGACACCAAATTGCATACGAGTATTTTAGTATGACAACAGGGCTCCCATTGGGCCACTATTGTGTTTTACACGGGGCCTCCAAATGACTAACGTCACCACTGCTCGTGTCAATGTGCATCGCTGGACAAGATTTAGTCTATCTTGCCATTTCCAGTATGGCAGCAGCATGTCATTTTGGTAATCATCGTCTTATCAATGTTTCGTTTGTAAGACTATGATTACCAAGCATCTCGCCATCAGCCATGACCTTTCCTGCTCTGTGGGTAGGTCATAGTAAGGTTGCCTTCCAATGCCAGCAGAAGACTGGGGGTCTTCCGTTGATCTCAGTATTTCCTTGGAAAATCAGAGCTACCACAGCCTGCAAGGTCCTTTCCTAGCTATTGCTCAATGTAGTACTGCTCTCTGCTCTGGGAAAGTGCCGAAGCATCACATCTGTCTCTCCTGGATTCTGTGGAATCTAAAGCTCTCAAAATTAATGGGATATCCAATGATGAGGCTACTTTGTTCTGCAGGGTGGCATCATTGGCTGATGGCGTGGCTGTGCCGCTTATGCAATGCCATGTGCTGGTTAGGGCAGGAATTTGGCCATTGAGCCAGCGATAGCCCGCCTACTCTTCGTGAAGGACACCATGGGGGTCTTTAACATCCAGCGATAAATGCCTTTTTAACGTCCATTCGAGGAACAGCACCCACAGTGATGAATCATCCTGCCTGTGAAACACTGGGATGGCAGTTTAAAGTTTGGTCGGGATTCAAACCCAGGCTAGACATGTGAGAGGTGGCTGTGTGTACCACGTGGCCATCCTGTCAGGCCATGATGAAGCTGAGGCACAGGGTCTGTTGCTTTATTATCACAGGCAGGTCGATAGTCTCTCTATTTTCTCCTGTCTATCCTCCAACATTTCGCTCTCTGCTCTCTCAGTCCTCCGACCTTATCCAACAACTCTCAGATGCACGAGCTTTTCCAGTAATCCCTTCCTGAATTAACTTCCAAAATCCAGGTTGACTGCACACCTGAACTCTTTCATTCTTCGCCTGCTGTTTATGGAATCGCATTCCAGAGGCTGTTCTGTCTCACTCTTCCTTCCAGAACCTCAGGCAAGGAGTGCACCGCCATTTCTTGTCATCATCAGTTCTGACCAATGATCTTTATTATCCCCATCAACCTTTTCCAAACCGAACCATCTTACTTGGTAGTTTCTGTGTTTCCTCCCCAAGTCCTCCTCTTTTCCTGTTCCTTTATGACTTTGATGTTTGTCCTACTGTCTGTTGTACCTTGCTCTTCTACGAGCCTTGATCTTGTAGGAAACGAAAAAAAATCCATTGTTTTGTCGTTCCACAGCAGCCAGGTTAAGAAGCAACCCATCGCAAAATAATTTGACGTGCCTTGTGCCCAGATATTATTGCATGCATATGCTGAATATGAAAGACATGCATCCAGTCGTTTTTGAGGAGAGGCTCTGGATGTGCACATGGACGGACAGATGCACAGCCCGACGGACTGATAGAACCCAATATATAACCCCCCAGCTCGGCTCATGCCCAGTTGCAGGCTAAAAAGACAAAGTGAAGCAAGCAGTACGCACTAACTTCTGAACCTGGTCATTGTTGTAAGTGACATAAGTCAAAGAAGCTCACCTATGAAATGAACTCCAAGTTTTGGATAAAGAAAATGCTGTCAAGTAAAAGACATCCTGTCAAGCACCTTGATGTGGAATTCATGTCTGAAGGAGGCCTTTGCTCATGCGCAACTCTCATTTTCATCTTTACGAACTTGACTCATTCTCAAGAGGTAGAGCAACACTTCAAAAGCTTCGTTTTTTTTTATTTTTTCCAGAGTGCGTTTGTCCACAGTCTGTTGAAATCTACAGGACAAAGCAAAATACATCGGTCAGTCTAACCTTCATAGTTAATGCAGAAACAATGTAGCTCTTTGATAAGTTCACAAATTAACACATAATTTTAACACGATGTCTGAATCCTATTCCTGAACAATAACATATCTATAATTGTCCTCGTTCAGTCGGTATGAATCATATTTGTATCCCTTTAGTACGCAGCATGGATTAAATTTGGCCCACGAGAGACTATCGGAATCAAAGTACAAAGGTTTTCCAATACTACACAAAGGAATTCATCAATCACGGTTCAACCAAAGCCAAAGAGGAGAAATGCTTTTCCTACATTGCCAAACACCGAGTAAGCATATGCATCTCCTTATTACTGCCAAATTAAATGATTTAGATGCAAAGGGTGACGATTACAATGAGTTCGTGCACCATTAACGCATTCTATTTCAGTAACCACCGGTCCTGTCTATTATTTCCTTGCTTTTAGCTGGCCTGAGTATGTTTTGATTCTCAGCCATTATCACCCATCTCTTAGTCTTGTTGTCAGTCTGCAACAGGCTTGACAATTGACAGCAGAGGAAAAAGCTATCAACAGTGCACTTAAAGCGAGAATATTTGGCCAGAAGACTCTATCCATTTTTTTAAGAGTTATAGCCATTCTTATAGTTCATATTGATGAGGTCCTCAACTTTCTTCCTTGAACCTTCCCTTCCAAACCTCCGCTTGAGGTTGCACAACCTTATCCCTTTTGAGATTCACAAAGTCATGATGGGTGAAGTTTAAGTTGATCTATAAATTTAAATTATTCCTTATTCCGTTGATTTTAAAAAGGTTAACTGTTTTGCACTCTTGGTTTCACTCAGAAACAAAACTCTGAGCTACTTGTACTGCCCACCACAAAATGGTGGTGCAACATCGGGCAGTGGACGTTCAATTTATCTAAAAAGAGTGTGCCAAATTTTATTTCACAAGCAGGATATTTTGCAAACATGATTCATGCCTGTTCTCCCATCATTTCAAAAGTAAATATTGAGCTTTTCAAATGCAGTGCAGGAAGTGGTTGCCATAAACGTGCGACAGACAAATGCTTGGACAGACACTATGGTTCGCAATATATTATCATAGATGACTTCCCTTCCAAGGACCTCCAACACAGAAAGAGACCATTCGGCCAATCAAGCCTGCACAATGGTTTCCAACCTATGACAGTTTTTTGTGTACAGAGTTGAGGCTCGTGGAAGAGCTAGAACCTTGAATGGATCAAGACCCAACATGACAAAAGGAACAGTTATGAGGGGGTGGGGCACACCAACAGCAGAGTTGATGGACAAAATAGAGGGAGCCTTGGACAAACAATGGGATGGGGAGGAATGGGGTGGACAGTGATAATCCTTGAACTTCATGATAATCATCAAACTCTGTCACAGAGCATCGGTGATGCCAAAGCAGCTTCCTGAGCAAGAGTTGTACTGTGTGGTTTGCAATTGCCTTCCCAGCTGTAGTTTGGGCAGGAATTTGGCCATGGTGCCAGCTGCTTCTTCTTCTTTCGTGTGGTCTGATCATCAGTCATTCAAGATGTAAACCCATCAAATCTCAAGCATTTTCAGGCATGCTGATCAAGCTGTGACAGAACGTTCCAAACTCCTATCAACTTGTGGATGGGACACTTCCACCAAGTGTTCCGCAGTTTGGGGCACTCCACAATCTCAGCTTGCTGTGTCAGGCAGGTTCTAGGTTTACATGCAAGCCTTAAAGTGTCCAATGCCTGTATGCAGTCTGTTCAGGTGGCACCACTCCTTTCTTGAAAGTCTGCAGCCAGCTGAAGATGTGGAAATGGGAGGCAGATGCTGCAGTCTGCCTTCAGATTGCCTCCTTTTCCACTCTAAGAGGAGCCACTGTTGTCTGTTCTCTGAGTTGTCAGCCTCAATGTACGATTGGGCTGCTCTGATGAAAGATTTCAGACTCTTGAGTCGTTGAGTTTGCAGTGGTTCGTGCATCTTGTTGTGGATGGGATGAACTTCAGTCAGAAGATTTAAGTGCATCACGTCTGGTTGCTGCTTCTCACCTTCGGTGGTGAAGCGGGATGCCAGCGAGGAGAGGTAGGTGGTGGGTATGTTTCGGTCTGAGGCAGCTATTGATGAGTCTTATTGCAGAATTGAGCTTGACTTGCACTTTCCTTGTGTGCACACTTCTAGCCCAAGCAGCAATACAGTACTCTGCTGGAGCATGCCAGAGTGGTGGAGCGTCGTGTTTGAAATCTGCTCCCCAGTCATGGCCTGCTCATTTCCCTAGCAGGTTGACCCTTACTGACATTTTTCGAGCCACATTCTCAGCATGGTTGTGGTAAGTAAGGGTCCTGTCCAACTTAATATCAAGGTATGGCAGGTCAGTTTGTTGGTAAATTGAATTGGAATACCATTCAATCAAACTTGGGTTGTCTATTGGTGTCTTTGTTGCTCAGGTGAAAAGCTCAGCAGGTGGTCTTCTGCACATTAAGACGAAGTTGCCATTGATGGTAATCGTTGTGCATTGTGTAAACATCACATGACAAGGCCTGCTCTATGTCCTGAAAAGTGTCACAGGCCTTTAGGATGCCTAAATCATCTTCATAGGCCAGTTTCATACCAGAAGTGTGCAGCAAGTCAGCAGTATAGAGGTTTAAAAGTTCCGGAGCAAAAACAGACCCTTTGGGGATATCATTCTTCAGGGTCCTGGTCCGGCTGGGTAGTCCATTTATCAGCACCCAAAAAAAGTGGCTGGCGATTATCTCATTGATGACGTGTACCATACATCTGTCTTGAAGAGCATTATATAGCCTGAGAAGCAGGCCATGGAGTCAGACAAACTGTGTCATTGGCAGATGAGGGATCAATCATGAGTGCATCACATTTCTTGTTGGCCTGAAAAGCATCGTCAACATGTTCTGTGGCAGCCGGCACCTGATATTCTCCGCTCCTGTGTTTCCTGAAATCTGCTTGTTCATTACGGAGAACTTGCTCAAGCAGTGGCTCAATCCTGTTCAGCATGACCTTTTAAAACAATTTGAAAGAAACCGACGAGCGAGATTGGGCAGTAGATCTTTGGGTCATTTTTCGGCTTATTGGGTTTTGAGGATCAGATATCGTCCGGACTAAATAAGCATCAAAATCTGGAGAGAATCAGATAATTTAAAGAAATAAACGAGTCTTATGACTAAGCCGATATACCGATTTACTTTAAGCAAGAAAGATTATGTTCCCTCCTCCATACATGCACAAGAAAATGTGAAATTTCCAAAGCATTAAACTTATCGTTTTCTACTGTTTGGGGAATTATATTGAGTGAACAAAAAATTTAGGAACATGTCAAAATTAACCAGCTTCATTCAGCTATATGATTTCATGCATTCACTGCTGCACCTCGTGCCCTGTCCCCCAGAGGGACTGCCTATCCATAGCATGTGCCAGATCTGTGTCGATACTTTCAGAAGTTTCACGATGTGCTCTACAGGGAATCAAAGCAAATCTGGTGAAAAAACGGACATTTTAAAATAAAGTTATAACATTTGCGTGGACCCCGAACCGATGTACCTTGTGACGCGTACATAAATGAGCAGGCAACATGGCGCATTGTCTGCAATGTTTATTTCATGGGCGATTGAACTTTGCGATGGGTCCAGGCTGGTTCTGCTTTAAGCAGCGACTCTTTTATGGATAAAGCCATTATTTGAACAAATTAATTTTATTTTATTAACTGCTGTGTGCATGGTGTAGACCAGCTTTAAAGTTAAAGGGATCCTATATGATATACAGCGACAGCCTGGCCAGCCGTTCCTTATCAAGCATTTAATTGGAGTGCTTCCTTCAGTGCTTCAGCCACTTGCCAAGCGCCCTTTGTCAATCATGATGATGCGCTACATCCTTCTGAGCAAATCGTTCACTCACAGCGGATGCTTTTGCTGCGCCACGTCATTCAGAGTGAATGGTTCATGCTCCGTCGCCCTGAGCGAGTGGTTCATGCTCCGTCATCCTGAATGAGTGTTTTGTGCTCTATCATCCTGAGCGAGCGGTTCATGCTCCATCACCCTAAGTGAGTGCTTCATGCTCCGTCATCCTGAATGAGTGTTTCGTGCTCTATCATCCTGAGCGAGTGGTTTGTGCTCCATTAAGCTGAGTGAGTGGTTTGTTCTCTGTCATCCTGAGCAAGTAGTTCGTGCTCTGTCATCCTGAGTGAGTGGTTCAAGCTCTGTCATCCTGAGTGAGTGGTTCACGCTCTGTCATCCTGAGTGAGTGGTTCACGCTCTGTCATCCTGAGTGAGTGGTTCACGCTCTGTCATCCTGAGTGAGTGGTTCATGCTCTGTCATCCTGAGTGAGTGGTTCGTGCTTTGTCATCCTGAGTGAGTGGTTCATGCTCTGTCATCCTGAGTGAGTGGTTCATGCTCTGTCATCCTGAGTGAGTGGTTCATGCTCTGTCATCCTGAGTGAGTGGTTCATGCTCTGTCATCCTGAGTGAGTGGTTCATGCTCTGTCATCCTGAGTGAGTGGTTCATGCTCTGTCATCCTGAGTGAGTGGTTCATGCTCTGTTATCCTGAGCGAGTGGTTCATGCTCTGTCATCCTGAGCGAGTGGTTCATGCTCTGTCATCTTGAGCGAGTACTTTATGCTCCGTCATTCTTTCCGAGCGAGTTGTGAAATAACACGCAATTTCTGAGCCGTTTGCCATATTAACGTGTTTTTTAAATTGCTGAGCCCAATTTTTTTCCACTTGTCACATACAGCTGTTTATAAAGAATAATGTTGGTGTACATATCCCTGAAATGTCTATATAAATGCAACGTTGTTTTTTGCTGAAAGCTACTCAAGGTTTTTGGGTTGTATGCAAGATGTAGTGTAGTTGGTAATCACACTGATTCCAACCTGCTGATTCCCCAAAAATTTCCGATATCAGCCAAGCACAAGTATGTGTTTGTGTGTTGTTCAAAAAGCATAACATATTCTCTGCGCTAACTCCCCTTCCCCCATCTCTCTCTCTCCCCATCTCTCTCTCTCCCCATCTCTCTCTCTCCCCATATATCTCTCTCCCCATATATCTCTCTCTCTCTCTCTCTCTCTCTCTCTCTCTCTCTCTCTCTCTCTCTCTCTCTCTCTCTCTCTCTCTCTCTCTCTCTCTCTCTCTCTCTCTCTCTCTCTCTCTCTCTCTCTCTCTCTCTCTCTCTCTCTCTCTCTCTCTCTCTCTCTCTCTCTCTCTCTCTCTCTCTCTCTCTCTCTCTCTCTCTCTCTCTCTCTCTCTCTCTCTCTCTCTCTCTCTCTCTCTCTCTCTCTCTCTCTCTCTCTCTCTCCCGCCCTGTCCCTCTCTCTCTCTCTCTCTCTCCCGCCCCTGTCCCGCTCTCTCTCTCTCTCTCTCCCGCTCTCTCTCTCTCTCTCTCCCGCCCCTGTCCCGCTCTCTCTCTCTCTCTCTCTCTCTCCCGCCCTGTCTCTCTCTCTCTCTCTCTCTCTCCCGCCCTGTCTCTCTCTCTCTCTCTCTCTCTCTCTCTCTCTCTCTCTCTCTCTCTCTCTCTCTCTCTCTCTCTCTCTCCCGCCCCTGTCCCGCTCTCTCTCTCTCTCTCTCTCTCTCTCTCCCGCCCTGTCTCTCTCTCTCTCTCTCTCTCTCTCTCTCTCTCTCTCTCTCCCGCCCCTGTCTCTCTCTCTCTCTCTCTCTCTCTCTCTCTCTCTCCCTGTCTCTCTCTCTCTCTCTCTCTCTCCCGCCCCTGTCCCGCTCTCTCTCTCTCTCTCTCTCCCGCCCCTGTCCCGCTCTCTCTCTCTCTCTCTCTCTCCCGCCCTGTCTCTCTCTCTCTCTCTCTCTCTCTCTCTCTCTCTCTCTCTCTCTCTCTCTCTCTCTCTCTCTCCCGCCCCTGCTCTCTCTCTCTCTCTCTCTCTCTCTCTCTCTCTCTCTCTCTCTCTCTCTCTCTCTCTCTCTCTCTCTCTCTCTCTCTCTCTCTCTCTCTCTCTCTCTCTCTCTCTCTCTCTCTCTCTCTCTCTCTCTCTCTCTCTCTCTTTTTTTGTCCAATCCTTGCTCTAACCACTTCCAATACAGTACAACACCCCCCTCTCTCTCTCTGGACATATTTGGATGGTGTTTCCCATCCCGACAAAAACACTACTCGGACACATCCGATGACAAACTCCCGTTTGTGTCGTGACCAGAGTCAAACCCTTCCGGAGGCAAACTCCCATCCAGACATAAACACTGCCCAGACACGTCTGGAGACAAACATCGTCCAGAGACAAACTCCACCAAGACACATCCAGCACCAAGCTGGCCAGGGACAAGCAACGCTCGGACGTGTCCGGACAGTGTTGATGTCCGGACGAGAGTTTGTCTCCTGACAGGAGTTTGTCTCGGTACTTGTCCTGACAGGAGTTTGTCTCCGGATGCGTCCGGATGGAAGTTTGTCATCGGATGTGTCCTTGCAGCAGTGTTTGTGTCTGGACGGCTTGGCTCTGGATGCGTCCAGCGGGTTTTGTCTCCGGATGTGTTCGGGCGGTGTTTGTCTATGGGCCGTGTTTATTGTATGGCTGGTAGAAAATAGATTTCAGACATTATTTTGTTTCCATTTTCACTGTTATTCGATGCAGAATCATTTTGATGAAACAGTATGAATCGTAATTCACACTCCTCCACACATCTGCCTTCCCTTCCTCTCACCTCACACTATCTTCCCTCCTCCCACCCCTCTACGATCCTCCTCCCTCCTCTCCTGCGCTCTCTCTCCCCCACTCCTCTCTCCCTCTCTCCCCCGCTTTTTCTCCCTCCCCTATTTAGCGTCGGGTTGTATTTGCTGGTATATAATAAAATGGATAAACACTTCTTTTTCGTCACCATTATCCAACCTTTATTGTGTGGTTGGCCAGTGGAAGCTTAGCCTGAGTGTTCACAAATAATTAGGGTAGGAATTCGGCCATGGTGCCAGCGATAGCTCAGCTACTCTTCACAAAGGACACCATAGGATCATCAACATTCACCAACGAATGCTGGCAGACAGGACATCCATTTAGCATCCATCCAAGGGAAAGCACACATTGAGGATCCACTGTGGTGGTGAAACAGCCAGACTGACAGTTTATTATAGCTGGGTCAGGAAGTAAACCCAGGCTAGACAGCTTCGAGGTGAGTGTGCATGCCTCCAGGCCATCCTATCAGCCCAATATATGGATAAACACGATTTCCTTGTTTACTATCGTTCAATTTTGTTTTTCATATTTCCTTAGCTATTGAATTTAGTGTTAAACAGAAGAACTTGCATGATCATACACACGACGAGTGGGCTACTCCCAAAATACATTTGGAAGTCTTCGTTGTTTGAAAGAAAAATGTAAGAATATAAAATAACCAGCTCAACATCTCTGTTCAACTCCCCCGTTTGGTGTTTATTTTGGTTCATGGTTTCATTATCAAAACATATGTGGCATCCACAAAGCTTCACCGTGAATGATTAACAAAGAAAAACCAACTGAAGATAACAATACATTCAAAGCAGAACAACATGTCGATTGTTTCACCTTTCCCCTGGATTCTACCTCTAAAATTCATATACTCCAAATAGTGGGGCAACTTAGCTAAATATAGCATAACAATTGTGCATTTTGCGTTGAAAGCACCAAATTTGGCACGCTAGTAGCCAAACATATTATGAACAGATTTGGATATTGGGCCATCTCAATTTTTGATGGCAGTGGAAAATGGCTGCCACAGCCATCAGCGGCTGAATTTGAGATGGCCCAATATCCAAATCTGTTCATAATATGATAGGCTACTAGTGTGCCAAATTTGGTGCTTTCCTCGCAAAATGCACAATTGTTATGCTAAGTTGCCCCACTAAAAACCTTTGCTTGAATACTTTTCCCACTTTCACGTTGATCTTTTCTGAAAGATGGCAACTAAAGGGCTTCATGTTTCATGTTGCTTGCCACCTTGTCGTCATCGTTCATATGCAGCACATGCCTGCGGGTTAGCATCAGTTCATGCTGGGGCATGGCCGTGCGCTGATACAGTGCCTCCTTTTAGGTCAGAACAAGAATTTGAAATTTGGTTGCCGGTGATAACTTGCTTGCTCTCTTCACAAAGCACATCATGGGATCATAAATATCCACCGACTAATTAATAGCCTAAATGTCCACCTACAGACGGCACACATATTGATGAATCACCATGCATGTGAAACACCAAGATGACAGTTTACAGCTGAGCTGAGATTCGAACGGAGGCGAGACATCTCATGGCAAAGGCACATACCTCCAGGCTATTTTACCAGCCTTGCTTGCCATATGAATGACTGTGGTTTTTCTGGAGACTTATTCATACCCTCTTCCTTTATGCACCTTTATGCAAAAAACATCAATGCACCAAATTTTTGCACTACCTTCCAGATGAACGAATGATGGAGGATTGAGGGATGGAAGACATGGCTGAGGATTTGACAATAATAGAAGGCATTTCTATGGTAACATCAAGGCTTTGGTTGCAGAGCAGTTGCCATAGCCACAAGCAAAACGGTTGGAGGGGAAGATGGGGATGGAGGGGGTTGATGGGTGAGCATTTGTGTGAATAATTCATATTGTGATCAGAGAGCGGGCTGTGCAGACAGCTTGTCAGTTGTGATATCAACCACATGTACATGGGCAGGAGAAAGAGGTGGGGGAGAGAGGAGGAGATCAGTGCAGGGCATTACCATGGACCGCGACTCAAAAGAGGTTAATGTGGTGTGAGTGAGAGGGAGAAACACGAAAAGGGGAGAGGGTAACAGAGACAGATAAAATATATGGAGAAAGATTCCTTGGACATTGCCATGGTCTACCACCCAAAAGAGGCAGCATGTATTGGTAATGTGCATTTGCACAAGTTTCAATCAAAATTAAAGTTGAATTGACACTCATATCCTTTAAAGGGAAGCATTGTTATCGATATCACACATTGGTTAAAAGGGTCATTCCATAGAATATCTGACCATTTTGTCTGATTCATAGATTGTATCAGGAGATGATCACTGGATGACTGGTTCTTGATTTATACATGACAAAAGCTTGTGTCGGGCGTTGATGTTAGCACCATAGTCAAAGCCATGAATAACCCTTAGCTGCTGAAAGTATATGCCACAGTCCACAGCCTGGGACACCAGAGAAGAAGCCAGTCACTTTATCCACTTCAATACCAATATGTGAAGATGTAAATGTCATTAAGCCTTAAATGTTCTGAACATACCTCTTTTTTTTCTGATGATTGCAGCCAGAAAACTTATAGTTGTCAAGTGGTAGATTAAATCAGTCTTTCCAAGTCA
This sequence comes from Eptatretus burgeri, assembly GCF_056783735.1. Lineage (NCBI taxonomy): Eukaryota > Metazoa > Chordata > Myxini > Myxiniformes > Myxinidae > Eptatretus > Eptatretus burgeri. The sequence continues at coordinate 28,033,240 of NC_140966.1, read as the reverse complement.
AGTAGGATATTATAAGAGGAGCAGGTAACCTCCAGATTACCCTCTCCCCTCGCAGCTGCAGGCATTTCACGTGGTATATGTTTGGGAGACTCGGTGGTGCACGTTTCTGTCTGTGCTGGAGCTGATGACTCGCCAGTAAGTCATGAAAACTGTCCGGTTTCCGATGGGGGGTGTGTCGCATTGAGATTCTCATGAAAACACAGAATGTTACTTGTGAATGCCTGCACCTGTAAAGGAACTCTGGGAAGGGAATGATATGGCAAAGGGCTAACTTAATGTAGCCTTTCATGGTCGCTTTATCCAGCTTATTTGGCAAGAAGCGCATGGGAGGAGTCGATATGTATATGTATATATGTATGTATGTTTTTTCATATATGAATATATACATGTAGGAATGTATAGATAGACACACACACACACACGAGTATATTCAAAAAGTATCCAACCTTAATTTTTCGTGTGTAAACAAACGAAGCTAGGGAAGCGTGGGTTGGTGCACGTATGTAGGCGATCCTAATTCGTATGCGTGAATATTTTCCCGCCTGCAGAAGCTGTCAGTCGCCGACAGACCGCCGATGAGTGAGGAAGTGAAGGTGAGCGCCGTCGGATTTTCGTTTTTGACAAAATGACGGATCACTGTGGTCTCATCCCCAGTGATCACTGTGTTGAAGAAGTTGGGATCGCTATTCACAGTCTCCAGCATGTCCTGTGCGATCTCCAAACGGAGTTGCTTCTGCTCGATCGTTAGCAGCTTTGGCACGAACTTCGCTGAGATTCTCCTTAAGCCCAAATCCTCAGTCACAATGGAATGAACGGATCCAATGCTGACGCCCGCCTCGTCTGCAAGTTCTCTGATCGTGATTCGACGATCCTGCATCAGCAGGGTCCTCACTTGGTCAACAACGATCTCATTTCGGGATGTTGAGGGCCTACCAGAACGTGCTTCACTTTCCACTGATGTGCGACCATCTTTGAAGCGGTTGTGTAACTCTTTTATCTGTGTGGTGCCCATTGCTTCGTTCCCGAAGGTCTGTTGAATCTTGCGGATCGTTTCCACTTGGGAATCGCCAAGCTTTACACAAAATTTGATGCAGTAGCGTTGTTCAAGTTTTTCCGTCATTTTGTCAAAAACGAAAATCCGACGGCACTCACTTACACTTCCTCACTCAACGGCAGTCTGTCGGCGACTGACAGCTTCTGCAGGTGGGAAAATATTCACGCGTACCAATTAGGATCGCCTACATACGTACACCAAACCACGCCTCCCTAGCTTCATTTGTTTACGCACGAAAAATTAAGGTTGGATACTTTTTGAACATACCTCTTATATGGATGTATGTATATATATATATATATATATATATATATATATATATATATATATATATATATATATATATATATATATATATATATATATATATATATATATATATATATATATATATATATATATATATATATATATATATATATATATATATATATATATACATATACCGGGCGTAGTGGCATGCGCCTGTAATCCGGCTACTCGGAGGCTTGGGTTGGAGGATCGCTTGAGAACGGGAGCTCTGCGCTGCGCCACGCTATGAGAGGGTGTAGGGCAGCTTGGAATCATGGCTAAACCCACTCCTTATCCCTGTGTCGTAAGAGGCGACCAGGGTTGCTTCACAAAGGGCATCCAGCGTAAAACCTGTGCCAAATCAGTATGGGGATCGTAATGGATGATCCGCTGTGGCAACCCCTAATGGGAGCAGCCGAAAGACGAACAACAACAACATGTGTATATATATATGTATATATGTATATATGTATATATATATATATATATATATATATATATATATATATATATATATATATATATATATATATATATATATATATATATATATATATATATATATATATATATATATATATATATATATATATATATATATATATATATATACATATATATATATATATATATATACATATATATATATATATATATATATATATATATATATATATATATATATATATATATATATATATATATATGTATATATATGTATATTGTGACGTCCACGGGACCTGAACAGTCCCGCCAACGTAGAATGAGCCGAAACGATGGAGGCGGTTTATTTATTTATAACCCAAACATGGCGGTTCTAATCGCTCTACTGCAAACGGGACGAGGAAGGTGGCACGAGTCGCTTTTCACTGAGTTGATGATGTTTATTTGTTTTTATTATTAACCAGAAATAACAAGACTCGGCAAGAAAAGGGATCCGGGGCGATTCGACGGGATGGTGTGGGATCGGACGTGGGGAAAACACAGACAATTCCAATGAATATACAATTTTCAAACCCTCTAAGGCGCCAAGTACACACACACACACACACACACACACACACACACACACACACACACACACACACACACACACACACACACACACACACACACACAGTAGCTACTTCTGGTGGTCAGGCTGGACCGTGGTGTGGACGCAACTGTCCCTGGATCGGCGTCGGATGAGCTGGCCTTGCTCTCGTCAGGGGGGCAGGAGAAACCATGGTGCTGTCGACCTCCTGGTCTTGGCCCAAGTCCGCTCACAGCCACCAGGGAACCAGTTCTGGCGCCAAGTTGCGAGCAGGAGAGGGATGCAGGTCCGCCCGCCGTTCGACCCCGTACTCCGAGTCAGCAGAACCCCAGAGCCAACCAAGGTGAGACAAGAGGCTCAGCAAGGCTCCAAGACACGATGAAGAACACGATCGAATCAGCACAACAACAAGTATGCTTCCCGCGCAACAGCCTCCACACCAAAAAAAACACGATCTTTTTGTCCCGATCTTCTTCCTCTTCCTTTTCGACCCCGAACAGAACCTTTTTATCCTCCCGTCCTCGTCACTTCCAATCGAGCCGTTTTATTGGCCCACCGCCGTCGCCTTCCGCCAATCGTGATCACGGGGCGGAGCCATCCGCAGCCCTGTCCTGTGACGTCACGGCCAGCCTCCAGGGACTACCAAAAGGGGTTTACGCAGACACACTTACCCTATCCCGTGTCCCTATCTAATTACGTGACAATTATCATTTCCCCCTTGAAGAAATGAACATTTACTAGACAACTTATCACCACTGAATTGCTACTTATTACATCGAGATCCTGGTAAACTCGAACAGCGTGGCATACCTAATTAAACATCCTAATTACCCTTTGAATGCATACCCCCCCTCAAACGTAACACTGCCCCCTCCTCTGGTACCGCAGCTCCTGCAAGGTATATCACAGGCGCTACCGTACCAGCCTTAACACTTACTGACTCACACCTAATTAACCTAACGAAATAAAGTAGGAGGGGCAATGGGCAGCGAGTCGCAGCTAACTTACCTATCCTGCTTAATGTACTACCCCCTTATGGCCTTATCCTCACCTAAACAATCATTCGTTTTTTATTTTATTTTTTTTATTTTATTTTATTTTATCACATGAGAGCACTGAGCGAAGTTGCACTCCATCTTCTGGATCATCGCTCTTGCCCAACGCGCTTCCAGTGATCTGGGGAGGGGAAACAAAAGGTTCCACAAACACACAACACTTATACTTTACATTCCTACTCTAAGCCTTAACGACACTATTCACAGGATATTTACACTTGACCGCCTCCCCCCAGTGGATGCTAATAGACCCAGCGTTACCTGGGGAGCCAATTTTCAAATTTGCTTGCCCCAAAATTATGCGGACATCATGCCCTTGCTGCACATGTCAAGTTGTGTGGGATCAAGTGGGACTCACACATCTTCACAACACTCACACCATGGTCATCATCACATTTCTAGGTCATGGTCCTCATTTTAATCATGCAGGCTGAATCCCGTCGTGGCCGTGGGGTGGGTTACCACAAGATGATGGGGGCATCTCAGGTGCAACCATGCCCACAGGTAAGCTTTAATCCAACCCGGACGTTTCTCCGCCCCACTCCCTTTGATTCCCTCCCCCCTGGTAGCCATCAGCTCTAATTCCGTACAACACTCTGGAAGGGGTCTCACTGGCTCCTCTGGCATTCCTGGGTCGCCAAGGTCCTACCCGCCTTGGTCGCCCAACCAGACCCTCTCCCAGTTGCCTCCAGACACTGTCACCATTAGCCACCAGGTGGTGAATCTCCTTGAAGGGGGTCGCAATTCACGCTCACCGTGAGCTTCAGCAATCCCTGTGGACAAGCACATCATCCCCACCCACAAAACCCACATGACTCTCCCACCCCATCGGCCTTACATGTGACACCTGCATTTCTAACACTTTGCCGACCATGACCTTCCCTGTTACCACACCATGTCCAATAAAAAATCAATGTGTGCACCATACATTTCACTTCTTAACTTAAAACAACTCACACAGCACTTCTCACCCGATCCACGCACCAGCCATTGGACAGCCACTTGTGCCCGCTTTGTTACCAATTACCGACTGTCCCGATTGTCACTCTAAAACCCAGCAGAACTTACAAACCCATGCCAATTTTCCCACAATTCATTTTTTTCCACCAAAGGAGGGCACTTCGCCACAATCTCAGCAGCCGAGCATGGCCGTATATGCTCAGCCCAATCTAGTCTCCCCGACCCCCGACAGTGATCTCCGGACCCGACCCATGAAAGGGCATCTAGGATAGACCTGGCGGTTCAGCAGGAGGATTCACCCTCTCCGAATCTAAAAGTCTATTGGAGGGTCCCTCCATCGCCGGGTACCGGCAATATCGTTGCATGTGTCCTCTTCGCCCGCACCGGAAACAACTCCCCATAAAAGGCCCCCGTGGGTATCGGTGTATTGTCTCTTCCGGTTCCGGACCCCCTCGGCCATAATCGAATTGCTCTATTGGCTGGGCTGGACCCCGCCGCTTTGGCACACCAACTACCGAATTACCCCTTATCAAACTTAACAGTTTCTGGCAAATTTCCTGAAACATTTGGGTAATGCCAATTTCTCCCAGCCCCCCTCCCTGATCCTGAATCTCTGCCTGTCGGATCATCACCGATGGCCTCTCGGGCACCCGACCCGGCCGACTCCACGAGGCCAGCCTGGCTGCGCACTCGGCCACTCGGTGCACGGTGGGTGGATCCTGTAGCTCCACTAGCGCTCGGACCCCAGGGTCAGGAAGAGCAGCTAAAAATTTCTCGAGTGCCAGTCTGTCCCATGCCTCCACTGTAAGGTCCCGATACGTGATCCTGACTGATTGGTAAATGTCCTGTGCCAGCTCCTGCACTGTCTCACCCGGCTTTAATCTGCGGTGCTGGAGCTGGGCCCGCACCAGATCACAGTTTGCCGCGAACCCAAACCGACGGCTCAACGCCTCGCAAATGTGGGAGCTGGTCAACATCCCATCCGCGATCACGTTTAACACATCTGCGGCTGGTCCCCACAACGTTGCCACCAAATTCCCTGTACGTTCCCGCTCATTCCACCCGTTTAGTCGGGAAATGCACTCAAATTGCGTCAGAAAAGCTTCAACGCTCCCTGACCCGTCAAAATTTACCAGGGGGATCACTTTTCCGGTGGCCCGCTTCTCAGTTTCTCCCTTGTCCGAATCCAGCCCAGGGATCAAACACCCTTGTGGCTGCGTATCCAATTTCGGAGCCCACTGTGGCCAAAGATGTTTTGTGGTGAGGGTCTCATGGGTCAATTTTGCCTCCTGTTCCAAACGTTGAATGTACCGATTCACCTCTTCCCGCAGGATCTTCTGGGCCCGCAGGATCTTCTGGGCCCGCACAACCTCCTCCAAGGCTCCGTCGCGAGTTTGTAGCTGCTCCTCAACCAACCCGGACACTCTACTTACAAAAGACGGCTCTACCAGGCCTTTATCCAAGACTTCATCTTGGCTCATAATTTTATCTTGTTCGTCCAAACGAGCCTCCAATCCTTTTACCTCCTCCGCCAAATTCATCCCTTGCTTCCTCAGCTCTCCCCACTCTTCAACTTGCAGCTGCATACGAGCATCCACACAGGCACGATGACGTTCCAGGCTTTCATCCACTTTATCAACCCGAATGTTTGTTGCATCAATTTTATCTACCAATTTTTTTCGTATATTTTCCCCCTCCAATGTAATTTCTACCTTTGTTTCCTCCAATCTATTCTCGAATTTACTTTGTATTTCTCCCAATTTAACATCCACACACTCCTGCATCTGTTTTCATTTTCTCCATCTTTTCCCCCAATTCATCCCTCATTAAATCAATCCGTGCACCCAACTGTTCCCCCATTACCCCCAATCGATCCGCCATCTCTGCCCCCTGTGCCGTCATTTTTGCCCTCTGTGTCACGAATTGATTTTCCATTTGTGCCGTCATTTCTGCCCTCTGTGCCGTCATTTCTGCCCTCTGTGTCACGAATTGATTTTCCATTTGTGCCGTCATTTCTGCCCTCTGTGTCACGAATTGATTTGGCATTTGTACCGTCATGTCCGCTATTAAACGTTCCAACAGTGTCTGGATCGTCATCTCACTGGTTTCCGGCGCTGCCGGCCCCGTTACGGGCAATGAATCTCGGAATGGGGGAGGTTCCAACCCTACCCCCGTCTCTCCCCTCTTCCCCCGACTCGCTGCCAGACACGTGGCCTTCCTCCTCAAACATCTGCACATCCGCCATGGTGCAGAAGTCCCGTTTGCCGCAATTAATTTAAATTTGAAAAATCCCGCCAAAGTTTTCCCGCGCTCGCGCGCTTTTCTGTAATAATTTTATATTCCAATTCGTGGCGAGATTTTAATCTTGGTATATTCTCTCGATACCAAATATAATTTAGAGGGGTTCGAACATCCAACACCCTGACACCAATGTGACGTCCACGGGACTTGAACAGTCCTGCCAACGTAGAATGAGCCGAAACTATGGAGGCGCTTTATTTATTTATAACCCAAACATGGCGGTTCTAATCGCTCGACCGCAAACGGGACGAGGAAGGTGGCACGAGTCGCTTTTCACTGAGTTGATGATGTTTATTTGTTTTTATTATTAACCAGAAATAACAAGACTCGGCAAGAAAAGGGATCCGGGGCGATTCGACGGGATGGTGTGGGATCGGGCGTGGGGAAAACACAGACAATTCCAATGAATATACAATTTTCAAACCCTCAAAGGCGCCAAGCACACACACACACACACACACACACACACACACACACACACACACACACACACACACACACACACACACACACACACACACACACACACACACACACACACACACACACACACACACACACACACACACACACACACACACACACAAAACGTAGCTACTTCTGGTGGTCAGGCTGGACCGTGGTGTGGACGCAACTGTCCCTGGATCGGCGTCGGACGAGCTGGCCTTGCTCTCGTCAGGGGGGGCAGGAGAAACCGTGGTGCTGTCGACCTCCTGGTCCTGGCCCAAGTCCGCTCACAGCCACCAGGGAACCAGTTCTGGCGCCAAGTTGCGAGCAGGAGAGGGAGGCAGCTCCGCCCGCCGTTCGACCCCGTACTCCGAGTCAGCAGAACCCCAGAGCCAACCAAGCTGAGGCACGAGGCTCAGCAAGGCTCCAAGACACGATGAAGAACAAGATCGAATCAGCACAACAACAAGTATGCTTCCCGCGCAACAGCCTCCACACCAAAAAAACCACGATCTTTTTGGCCCGATCTTCTTCCTCTTCCTTTTCGACCCCGAACAGAACCTTTTTATCCTCCCGTCCTCGTCACTTCCAATCGAGCCGTTTTATTGGCCCACCGCCGTCGCCTTCCGCCAATCGTGATCACGGGGCGGAGCCATCCACAGCCCTGTCCTGTGACATCACGGCCAGCCTCCAGGGACTACCAAAAGGGGTTTACCCAGACACACTTACCCTATCCCGTGTCCCTATCTAATTACGTGACAATTATCATTTCCCCCTTGAAGAAATGAACATTTACTAGACAACTTATCACCACTGAATTGCTACTTATTACATCGAGATCCTGGTAAACTCGAACAGCATGGCATACCTAATTAAACATCCTAATTACCCTTTGAATGCATACCCCCCCCTCAAACGTAACAATATATATATATATATATATATATATATATATATATATATGTGTATGTATATGTATGTATATATATATGTATGTATATATATATATATATATATATATATATGTATGTATGTATGTATGTATGTATGTATATATATATATATATATATATATATATATATATATATATATATATATATATATATGTATGTATATGTATGTATGTATGTATGTATGTATGTATATATATATATGTATATATATATATATATATATATATATATATATATATGTATGTATGTATGTATATATATATATGTATGTATGTATGTATATATATATATATATATATATATATATATATATATATATATATATATATATATATATATATATATATATATATATATATATATATATATATATATATATATATATATATATATATATATATATTGTTGTGGTTACCAAATTCGCAAACCACCATTCAGGTCCCTTAGGTGAGATATCTCCGTAAGTATATGTGTAGTTAGGCCCAAACCCGTTGTCTAGTGGGAATACGTCATTCATGCGTGCTGCGACTCTTCAGGATAGCCGTTTTTCTTTTACTATCTTTATTTTGGACCAACCGCCATGATTACCACCGCCAACCGCGTCTCAACAGTCGTCACAACATCAACCACCCACCACAACGCCGCTTCACCACAACAGCCACGACCTTTCCCGTCACACCTCGCAACCGTCGCATCGCCACCGTTCTTGCGCCGCTTGTGGGTACCGGTATTGGAGTCGTGTAGGGCGCGCGCCGAACAGCGTGTACAAAACCACGGATTTTCCGCTCCAAAAACGGATGAAAAACGACACACGCCCACTTTTGTTCCGTCCAATCGGTGAGCGAGGGGCGATTTGGCCCCGCCTCCAGGGCGTTGGAGGGCGGTCGCTATATGCAAATTCATGGATCAAAATGCATTCACGCCCACTTTTTCTCGGGCCAATGGGGAGCGAGGTGAAAGGTCGAAGGCAGGGGGTCAGAGGCGAAGCCACGGGGCTTATATAAGCGGCCGCGTTCGTCAGTAGAGTTGAGTTAAGACTTCGTTGGTTGGTCGTCGTCGTCGTCGTGTGCGTTGGAGTCAGAGCGAAGAGGACGAAGCTGTGGAGAGGCGGCAAAGGCAGACGAGGAGGGTGCTCGCGTCGTGCCGGGAGCTGCACACCAGGGAGGCCGACGGCGCGACCTGGTCGAGGTGGAGACGCTCATCGCGGGACTCGAGATTGTCCATCCGGTGGGCGACGTGCCGCGATTCGAGTTACGTGGCCGTCAGCATGCCGGCGGGCGCGAATCTGTAACACTGGTGTCAGGAGTGGGATACAAATCCATCGCCCTCCTCGCGGCACTGGTATCGGAGAACAGGAAAACGGGCTCTCCTGTCTCCAGCTAAATTCACGGGAATCGGTCCAGGGGTGAGAGAAGCGACCCCCGATTCCCTCCAAATTACGAGCGAGTGAAATTAACCCTTCACGAGAAGCAAGATGGCGTCTCAAGGCGAGCGGGAGCCGGGGGTATTAGAAATGGATGTAGAATATGTAGAATCCATGGCTCAGGATGAAATCCCCGTGCAGGAAATGTTGATTGTGCAGGAACATGAACTCCCCCAACTGAGCCCAGAGCCCCAAATGGGTGCGGCAGCGGCCGCGGCGTATGACACCTCCCCTCCCCCTTTCCACCAAAACCCTTCCCCAACCCCTGCCGAAACGGCTCACCCAAGCGCACTGAACATGGCCCAGCTATGCGCCATGCTGGCGGAAATGACAGCGAACATGATCAAGCAAATGAACGAAAAGATGGATACATACACAAATGGATTTATAAACGAAATAAAAGGAATGAACAAACATATGGATGCGAATACACAGCAAATGAAAAAAGAAATGAAAGAGCTACGGGGTGAGACGCAGAACATGGGCCGATGCCTGCAGGCGGGCATGAAGGCCGTGACCAGGGAGCTGGGAATGGCGACTCCACGTGTGGGAGCAAACGAGCTGGAAGGGGGTGCAGCGGCTGACAGGCCCGCGGTGGAGGCGGGTAAAAAAATAATTCGGGGGGCGTGTTGGGCGAGGGTCGTGACAGAAGAATCGACGGTGACCAAAAGGGAAAAATTAAAGGGGGAGACCAAAACGTGTGAGACGAGACACGAGGTGACGACAACAGAAACTTATAAATGTATAGAGACACGGGAGACAGAAAAAATAGAGGAGAGACTGCACGATGAAGACGGGGTAAGTGACGCGCACACACACACGGAGGTAGTGGAGGAAAATGGGGGTGAGCTGGCGGACTGGGTGGAGACCCAGTGCGAGCACCTGGATAGCCATGGCCTCCTCCAGGAACGAGGGGAGGGAGTATGCCCCCTTGAGGCGAGTCACGACCAGGTGAGTTCGGTCGTGCTTTGCGAGGTTGAGGGGAGGAGTGCTGTGGACAGGTGCACGGAGAGCTTGGGGGGTATAGAGGCCCCGGAGACCCTTGTGGGGACACAAATCCCCAGTGTGGTTGTCCCTGTGTGTGTGGTGCAAGGTGTGAGTGCGTCCCCGTGTGTGGAAGCGACCCCGTGTGTGAGTGGTGTGGTGGCGATGGTGCCAGAGTGTGTGCTTGCCAGCACGCCGTGTGTGGATGAGGCACCGTGTATGAGTGAGGCACCGTGTATGGAAGAGGCCGTGTGTGTGGATGAAACGGCCAGTATGAGTGAGGCACCGCGGGTGAGTGCCCCCGCGTGTGTGAGTGAGGGACGGTGTGTGGATGAGGCACCGCGGATGAGTGCCCCCGCGTGTGTGAGTAGTATGGTTTGTATGAATGGAGCACCACGTGTGAGTGAACGGCCGAATGCAAGGGAGACCGTGTGTGTGAGAGAGCGGTATGTGAGGGAGATGTCGGTTGGCATGCGGGAGCACGCAGCCGCATCTCCCAGGGTGAATGTGATGGAGTGGACTGTGAGCGTCGTAACACGCAGGTGTGCGTGGGTTGAATGGCGACGACGGCGACAGAGGAGAGAAAGCCGAGTAGCGGCTGTAGTTGTTTCGGGGACCGTGCCGGGTTCACCCAGCAGTGAGCACGAGGTCCGTGCTGTGCAACGCACGAGACCACCACGTGCTCGCTTGCGAGAGTGAAGTCCCGGTCCGGAAACGCCAGCGGTGGATTTGCCGATCCCGCGGACGGACAAAGTTTAGGCAGGATTACGGATTTGGACCGGACGGGTTCTCCACGCGATCGTGTGTGTTAAGCTCCAACGGGCAAAGCACATGTGTTCGCGTGGGGAACCCCTCGAGACGTGGGGCTTGTGTTTTTTTTATGCGCACGGTGACGTCATGGCTGCACGTGGGGTTGGAATCCGGCAGGAGGGGTATCTCTGCCGGATGGTACCGTCCAAGGAGGGACGAGGAACACATGCAGCTGCATGACGTCACGGGCAGGTGTCAAGTGCGCGAGCTCTGAGTTTCCGCGCTGGTGCTGCGCATGTAGGAAAAAAAAAAAAAAAAAGAGCAAGCCTCACTTTCGGGTGCACAGGATTCCTGGGCAAGGGGTGGAAGACCCCCTTACCCGGGGCACAGGATGGAAACTAGTTAGGGGGAAGGGTTAGCTTAGTTAGACCGACTTCATGGGGCAGGGGTAAGTCCTCATGGAGTCTGTGGAATGGATTAGTTAGAGGGATTGTAGCCAGATTTAGGTTGGGAAATAAAATGAATTTTTGAGTTAGAAGACAGTGACAGACAGTGAATGTGTAGAGGGGACGTAGTTTAGCTACGTAGTGTTAAAAGGAACGTGCTTTAGTGTAAGGGACGACGTGGGAGCACGAGTTAGTTAGGGGATGTAGTAAGAAGGATGGCAGAGTTCAGCGGTGTGTGTGTTGAAGAGTTGATGAGTTGTGTTGTGACATGATGAGTGAGTGAGGCCAGCGGGTCTGTGTGTATGGAGCGAATGGGGACTGCATGGTGCGATGAGTGATTGGGGGGAGGAGTGACTTCCGCCCAAGGGACCCCGGGGTCAGTATAAAGTAAGTTAGCTGGGTTAGTCAAATTGAAAAATGGAAGTCGTTTTGTTGTTGGTGGGAGTGTAGGTTCGAAACCCGTTTGGAGGGGTGCAGGAGCCCTGTTGACGGGCTTGGGAGCGTGGCTGCGAAAGGTGAGTATCGCTGAGTGGGTACCCCGGGCACCAGGCTAGTCGGCCGCGGTAGGCCATGGGCCCATGGGGGGCCGGGATAGAGTAGTGGGCACAGGTGCGCCCGCTTGGTGCGGGGGCCCGGGGCGCCATTAGCCGCGTGGGCAGTGTTGTGGGCATGGGTGACCCTCGGAAAAGGGGCCCGGGAAGCCAGCCTGCCACGTGTGCGTTTCAGGGGAGGTGCCATGGGGGGCACTCCCCGGTGTTAGGGAGCTGGTAGGCTCGGAGGCAGTGTAGTGCCCGGGGGTGCCATAGCGGGAGAATCGGCAGAGGGTCGTGCCTGCCAAAGGGAGCCACGTGTCCCAGCCATGAGACCGTGTGAGGGCACGGAGAGAAAATTGGGGGGCGAGGCCCGAAATTGTGAGGACACCAACACAGGCGACGGGAATCTGGGTTGTTAGAACCAATAGTTTAAGCGAGAGGCGCTTGTTGAAAGCCCCGGGGTAGTTTAACAGTTAAATGGTTAGGGTAGATTAGGAGATGTACCCCTCCGCACCATCCATCCCCTCGCTCTCGTTGTGGGCCGCTGGACCCACTTTGGTTATAGATCGCCGAACTCTGGGGAGGCCATTCTGAGGCTTCGTTGGGCCTCGGCACAGGACGTTAGCTCTCCCTTACTCCCCTCCGGGAAGGGAACGTAGGGGTTGGGAGTAGGCTAGGTGCCAGGATAGGTTCGCCGAACAAGGACGATAAAGGGGGTTAGGGGACGATTTATAGTGGGGAAGTAAAAATAAAAATAAAAAAAGTTGGGGCTAAATTGGGGTTTGACAAATTAAGGGAGTGGGTATGTACAGTGACAGGCAAAGGCGATAGGTGGGAGGGAGACAGGTAGGTAG
>NC_140966.1:28012655-28015155 GCF_056783735.1 Eptatretus burgeri | reverse complement strand
ACTTCAATCCAGCTGCCGTTTGCCATTCTCTTTTGTAGGTCACTTGATGTCATCCTATGGTTGTTGAGTGACATTGGAATGAGTTGGCGGTCATCCCGGTCAGTGGAAAGTCGTTTTCACCCTCTGCCAGTCTGTAGCTTTGTTGTCCCCAATGTCTGCTGCTTGACCTTGTTCTTATGAACCGCCGTCTTTAAAATTTTAAGGATGGAAGCAATGTGACGCTCACTGTATCCCTCTGCCAGTAAAGCCAGAATTGAACCCTTCTTTTCCTCACTCAAAACTTTTCTTTTCAACTCGTTTGGCATGGTCAATAGTTATTTTTTTTTATTCCAATTACTTTTGAGGTACTACCAGCACTGTTTTTGCCATCCAGCTGGTCCGATTGCAAGAGGATAGTGATGACCACAGCAGTGTTTTTTTTTTTACACTTTTCCTTGTTAAATAAGATTTGGTTCAGGTGATCACCTAATCAGTTCCTCACTAAGTAGCATGAGGTGTGCCTGTGTTGGAATTCAACAGACACTGGAATGGAATGGCTGCCATACATGCAGAGATGCTGATTTAAAATTTTTTGGCGTGGTCTCTTATTTTTTCCAGAGATATATATATATATATATATATATATATATATATATATATATATATATATATATATATATATATATATATATATATATATATATATATATATATATATATATACACATCTTCTTCTTTCGGCTGCTCCCGTTCGGGGTCGCCACAGCGGATCATCCGTATGATCCGCATAGTGATTTGGCACATGTTTTACGCTGGATGCCCTTCCTGACGCAACCCTGGTCGCCTCTTACAACACAGGGATAAGGTACACCTATTTTAACCGGGGTATACACCGGCCCAGTACACTGGGACTCATTTCGCCGACCTCGGAAGGATGACAGGCTGAGTCAACCCCCTGGTGTATTAATTCAGTGGCCCAACGGGGCTTGAACTCAGGACCTTTTGGATCCCAAGCCGCTGCCCTAACCACTGCGCCAACACCATGATATATATATATATATATATATATGTATGTATGTATGTATGTATATATATATATGTATGTATACATATATGTATATATACGTATATATATGTATATATATATATATATATATATATATATATATATATATATATATATATGTATATAAATATATATATATATATATATATATATATATATATATATATATATATATATATATATATATATATATATATATATATATATATATATATATATATACACACATATATACACACATATATACACACATATATACACACATATATATACACACATATATACACACATATATACACACATATACACACACACACACACACACACACACACACACACACACACACACACACACACACACACACACACACACACACACACACACACACACACACACACACACACACACACACACACACACACATTTCCAGCAATGTCTGTCTGTCTGTCTGCGACCGCCGTTTCTCAACGACCGCCGGTCCGATCTCATTGAAACTTGACAGGAATATTGCCGTGGACCCGCGGATGTGCCTTTTCGAGGATTGATGTCAATCGGACGAGCGGTTCCCAAGTTGCGGCCATTTATCTGTCGACCAATGACAAGACACGGTGCTATGACGTCACAATTAATGTTTATTTATTTATTTTTTGCACGATTGACGGTCCGATCTGATTGAAACTTGCCAGGAATATTGCTGGGGACCCGCAGATGTGCCTTTTCGAGATTTGATATTAATCGAATAAGCAGTTCCCAAGTTACGGCCATTTATCAGTCCACCAATGACAAGACAGTGCTATGACATCACAATTAATGTTTATTTATTTATTTGTTTTTTGTGAATACATTTGTGAATACGTTTACTGAGAGAGGGGTGAGAGAGGAGGGGGGAGGGAGGAGGGTGAAAAAGGGGGGGCAAGAGGGGACGAGAGAGGGGAGGGAGAGAGGGGAGTGAGAGAGAGGGGCGTCACAATGCGAGAGAGAGGGGGTGAGAGAGTGGGTGCGAGAGAGAGTGGTGAGAGTGGGGGGCGAGAGAGTGGGTGCGAGAGAGAGGGGGAATGAGAGTGGGGGGCGAGAGAGGGGGCGAGAGAGAGGGGGCGAGAGAGGGCTGCACATACTGGAACTCACCTACGGGCATGCACCTACGGGCCCGCCCCTATGGGCCCGAACTAGTATATATAGAAACACATATACAAGCCGGTAGGCGGCGATGGGTCGCCGAGCATGGAAACTATAAGATAGAGAGCAAAATGGGTGTCATATAGTGGATAGGGAATCACCTTAAGATTATAAATATCAAATCTCATCCAGTTCCATCTCCTGATCACTACTCGGTATCCATTTGAATGAAAAGTACCGAAAATGCGGTTTGAAATCGGAAATCCCAAAAGTTTGAGGGGGTGCTGTGGGTGAACAAAGATCTAAATCGAAAATCCAGCTCGATCGTTTGTGCACAA
>NC_140966.1:28000155-28010155 GCF_056783735.1 Eptatretus burgeri | reverse complement strand
TCTTTTGTGGGTGCCCCATTGATTTTAACAAGTTTTTCTCCATAAAAATCTGAGATACAACCCCAGACAGACACAGAGCCTCCAATGTGATTTACAGTTGGCTGCAAGCATTGCATGTTGTAACATTATCCTGGTCTTTTCGGCATACGGATTGGCGACTTTTAGATCCAAAAAGTTCAAACTTCGATTTATTAGACCAGGTTATGCGATTCCATTGTTCCGTTGCCAAATCTTGGTGTTGCCTTGCAATTTGCAGTCTTTTCACCTTATTCTGTGGTCTCAGCAGTGGTTTATTTGCTGAAACTCTGCCAAGGAGACCTGCTGCAATCGGCCTTTTGCATGAGATGTTAATGTTCAGGCCTACTCTCATTTAATTTGTCATATATATGGCTGTCCATCAATTCAACAATGACTGGGGATGAAGTCCATTTTGTGATGGGTACAGGAGTGGTAGACAAGGCCGAGAGCTACTTCGAAGCCTCTTCCACATTGGACACAGTAGGCTAACATTGGCATCGGATGTTGGATGGCATCATGGTGTGTCTCTTGTCATAGTCATTCCCGTGTTATTGTTTATCTGTCAGCAGCCTCAACTCCATTGTGGATTGCACTGCACCATGCATGTCAGTCTTGGGCGATGGTCTCCAAATTTTCCAGTGTGATTTCTGCAGTCTTAAGGCTGCACTTGATGACGTCTTTGTCCCACAGGCACTACCCACCCTTTGTCCTACTCCTGCATTAAGCTGACCAAATACAATATATGTAGATAGCCTTCAATCTTACATGTGTACAAGGTGGCCAACCCAACGATGTTGGGTTTTAATTAAGATTGACTCGACACTGGGCATGTCAGTGTGGCTGAGAACTTCTATGTTTGTGATCTTGTCTTTCTATGAGATTCCAAACATGAATCACATATGGCATTGTACATGCACTATTTTCTGTATGTTGAAATATATAGTCATGTGTGTATGTATGTATATTGTATATATATACGACTACTTTTTATTGACCTAAATTATTCCCACCTTTGTATAGGGACGGTCAAGGAAAGTTTTTGCACCAAGTCTTTCATGAATTGGCTGGCAGGCGTAACATTCGACTGAAGCTGATAAGAATTTGGAATTTTGCTCGCATGCCAGCTAAAACGTGCCTACTTTTCACAAGGGACACCACGGTATCCTTCACATCTTATCTGACAGACAGAACAACCGGTTTAACATACATCCGATAGGTGGTGCACTTTGAGAAAATTTTCAACATGTGTTCTCAGAGCATCATCGAAGATCAAGTCGTCAAGTCCATAAATTGAATACAGACAAGAAAGATCGTTATAGACTTGAGATCAGGCACACACCCAGCTTAAGATATACTGTGTCTATCTCTCTTGTAATTATGGATTAGGCCGATTTATTGCGACACAACATCTGAAACTTCATTGTGTACATGTGGATTCAAAAACAATTTCCTTGTCCACATAATTTATATTAACATCACCTACTGACCCACCCCCATCAGATTTATCAATGTAACCCACCCGCATCAATTCCCAGACTATATATATTTTTCCAATTGCTCCTACCTACCCCCCAGCCTCTTACTGGTTTCCTCCCCTCCACTCAACTCATTCCCTTGCTTATTGCATCCACATGTGGTCCCACTGCCCTATTGTCAGTTTGTTTCCTTTTTTGCCCTTTCACTCTTTCATGGACCTCGATATTGAATTCTCTAAAAGTCAGTGAAATTAGATTTAATTGTGTGAAGATATTACTCTGATACTGTGTGATTTAAAAAATATATTTGCGAAGCGGAAACAGCATCATTTCTATCTATCTAGTTTACTCTGATACTGTGTGATTTAAAAAAAATCTTCTTTTAACCTTACGCTGCAACGGCTAAAAAGTGAAAACACAGCAGAGGTTGATGTGTTAGTATTTGGTGACTGGTCTAAAGAGAGCAGAGAGAATTAAAAGGATCATCATTAGGACATCCACCATCAGGCCTAGAGAACATGGAAATATAAGAAAATCGACCTCATACTGGTGATAGAAATGACGAGTGGTGTAATAAAATAGCCAGTCCCACAGAACATTTGAAAGAGATACCAGGAAATATTATAACAAAATAACACACAAGCAGATGCTGTCTGAACCTTCGTGACATTTGTGAAAAGGCCCTTGTCGCAAAGACACTACGATATCAGAAAAATCTGAAAACGCTCCTTAGCCTAATCTGGGGAAAACAAATCACATCTTGCTCTTCGAAATGAAAAATAAATGAAGATTGATACTTTCAGCCTTGGGTGGGTCTCGTTGTTCTGCCTCCTAACACCCACCCATGTAAATTTCAACCTGTGAGAACAACTCGAACATCCACAGGTAATACACTATATAATGAAGTTTCTTCTTGCAGAAATTTATTCCAGATATCTATGGGTCTTGACACAAGGATGGAATCGCTGAATTCAGAGAATAATAAAAATAACAGCTTTAAAAGAAAATTCAGATTCAATGCTTTCCGTACATTCAAAGCAGTTGCGTAGCGGAAACAGCATAATTTCTATTTATCTAGTTTACTCTGATACTGTGTGATTTAAAAAAAAGTTGCGTCGCGGAAACAGCATCATTTCTATCTATCTAGTTTACTCTGATACTGTGTGATTTAAAAAAAAATCTTCTTTTAACCTGATGCTGCAACGGCTACATGTTTGTGAACACAACTTATTATGTTTATGAACATCATTGAATACAATTATTATTGAACACTAGCACGTACATACCCATAGAGATTGTGCATGATGTAAAATATGATTTCAACAATATTGTTACGTCTGAGGTGGGGGGGGGGGGGTATGCATTCAAAGGGTAATTAGGATGTTTAATTAGTTATGCCATGCTGTTCGAGTTGTACCAGGATCTCGATGTAATAAGTAGCAATTCAGTGGTGATAAATTGTCTAGTAAATGTCCATTTCTTTAAGGGGGAAATGATAATTGTCACGTAATTAGATAGGGAGATGGGTTAGGGTGAGTGTTTATGCGTATTCCCTCTTAGTTTTCTCTGTAGGCTTGCCGTGACGTGATAGGACCGTGCTGTGGATGACTCCGCCCCTTGATCACGATTGGCAGAAGGCGACAGGCAGATGGCCAATAAAAGGGCTCCATTGGAAGTGACGAGGAATCGAGTATAAAAACGTTCTGATTGGGAGAGTAAGGAGGAAGAGTCATAAAAAGAAAGGGTCTGGTAGAGGCTGTTTGTCTCTGAGGGCGCTCTCTTGTTGCACTGGTTCGTTCCTGGATTCGTCGTGTCTCGTGGCCTTGCTGTGCCTCATGCCTCACCTCGGTTGGCTCTGGAGTTCTGCTGGCTCGGAGTATGGGACCGAACGGCGGGCGGACCTGCCTCCCTCTCCTGCTCGCATCTTGGCACTAGAACTGGCTCCCTGGCAGCTTTGAGCGGTCTTGGGCCTACACCAGGAGGTCGACACCACCAGGAACCGCACCACGGTGGCTGGTTGGAGCTCACAGGCCGGAAAGCGCGGTTCTGCGCAGAAGGGCTGACGGAACCTCGGCACCACAGTGTCTCCTGCCCCTGACGGGCGCAACGCCAGCTCGTCCGGCACCAATCCAGTGACTTTTACGTCGACACCACGGGCAAGCCTGACCACTAGCTACGTTTTGTGTGTGCGTGTGTGTGTGTGTGTGTGTGTGTGTGTGTGTGTGTGTGTGTGTGTGTGTGTGTGTGTGTGTGTGTGTGTGTGTGTGTGTGTGTACCTGGCGCCTTAGAAGGTTTGAGATTTGTATATCCATTGGAATTGTTTGTGTTTCCCCCACGCCCGAACCCACACCACCGCCCGTCGAATCGCCCACGGATCCCTCCTCTTGCCGAGTCTTGTTATCGTTCTGGTTTGAGAAATAAACATTATTAACTCAGTGAAAAGTGACTCGTGCCACCTTCCTCGTCCCGTTTGCTGGAGCTCGATCAGGACCGCCATCCTCAGGTTATAAAAAACAAACCGCCTCCATCGTTTCGGCACATTCTACGTTGGCGGACTGTTCAAGTCCCGTGGAAGCCACAATATTATGCAAATGACAGTTAAATATCACATGAATTTAATGACGTTTTTTTTCAAACTCCATCGGAGCTTTTAGATGCATCTTTTTCAGTAATGGCTTCTTTCTTGCCACCTGTCCATGAAGGCCAGCTTTGTGAAGGGAACGGGATATTGTTGATTGATGAACACTGACCTCCCATCTCAGACACAGAGCCTTGCAGATCTTCCAAAGACTTGGATTTACAGTGGCATCCTGAAACAGTTTCGTGCTTACCCAGAGGCTGAGTTTGGATCGGTCACCTGAACTGGGTGGAATGCTACGCTTTCAATTTCTTAACGATGGATTTCACCGTACTCAAAGGGAAAATGAGAGACTGAAATCTTCTTATAACCCTCTCCTGAATTGTATTTCTCCACCACTTTTTGTCTGACTTCTTTGGAGAGCTCCTTTCCTTGTCTTCATGTTTCCCTCATTGGTTGACGAAGTGAGCTGCACCTTAAAACTCCATTGATAAGTAGGGGAGCTTAATTTTTAAGTTAAACCACTGATTTCATACAGTTAAAACCTATTACACTTATTTTGTAACCTTTCAAACAAATAATTTGTTCCTGAAGTGATTTAAGGTTAATTAGGCAAAGGGGTTTAATACTTATGTAACTGAGAATCATTTGCTTTTCTTTGTTAATCTAACTTATTCACATTTATCTGCATTTTTAGCTTTATCACTATGGAGTAGTTTGTGAAGACTCTATATATTAAGTTAAAGCATCATGAAATAAGCTCAGATGGCAAAACTTTGGAGGGGGGTGAATACCTCTGCAGGCCACTGTATACCAGACAAATATACGTAGACAAATACAACTGGATTTGTATCGGTAGACAAATACAACTGCCCACTGTCAGTATGCTGTCCTCTGAATCGCACAATCTGGCCGTGTGCTACATAAAAACAGTGCTTGTCTCACAAACTCACGATTTTACCTTTCTTGGACATTAATATCTTAAAAGTTCAGGTTTCTTCCATATTTTGCCGAAGTTATCAAGCATGAGAATAGATAGCACCATCAATTTAAAAAAAAGCATTGGAACGGAAGTGGTTCATTACTGTTGAATCAATGGAGCACCTTCACATGTGAACCCAGCTTGGAAGAATATGACACTGACCACGAACAAGCTGATCATGCCTCTCCTGCAAAATCACAAAGTTTTCATGAGCAGCAACAGATAAAACAGAATGTAATGTAAAGTGAAAAATGGTTCCTGTTCATCACGTCAGTTTGTGGGGACCCTATCAGCTTTGTATGTATTGGTTTTGAAATTCTGTGAACTGTTTTTGGAAGTTAATACTTGCAAGCCTTTCAGTTTATCGACATTGATTTTAATGTTTGACAATGATTAGTATAGCAAAGGGGGGGAGGGGGGAGGGGGCAAGCATTTTGGGGCCCGACAGAGGCCACAGATAACTCCATGCCCGACATGTTGTTAAGCAACCACGGAAGCCAGTTGGGATAATTAAGTCTAACAGGTTCCTCTCATCTATTACGTCATGTTACCTGTTGGTGACCTAATTACTGCAACTAAGGACCATGCCCTCAGCTTTCACTTGTATCACTATTGAGCAGAATAGAGAGTGCAGTGCTGGCTAATCAGAGGAGCCAATCAGTGGGGCAAAAACTCTCCATCTATTTATGATGAACACGCCATGTCGGATCAATGAAAGAAAGGACACGAATGAGGCAGATTTGAAAGATAGCAGTTATTTATTTAAACACACAAGCAGTTAATCATCAAACATGTGTTTACAAGCAAGCCACAAGCATCTTTATTTACACAGTCAGACAATCATCAAACAAAGGCAAAAGACACAGAAGAGCAGACTTACCCCTAACATGTATTTCCTTCTTATACAGACTTACTTGAACAACAGACATATGGCCATCATTCATTCTGGGAAGAAGGACACGAGAAGAACTGAGAAGAAAGAAGCAGAGTGTGGGGACGACTCCTTACACAATTATGCGGGGTTACGTCAGGTGAAATATTGTGAGAGGGGATGGGGAGGTTAGGATGGGAAAGATGGGTGGTGGAGTGTTGGGGTTGTGTTGGAAGTGGGTGGTGCAAGTGTATAGGGAGCTGTGAGTCACCCCAGCGAACTGTACTACACCCTTCGCTCATGGGCCGCCCGCCTCTGGCCCTGGAACAACTGACTCCTGCACCTCGTATCTCAGCGCATCGGTGTCCAGCTCAACCCGCACTCCAGCAATCTTTCGAACAGGCAGCTGGATATGTATTCACGCCCTTGGGACATCAACAACAGCCCTCTGGACATCGACATCATCGTCACATGCCCTTGCATTTCATTGGGCTGGGTGTGGTTTTGACAGCCAACGTCATGCGAGTATCTTCTTCATTTGGTGCAGGTCCGACGGTGGTGGGTGCAGCGATGGGGTCATGTAGAATCTGATGGCCATGGGTGCCCCACCCATCCCTCACTCACCGAGCAGTGAGGGAGCACTCTTGCTCCATCCCTCATTCCAGGGTTGGTGGTGAATAATAAAAGAGGGAAGAGTTGGATGAATGGATGGTTGGACATGGATACATACGGACTGAAGGGCGAGAATAAACTGACTGTGGGGTTGAAAGAAACACTGATGGGATGAAGGAGGGAGGGGTTGTTGAACTGAGGTTTGGTAAAGCAGATTGTTGGTGGATCAGGGAGAGTAAAAGCGGGTAGAGAAGGGGAAGATCACACCGGGAAAACGCAGATTAATCTCAACACATTTCACCCACAAACCTCCGAACAAGGGGCAAAGGTCTACCTACCATATAAACGAACGAAATAACTAATTCTGAGGAATCATATTGGTACACGAATGCTCTCCCCTGGGGTACATTTCCAAAACTGTAACAATATATTATCATCGAGTTTGATAGTACTCCATTTGGAGGGGTGGCACATAAAACAATAGCCACCGCATCAAATGTGTGGTTTTTTTTTGCTATTTCTTATTTGCTTTGTACTTTATTACCACAACATTGCTACCTTATAAGTGACTTACACCACATTTTAGCAGGGCCACCTACAAATGCATTCTTCAGGCTCGAGAACAATAAAGGTATAGCGACCTTACAAAATTTCCTACAGGCTCCAGATGGAGTGGATGGGAAGAAGTCTGATGATGGACCAGATACTAAGGAGACCTCACCTAAAATTCAACAACAAGAAAGAAGGGATGCATCAGAGAAGGAGTTCACTGAGGTAAATGAACCACCTTAGTTACATTGAGCTATAGATCTACCTAAACCAGATTCCAGTTCAATTGATATCTTCCATGAAGTGGCAACTTGGCCACACCCTATTTCTCAACATATAAGAGTGGATCTGCTGATGAAAAGCCCTCTTGGCATTCAGAATAGAGATGGGCTTTTCCCCCAAAATCAGGAGAACCGTAGTATGTCTGTGGAGTGGCTTTTCAAAAGGCCAGAAATTGGAGAAAATGCTCTGTTCACCTTCATTGGACATCCTCTATAATTGCTTCTACTGTTGCCATTTCAATACTGGTAGTAGCTCCTTTGCCAAGGAAGAATTTAACAAGTGGAGGAAGTTAAACCCTTGAGTAGCTGAGCTTGAACAAAGTCTAGGTCACAATGAGGCATCCATGAAATGACGAAACTTCTTCTCTGACTTTCCCTGGAAAGACTACTGCCTCTCCTCGGGTGATGCCTCTATCTCTGCTGAATGTTTTGCTGAGGTTATTGTTGCAAGAATGGAAGCTTATATACCCTTCTCTTTCAAATCTATCTCTCCTACCAATTCTTGGTTCAATAATTCCTGCTCTGCGGCCATTCGTGCAAGGGACACCACATATCAGACATGGAAAAAACTCTTCTTCCTCCGACTCGTATTCAGCTTTCATATCCGCCAGAAATCATTGCAAACATGTTATTCACGAAGCGAAGCATTCCTTTATTCAAAAGAAATGTGACAACCTCTCATCTTCTTCCACTAATAGATCTTTCTGGTCCTTAGCTGAAAGTATCTCCAATAACTTCTGTTGCTCCACCTTTCCTCCACTTTTCTGTTCCGATGATACAATACACCAGTCTCTCCGACCGATAAAGTAACTCTTTTTGGTTCTCTTTTCCCTCTATCTCCACACTGGAGTTAGAGGGACTCTAACATTCCATCTCCCTCTGATACTCCCCTCACCAATCCTATGTCCCTCCCTATAATCTCTTTCATGCAGTCAAAAAAATACTCCTCGACTGGACATAAGCAAGGCCTACAGGCAAGATGACATTCCTCCCTGTGTCTTGAAGGAATGTGCTTCAGAACTTGCACCAGTGCTTGCTCGTTTGTTTCGGTTTTGTTTAAAAACCCAAACTTTTCCTCTTACCTGGAAACATGCCTTCGTACAGCCTATTTTAAAGAAGGGTGATCGTTCAAACCTTTCTAACTACCGTCCCATTGCTCTGACTTCCACTGTTTCCAAAGTCTTTGAATGTCTTCTCAATTCCCATTTTCTCAAGCATCTTGAATCTCACAGTCTTCTATCTGACCACCAATATGGCTTTTGCAAGGCAAGATCTACAGATGATATCCTTTCTTAAATTATGAATGTCTGGGCATCTTCTTTGAGAAACTTTGGGGAATCCTTTGTTGTCGGCCTTGATATCTTAAAAGCCTTTGACAGAGTTTGGCATAGGGGTCTGATATCCAAGCTTCCCTCTTTCGGCTTTCCTCCTTCACTCAGCTCACTGATATCGAGCTTTCTCTCCGACGGCTCTATCTCCGTAATTGTCAATGGTTCAACATCTCCCCCCCCCTTTCCCTATCAACAGCGGTGTACCTCAGGGTTTCGTTCTGTCCCCAACACTCTTCCTTCTTTTTATCAACTACTTTCTTTCTTCCACAAATAACCAAATGCACTCGTACGCTGATGACTCAACATTACAATCCTCCATGTCTTTCCAATCTGCCCCATCTTCCCTCACTCGATCTACATCTCGTTTCGTCACAGCCACCTCTTTAAATTCAGATTTGGACAAGATCTCCCAGTGGGGAAAATGTAATCACGTTAAGTTTAATGCTTCAAAAACTCAATTTCTTCCCATCTCTCTCTAAAACTCTTCTCAACTCTCCAATCTCCTTTGAAAGCTCCACAATTACACCATGTGATACAATAAACCGACTTGGTATCACGCTATCATCAAATTTATCCTGGAATCCACACATTACTCATATAGCAAAGTCTGCCTCGAATAATTTAGGAGTCCTGTTCAGATGTCAAAGATTCTTCTCCTCTGAACAGTTGCTCCAACTATATAAAGTCTTGATTTGTCCTTGTATAGAGACCTTCTCTCACATCTGGGGACGTTCCAGCTCCACATACTTACTGGACAGAATTGAATTCAAAGTTATTCGAGTTGTCAACTCTATCAATGTGACCTCAAAACTTGACTCGCTCAAATTACGCCGCATAGTAGGCTCTCTTTCTCTTTTCGACAGATATTACTTCGCTTTCTGCTCGTAAGAACTTGCTGCTTGTGTACCTCCAGCATGAGCGAGACCAAGGGATACTCGACAAGCCACTACATCATATGATTATTGTGTGGCCATTGGAAATTCAAGAGTGGGCCGTTATTATGTTTGTTTCTTCCCCTCCACTGCCAAACTCTGGAACTCTTTACCTTCTCATATCTTCCCAAACACTTATAACCTTCCCCTTTTCAAAATGAACATATTTTTTACTTTGTAAAAAACTCGTAGTCTATTCTCTCTTTTCTATTCTTGCAGTTATTTTATTTAAGGCTTGGCCTTGACGAGGACTATTCAGTCCGTGCCTGTAGTCTTCAACATATATATATATATATATATATATATATATATATTGGTTTGGAAAGAGGAACAACAATCGATCATGACGTCTAACATCAGATTGAAATTGA
>NC_140966.1:27980155-27990155 GCF_056783735.1 Eptatretus burgeri | reverse complement strand
TGCGATATAAACTCATCGCCCTCCTCGCGGCACTGGTATCGGAGAACAGGAAAACGGGCTCTCCTGTCTCCAGCTAAATTCACGGGAATCGGTCCAGGGGTGAGAGAAGCGACCCCCGATTCCCTCCAAATTACGAGCGAGCAAATTAACCCTTCACGAGAAGCAAGATGGCGTCTCAAGGCGAGCGGGAGCCGGGGGTATTAGAAATGGATGTAGAATGTGTAGAATCCATGGTCCAGGATGGAATCCCCGAGCAGGAAATGTTGATTGTGCAGGAACACGGACTCGCCCAACTGAACCCAGGGCCCGAGGTGGGTGCGGCAGCGGCCGCGGTGTATGACACCCCCCCCCTCGCCTCCCAAACCCTTCCCCATCCCTTGGCGAAACGGCGCAGCTGAGTGCACCCGACGTGGCCCAGCTATGCACCATGCTGGCGGAAATGACAGCGAAAATGGATGCAAACGCAAATGAAATTATAAACAAAA
The DNA here is from genome assembly GCF_056783735.1 of Eptatretus burgeri. Lineage (NCBI taxonomy): Eukaryota > Metazoa > Chordata > Myxini > Myxiniformes > Myxinidae > Eptatretus > Eptatretus burgeri. The sequence continues at coordinate 27,989,670 of NC_140966.1, read as the reverse complement.
TGAAAGGCATGAACGAAAAGATGGATGCGAGTACACAATACAAATGAAATGAAAGACATGAACAAGCAAATGAATGAAGTGAGACGCAGAACGATAGGCCGATGCCTGCACGGGCATGAACGAAAAGATGGATACAAATACAAATGAAATGAAAAACGAAATGAACAAGCAAATAAACGTGTGGAAGCAAACATGAGCTGGAAGAGATGAAAAAGCTGACAGGCCCGCGGTGGAGGCGGGTAAAAAAATGGGGCGATGTTGGGCGAGGGTCGTGACAGAGGAATCGACGGTGACCAAAAGCGAAAAATTAAATGGGGAGACCAAAACGTGCGAGACGAGACACGAGGTGACGACAACAGAAACTTATAAATGTATAGAGACACGGGAGATAGAAAAAATAGAGGAGAGACAACACGAGGAAGACGGGGTAAGTGACGCACACACACACACAGAGGTAGTGGAGGATAATGGGGGTGAGCTGGCGGACTGGGTGGAGACCCAGTGCGAGCACCTGGATGGCCTCCTCCAGGAACGAGGGGAGGGAGTATGCCCCCTTGAGGTGAGTCACGACCAGGTGAGTTCGGTCGTGCTTTGCGAGGTTGAGGGGAGGAGTGCTGTGGACAGGTGCACGGAGAGCTTGGGGGGTATAGAGGCCCCGGAGACCCTTGTGGGGACACGAATCCCCAGTGTGGTTGTCCCGGTGTGTGTGGTGCAAGGCGTGAGTGCGTCCCCGTGTGTGGAAGCGACCCCGTGTGTGAGTGGTGTGGTGGCGATAGTGCCAGAGTGCGTGCTTCCCAGCACGCCGTGTGTGGATGAGGCACCGTGCGTGAGTGTCGCCATGTGTGTGAATGAGGCACCGCGGGTGAGTGCCCCCGCGTGTGTGGATGAGGCACCGTGTGTGAGTGAGGCCGTGTGTGGATGAAACGGCCAGTGTGGATGAGGCACGGAGTGTGAGTGAGGAACCGCGGGTTAGTGCCCCCGCGTGTGTGGGTGAGGCACCGTGTGTGGAAGAGACCGCGTGTGTGAGTGTCGCCGTGTGTATGGATGAGGCACCGCGGGTGAGTTCCCCCGCGTGTGTGAGTGTCGCCGTGTGTATGGATGAGGCACCGTGGGTGAGTGCCCCCGCGTGTGTGAGTGTCGCCGTGTGTGTGAATGAGGCACCGCGGGTTAGTGCCCCCGCGTGTGTGGATGAAACGGCCAATATGAGTGAGGCACCGCGGGTGAGTGCCCCCGCGTGTGTGAGTAGTATGGTTTGTGTGAGTAGTGAGGCACCGTGCGTGAGTGAACGGCCGTGTGCAAGGTCGCTGTATGCAAGGGAGACCGTGTGTGTGAGAGAGCGGTATGTGAGGGAGATGTCGGTCGGCATGCGGGAGCACGCAGCCGCGTCTCCCCGTGTGAATGTGATGGAGTGGACTGTGTGCGTCGTAACACGCAGGTATGCGTGTGTGGAATGGAGGCGACGACGGCGACAGAGGAGAGAAAGCCGTGTAGCGGCTGTAGCTGTTTCGGGGACCGTGCCGGGTTCACCCAGTAGTGAGCACGCGGTTCGTGCTGTGCAACGCACGAGACCGCCACGTGCTCGCTTGCGAGAGTGAAGTCCCGCTCCGGAAACGCACGCGGTGGATTTGCCGATCCCGCGGACGGACAAAGTTTAGGCAGGTAAATGGATTTGGACCGGACGGGTTCTCCACGCGATCGTGTGTGTTCAGCTCCAACGGGCAAAGCACATGTGTTCGCGTGGGGAACCCCTCGAGACGTGGGGCTTGTGTTTTTTTTTTATGCGCACGGTGACGTCATGGCTGCACGTGTGGTTGGAATCCGGCAGGAGGGGTATCCCGGCCGGATGGTACCGTCCAAGGAGGGACGAGGAACACGTGCAGCTGCATGACGTCACGGGCAGGTGCAAAGTGCGCGAGTTGCCGCGCTGGTGATGCGCATGGAAAAAAAAAAAAAAAGAGCAAGCCTCACTTTCGGGTGCAAAGGATTCCTGGGCAAGGGGTGGAAGACATCCTTACCTGGGCACAGGATGGAAACTAGTTAGGGGGAAGGGTTAGCTTAGTTAGACCGACTTCATGGGGAAGGGTAAGTCCTCATGGAGTCCGTGGAATGGATTAGTTAGAGGGATTGTAGCCAGATTTAGGTGGGGAAATTGATTAAAGAGATTAGGAGACAGTGACAGACTTGTGGATGTGTAGAGGGGACGTAGCTTAGCTACGTAGTGTTAAAAGGAACGTGCTGTAGTTTAAGGGACGACGTGGGAGCACGAGTTAGTTAGGGGAAGTAGATAGAAGGATGGCAGAGTTCAGCGGTGAGTGTGTTGAAGAGTTGTTGGTGAGTGGATTGGAAGCATGTGCTTGGTGAGTGAGTGAGGCCAGCGGGTCTGTGTGTATGGAGCGAATGGGGACTGCATGGTGCGATGAGTGATTGGGGGGAGGAGTGACTCCCGCCCAAGGGACCCCGGGGTCAGAGTAAAGTGAGTTAGCTGGGTTAGTCAAATTGAAAAATGGAGGTCGTTTTGTTGTTGGTGGGAATGTAGGCTCGAGACCCATTTGGAGGGGTGCAGGAGCCCTGTTGACGGGCTTGGGAGCGTGGCTGCGAAAGGTGAGTATCGCTGAGTGGGTACCCCGGGCACCAGGCCAGTCGGCCGCGGTAGGCCATGGGCCCATGGGGGGCCGGGATAGAGTAGTGGGCACGGGTGCGCCTGCTTGGTGCGGGGGCCCGGGGCGCCATTAGCCGCGTGGGCAGTGTTGTGGGCACGGGTGACCCTCGGAAAGGGGCCTGGGAAGCCAACCTGCCACGTGTGCGTTTCAGGGGAGGTGCCATGGGGGGGCACTCCCTGGTGTTAGGGAGCTGGTAGGCTCGGAGGCAGTGTAGTGCCCGGGGGTGCCATCGTCGGAGAATCGGCAGAGGGTCGTGCCTGCCAAAGGGGGCCACGTGTCCCAGCCATGAGACCGTGTGAGGGCACGGAGAGAAAATTGGGGGGCGAGGCCCGAAATTGTGAGGGCACCAACACAGGCGACGGGAATCTGGGTTGTTAGAACCAATAGTTTAAGCGAGAGGCGCTTGTTGAAGCCCCGGGGTAGTTTAACAGTTAATGGTTAGGGTAGATTAGGAGATGTACCCCTCCGCACCATCCATCCCCTCGCTGTCGTTGTGGGCCGCTGGACCCACTTTGTGTTATAGATCGCTGAACTCTGGGGAGGCCATTCTGAGGCTTCGTTGGGCCTCGACACAGGACGTTAGCTCTCCCTTGTTCCCCTCCGGGAAGGGAACGTAGGGGTTGGGAGTAGGCTAGGTGACAGGATAGGTTAGCCGAACAAAGACGATAAAGGGGGTTAGGGGACGATTTATAGTGGGGAAGTAAAAAATAAAAAAAATAAGTTGGGGCTAAATTGGGGTTTGACAAATTAAGGGAGTGGGTATGTACAGTGACAGGCAAAGGCGATAGGTGGGAGGGAGACAGGTAGGTAGGTCCGAGCCCGCCTTCCAAGTGGCCAGCACCACCGCACTCCCTCCACCAACCTCCACGGAACGGCAAAGGCTGGCCAACTTCATCTGCAGCTGCTGTGCTGCAAGGCCTGTGCCGGCTGGATCGTCTGCAGCTGCTGTGCTGCAAGGCCTGTGCCGGCCAGTTCATCTGCTGGCTGTTTTTCTTCAAGGCCCGTGCCGGCCAGTTCATCTGCCGGCTGTGTTTGCCTGCAGCGGCCTTCTTCTGCGGGCTGTGTTTGCCTGCTCACCTTTGCCATGCCATGCCCACTGCCCAGGTTCACCAGCCCCGTTCAATTTTTGCTTTGCCCCCCCTGTTCATTTCCATGTGCGCCAGGATCAAGGCAACAGTTTGCAAGCTGCAAGAACTGCCCTGTTGGCAGCTACAACACGGGCCTGCAGTGGCGGCCCGTGCACCGTGTTTGTGTTCATCCATCCATTCGTTGTGCTCATTGCGTGTGCCACTTGAGCTGGCACGGAGACTGCGTTTGTGCAGCCCATGCACCGTTGTGGTTCACTGCGTTCAGTTCAAAAGGGAAGGCCTTGGACTGCGTGTGAGCAGCCAGCCACGTTCCCTGTCACCTGCATTGTTTTGAGCCAGAGACTGCATGCGAGCAGCCTGGCTCCCTGCTAACTGCTTTTCTTTTGCAGAGTTCATTGATCCTGGGCCATGGTTTAGTGTAAAATTTGTAAGTTAAGGTTAAGATGTACTGTAAATATGAGTGCGCCCCCGGCATGTTTGTCTTAGCGCCGGCAATTTTATTTAAGTCGTCCGTGTGAGTGAGTTTGTTTAGGTAGTTACGCAGCCCTCAGGTTATTTATTTTGGGGACACGAATACCATGAATGTCGCACTCAGGGATCCGTAGGTAAAACGTACTAGGGGAAAACTACACATGATGGCACACGAAAATTTGACGACTCGGGACGAGTCTGTAAAAAGGGGAGGGGGTAGTGTTGTGGTTACCAAATTCGCAAACCACCATTCAGGTCCCTTAGGTGAGATATCTCGGTAAGTACATGTGTAGTTAGGCCCAAACCCGTTGTCTAGTGGGAATACATGTCATTTATGCGTGCTGCGACTCTTCAGGATAGCCGTTTTTCTTTTACTATCTTTAATTTGGACCAACCGCCATTGTTACAACCACAACATCAACCACCCACCGCGGCGCCGCTTCACGTCACACCTCGCAACCGTCGCATCGCCACCGTTCTTGCGCCGCTTGTGGGTACCGGTGTTGGACTCGTGCAGGGCGCGCGCTGAACAGCGTGTACAAAACCACGGATTTTCCACTTCAAAAACGGATCAAAAACGACACACGCCCACTTTTGTTCCGTCCAATCGGTGAGCGAGGGGCGATTTGGCCCCGCCCCCAGGGTGTTGGAGGGCGATCGATATATGCAAATTTATGGATCAAAAAGCATTCACGCCCACTTTTTCTCGGGCCAATGGGGAGCGAGGTGAAAGGTCGAAGGGAGGGGGTCAAAGATGAGAGAGCGAAGCCACGGGGCTGATATAAGCGACCGCGTTCGTCAGTCAAGTGAACAAGGAGTTAAGACTTCGCGGGCGGTGGAGTTGGGAAGAAGAAGCAAGAAGGAGTTGGTCGTCGTCGTGTGCGTTGGAGTCGGAACGGAGGGGACGGAGCTGTGGAGAGGCGGCGAGGGCAGACGAGGGGGTGCTCGCGTCGTGCAGGGAGCTGCACACCAGGGAGGCCGACGGCGCGACGTGGCCGAGGTGGAGACGCTCGTCGCGGGACTCGAGGCAGAGTGGAAATCCTCTATACCCCGAGCATCAGCAACCCCCTCCTGTTTCCCCCCCGCGCTGAGATAGTGCGACTAAGGGGGCCCCTTTTTCCCACCCCCTACCAGACACTGTCCGCGAGGCCCGCGGAGTTGAGGCACCATCGCCGCTCCGCGTCTCATCACCAGACGGGTAGGCCCGACCCGGTCTCGGCCTCAGGCCCGCCTCATCTTTGAGGGTATTCTTTTCCTTGGTTTTGGGTATGTGTTGTCGGCGCCGTCTGTGAAGTAAAATTGTATAAGTGTTGCCGTGTGCTCGCGTAATCGGTATTAGATCTGCATTGTCGCATTTGCTTTTTGTGTAAATTGCATTGTGTTTTTCTTTTCTATGTGCTTTTGGTGGAATTGAATATGTGTGCTTTCCGTTCATCGCGAATAAATGTGCTTTGTGTTGAACTGTTTCCCGCTTCGCTTCGTCATTTCTTTCATTGAATCCTCATCTTGCTTCACGTAAAGGGTTGGTAGTGGGCTAAATACGCCCGATAATTAATCGAACCGTCGAGGTCGACGAATAACACCGCTCGGTTATCCCGATAGTACGGAACGGGTCGCTTAAGTGGCCCGTGTCCGAAGTCGACCTGCGGCGAGGTGCGATCGCCCGGTCTACCCTCCGTGTGGGTACTTAGGCAGGTCGAATTTGGCGAGCAACCCTATCCCACGCGGGGGCCGATTGGCTCGATCGCGGTGAGACCGAAAGGTCCACCCGTGACTGGTTCGCGGCGTTAGTCCGAGAGGGTCACGACTGGATTGTCCGTCCGGTGGGCGACGTGCCGCGATTCGAGTTACGTGGCCGTCAGCACGCCGGCGGGCGCGAATACCGTAACAATATATATATATATATTTGCATTGCCTTCATTATACAAGGTGCCCCACAGAAAACGAGGAAATTTGAGATTTTGAGATTTATTTTGCCGTATTTTACCGTATTTTATCATATCAGCAAAATAACAAATAAATTTTCTAAAATGATATGTATCTTTGTTTTACGCGACATCTAAGTTTGCTTTTGTTTTGTTTTAAATAAACTGTACCACATTTCCTGGTTTTCTGTGGGGCACCTTGTAGTCTGTTTAGTTCTGCTCTGTGTTTCCCAATTGTATAAATAAATCCCCATTTGTTGAATGTTCTCATCTCGTCGCGTCGATTCTTACATTGACTGAGCTTGTCGTGCGTGTGACGGATTAGCTGGTTGTTGTGCCCCGATAACGGGATATTCGGACCGGCGGAACTTGGCGATTAAAACCGCTCGGGATCGCTCGCGGAACAAGCTTGGTAAGCAGCTCGTTTCCGTCGAGAGTGAAATCCCCGGAAGCAGGACCATGTGGGTACTCGGGTAAATTGAAGTTGGCAATCGACCCTACCTCACGTGGTCTACCCATTGGTGTATTTCGGTCCAAAATAACCAGGACCCGTCGACCCCGGACTTTTCCGGGCCTGCGATCTGAAATTCTGGGCGATCGAGCCGGGCCGACTCGCGGCTCTGTCTGGCGGTCGTGCTCGTGGCGACGCACCGGCGAAACTGCAACAATATATATATATATATATATATATATATATATATATATATATATATATACATATATATATATATATATACATATATATATATATATATATATATATATATATATATATATATATATATATATATATATATATATATATATATATATATATATATATATATATATATATATATATATATATATATATGTATATATATATATGCCTGTGTCGTAAGAGGCGACCAGGGTTGCGTCAGGAAGGGCATCCGGTGTAAAACATGTGCCAAATCACTATGCGGATAATATGGATGATTCGCTGTGGAGACCCCTCACGGGAGCAGCCGAAAGAAGAAGAAGATATATATATATATATATATATATATATATATATATATATATATATATATATATATATATATATATATATACACATATATATCCGAAGTGAAGGCCCGCTGGGCCGGTTACTTTGAGCGGTTGTACCAGGCTGATCCACCAGCTGTCGAGTTGGATGTCAAGGTTGTTACAATCCCTGTTGCTGACCCTCCAATCAACTGTGGTCCACCTTCGCTTGTGGAAACACAGGCTGCGGTGAACCGGTTGAAATGGGGTAAAGCTCCAGGGATCTGTGGCATCTGTGCTGAACTTCTCAAGGCTGGTGGAAATGCTGCACTCGTGTCGTTGCATGCAGTTCTGTGCTCTGCCTGGAACACAGGCATCATCCCAACTAACTGGAAGAGGAGCCTTGTTGTCCCTCTCTGGAAAGGGAAGGGTGATCGCCAAGACTGCAACAACTACCGAGGGGTGACGCTGCTCTCAGTGCCGGGCAAGGTCTTTGCTCGGATAATTCTTGATAGGGTTCGCAACCATCTGCTTGAGCACCAGCATACAGAGCAGTCAGGCTTTACACCAAAGAGGTCAACCATTGACCGTATCCTTGCTCTTCGGGTCCTCACCGAATGCAGACGAGAGTTTCGGCAGGGGCTGTTTGCAGCCTATGTTGATCTCCGTAAAGCCTTCGATTCAGTGATTCCGGATGCTCTCTGGAGGATTCTTGTTCTTCATGGGGTGCCACCAAAACTGATCGATCTGATGTCTGAACTCTACTCTGGTACTGAGAGTGCTGTGAGATCTGGTCGTACCATCTCTGACTTATTTCCAGTTGTTACTGGAGTTCCTCAGGGGTGTATACTGGCTCCCCACACTTTTCAGCACTTGCATGGACTGGATTCTCGGGAGGATGTCAGAGAGATCAAGCTGTGTTGCATCATTTGGGAATGTCAAGATCTCTGACTTTGATTTCGCAGATGATGCAGTCATATTTGCAGAGACTTTAGATATCCTTTTGGGGGCCCTCGAGGTGCTGAATGAGGAGTCGGAGCCGCTGGGATTACAGGTTTCCTCGGTCAAAACTAAGATCGCGGCTTTCAATGACTTCTTGGATGCTGCTGTCCTGTCTGTGCCTGTTTGTGGTGAGGATGTTGAGGTCGTGGAGAGATTCACTTTCCTTGGCAGTGATATTCATGTCTCTGCTGGCTGCGATTCAGAGGTCACTAGGCGTCTGGGTCGGGCCTGGGGAGTCATGGATTCACTGGATAATGGGGTGTGGCGTTGCCGGTACCTGTGTGGGAGGACGGAAGTCCGAGTCTTCAGGTCCTTGGTGCTTCCAGTCCTGCTCTATGGATGCGGGACTTGGACTCTGACCAAGGATCTGAGACGGAGACTTAATTCCTTTGGTACCAGGTCTCTTCGGAGAATCCTTGGCTATCGCTGGTCGGACTTTGTGTCCAACGAGCGATTCCTGAGAGAGACTCAAATGAGATTTGTCACCTGCATAGTCTGTGAGCGTCAGCTGCGGCTGTATGGACATGTGGCTCGTTTTGCTGATGCTGATCCTGCTCATCAGATTCTCTCAGTGAGGGAGTCTCGTGAGTGGAGGTCAATGGGCTGACCACGTGCCTCGTGGTTGCAGCAGGTTGATCGGTATCTCAAGGAGATGGGGATGGGCCAGGCATCTGCCTGGGGGATTGCCAGACGGAGGCCCCTGGAGTACCGGCGGAAAGTGGACGCTGTGACGCTTCGCTCTGGCGCATGCTCCTCTACCTTACCTGACTTACAAGGATATTCGTGTAAAATAGACAAAGATATATTATGTAGTATATGGTATTTGAACTTGGGTTCCATATATCATGAGTGATCCAGTGATGAAAGAGATACACGAACAGGCTGACCTAACTTGTGATAATTGTACTGTATGTATCTGTAAATGTAAGCATTGGCATTTTGTGAATAAGATGGGAGATAAAAACAGCATAAGTGACCCATTCTCCCTTGTGTTTCAGATTTTGTCAGCTCGCACCAATGTCACACCCTGGTTGCTTCAAAAAAATTATATTACACAGATTTAGAGGAAGGCTCCGAAGCAGCGCTTGACTTGCCTTTTGACCTGTCAAGACTGGGTTCAAGTCCCAACTCTACACTGTCACCCTGGTGTTTCGCAGGCACGGTTTTGCATCAAAAAGAGCCTCATTCGTCAGATGGGATGTGAGGGCTGGAGATCCGTCTGCCTAGCTGCATTGATTGTTGGTAGACGTTAAAGATTCTAAGGTGTCTGTCGCAGAGAGGAGGCAAGTCGTAGCTGGCATGCTCAGAAAAATCTAAATTCCTGCACTGACTACTACTGCTGGGAAGGCAATGGCAAACCACCCAGTGTATTGTCTTGCCCG
>NC_140966.1:27957655-27975155 GCF_056783735.1 Eptatretus burgeri | reverse complement strand
ACGATGGGAAGATTATCTCGTCTGGGGAATTGATCAACCACAGACTCGAGCGTGGTAACCATTCTTGGACCAGACCAATTGTAGGTGTAGCCACCCCCATGATCTCGCCACTATCCAGTCTCCGAACTTCAGAGAATGCTTTAATCCTGATGTTCAAAAGCTTGAGCTCAGATGACAACAGAGACAGGTGATCCTCCTCTCTTAGGGTGAGGATATTCCAGGCAACCACCCGAAAGGACTACCTTACGTTAACACAAGGAGACCGCCGTCTGGTGGATGACATCTCAGCACCACCCCGACACACACTACCACAATCTGGTCCAGGAAGTTTACCCCGTGGTTTACCTCCTATCATCAAAGATTGGGGGGGTGGTTCCTGAAGGCTTGGTTTTCAATTTTCTATGCGTTTTTCTTATATTTTGCGGAGTGAATGGTTTTACGGTGGCCAGAGTGCAAATCATGTCATCAACCTCCTCAAAATATGTCACCCATTTGCAGGAGGATGTCCACAGACACAGTTGGGCACTAGAAATGGTTGACCGTTGGCTCACAAGGAGCTCCAACGCCCTTTGACAGGTTTTGTTTATAATCCTCCTGGGTGTCCATATCCATACTCCCTCCTCACCAGGTAACCTGGTGTGGGAAATGGTTTAGTCGCTGACAACCCGACCATGAAACGGTTTGTACAGGTTTACATGGTACCTGTAGCAAGTCAGAGATCTAATCTGGCCTGACCTGACAACAAGTGTACGTGTTCATGATATGTATTTGGAGAATTTCCCCGGCGGCCTCCTGACTAATTATTTACACACACAGGGCAGGTATTTCATTACCAAGCCGATTTTAATGTTTATTTACTTCATATAAGACAGTATATGAATTACATGTCCGTCAGTTTGTTATTCGCCTTCTAAAGTCAAGAGAAAACCAATTTTTTTTTTTCTTTTATGAAAGACCTCTATTTTTTTCCTCTGCATCGTGATAACAAACCTTTATTGGGTGGCATATATGAGCCCACTGCCACGATTGCTGTGAACGAAACATGCATTTCATCATTTGAGTTGCAATCAAAATGTACCTTTGTTTCCTCCAAATGATACCTTTATTTAATGATAGAAGATATATTGTTCAGTCTTCAAATGTACATCAGAGGCCTTTAAACAATCTGAGCTATGTAGAGAGAAAAATATGGCTGCGATTTTTGGGCGGCTGGAGGGAAAGGTGTACTCCTGTTTACCTTGCTTTCAGCCGGACCCGCCCCAACCATCATTCCTGTTTACGCCGTTGAATCGTGGGACGGGAGGGTTCTTCTTCTTCTTAGTTGTAGAGGAGGGTCGTTCTGATTGAACCCTAACTATTAAAATGAATCCCAGCGCATTTACATAGATTTACCCATTAAACAATGGAAGGCGAGCTATTTCTAGAACATGTATTTACCGAGATAACTAAGCTAAAGGACCTGAATGATGAGTGTGATAATGGCTTCCAGATTCGCAACAATATATATATATATATATATATATATATATATATATATATATATATATATATATATATATATATATATATATATATATATATATATTGGGTGGTCGCTAGAGTACACTTATTGTCGGGTTTTGTGTGTGTGTGTGTGTGTGTGTGTGTGTGTGTGTGTGTGTGTGTGTGTGTGTGTGTGTGTGTGTGTGTGTGTGTCTGCAACGTGAGGCTCCACAGCACAAACCAGCAAACCGATTTTGATGAAACTTGGCGAACAGGTGCCATATGGGCTGGGAGTGTGTGCGTTTGAGTTTCGTTGCTAAGCAACCACCCGTTGCTGTGCAGCGGCCGAAAAACCACGTACGGTATTTTCAATACTTGTCCTACAGTTTTGAATGTGGAGAAACGAGACTTCGGAATTAAACACTTTGAGATATTTAGAAAATTTTATTCGAGCCGATTTTTGATTTAGGTTTTATTTTTCAAATGGTAGTCCTTCAAAATCGGGTGTCTATTTACCGTCATTTTTTTGTTTGTTTGTTTGTAATGGACAGCTCTGGAGGCCAGAGTAGTCAATCGATTTTGATGAAACTTGACAGGTAGGTTCATACCAGGATCAAGTTCTATGCTTTTGAGCACCGTTGCTATGGACACCACCGTTGCCTCGCAACGGGACTTTGAAATGTTTGAAAAATCATAAAAAAATTATTTTTTCGAAAATCAAAAATGGGCTTCCATGCTTTTATGCGAACTATAATAATCAACCTCTTTGTCAAAAATCTTCAGCCCGATCCGTCAAAAACTGTATGACTAGTACGCAATTATGTCGCGACCACCCATGTCGCCTACCGGCTTGTATATATGATTAGTTATGTTTACAAGTACATATCTGGTTATAGTTGTTTTTTTTCTTCACCTTTCTCAATTTATCTTGTAGTTTTGCTCCAAGTAGTTCACAATCTGTCCCACAGTCTGTGCCTGGCAAAGTATTTTCAGATTGTACAGCACTTCTACATTTTCTGCTGATTGGAATGTAGTCAGTCTGATTTATATATTGCCCATCAGTGGAAGTTTATGTGAATAGTCTATGCTTTGGTTGTTTGAACCATTTAGTTGCAATTCAGAGTTAATTCCCCATACATAACTCTAGAATTCACTCCCTGGATCATTTTGGATACCAATTCCACACTTTCCTGCATTCCTGGTGCTCCTGCTTCTCCAATATTTGAATTCCAGTGTCCCATAATAATATAAACATCTCCTTTAGGCACCTGTTTCTCCAATTCCTGAAACTTTCCATAAAACTCCTCCACATTTTCTTTATCTGCTGACAGAAGTTGGAGCATATATCTGAATGATTGTGGTGTTCACTGGATATCCTTTCAACCTTACTGCTATTCTCCAAGCTTCCATTGACTGGGTTGTATCTCAGTAATTCCATTGTCCCATTGATTGGGTTGTATCCCTGTCCTTTTCTTATGGAAAATCATTGCCACTCCATTTTTTTTACAGGTATCGTGACTAGAAAACAACACTTTGTAATCGTCACATTGAAACTGACCCAAACCAGTCCATCTACATTGACTTATCCCAACAATTTCAGGTATTATCCTCTCCATCTCTTTCTTTATTACATCTAACTTTCCCTGATTTATTGACCTTACATTCCATGTTCCAATTTTGTGAACTTCTAAGAAGCTCAGAGTTTGCCTTTCAGTTCTCGTGACCTCAGCGACTGGATTTCCTTGCAGCTTTGATCTAGTCCCATCATAACGGCTAGTCCTTCTCATCAAAACACTTTTTTCCTTCCCCAATTGCCATTTGGGTACCTTCAAACATGGGAGGTTCATCATCAAAGGGTGTCTGCTTATGATAATCAATTCCACTTCACGGCCTTAAATGGTATCAAAACCTTCCATGGCAATAACCTCCCCAATATCTCCTACATGCCCACATCCTTCCAACCCCTCCTTCTATGTGTCTCCCTTTTCAACATCCCTGATGCTCTTCATGTCCCCTCTTTCTGCATTCCCCCACCTCACCTGACAAAGCTTCCCCTCACACCACCTCCTCAAAGCTTCCCCTCACCCCACCCCTTCCATCTTTTCCATCTCCATACCCTCTCCTATCTTCACAATCACCATCTTCACCCACACCCTGCCCCCTATCAGCTTATCCTTCGTCCACACCCAAGCTCAGCTTCCTCCCACCCATTCTCCCAGATTCCCCCCTGTTCCTCCCTCTCCCACAGCTCCCCTCCCCACCCCCAAATCCTGCAACCTTCCAGCTTACCACCCCCCCCCAAGCCAAACTCTTCCATCTTCCCCCCTGGCCTGCACCCTTCCAGTTTCCATCTTTCACCCCACCCCCTCTCCTAGCTGCTTTCCATATCCCTGCACTCTGCAAACAGCCCCTCCTCCTCTGTCCGTAATGGTGTGGACATTAAGCAACCAAGGTATCTGCTCCAATCTGACAGATCTCTCAATCCATGCATTCCTGTTAAACCATACATCATCATGTTTTCCAGAATCCTTCCTTCCATAGGACATTCATGACTCTTAGTGTCTTTCCTCCAATTGTCTCCTCTGATAAGCGAAGCCTGAACCCTATCTTGGCAGTGGAGTTGCACTTTACATCAGGAATTCCATTTCTCACTGTCGGTGTACTGATCTTACACTTCTTAAACCCTATGAGTACCTTTGTGACTTCTCCTCTAATCCTACCTCTTTTTTGTTTGTGTGTTGGACCGTGTACCCACCGTGGAACTTCACGAAAGGACTTCTGTGATTCCGTAGGACAGACTCAATCTGTAAACTTTCTGTCCCACATTTCTCCCAATAGAAAATCCTCCCTTCTGCAATTGGTGGAAACAAACTTCCCCGTAAATGTCTCTTGCTCTTCCTCTGCTACCATTGGTTCATCTGATAATGTGCTTGTGAGAGTCAACTTCTCTCTGGCTATTCACAAAGAGCCGTCAGACTGGCAAGGACTGCAAGCAGCCATTTCACTTCAGGATTGGTCTCCTATATCTACCGCTCCTGATATGAACTCACCCTCGATTGTGATTCTACAACTGGACTGATGGCATCAGCTTGCATGTCCTAAAAATCTGCTCTGCTGCTCCTGCACACCCTCTTTCTGTTCTGTTAACCCGATAATTTGCCCAAGGTCATCTTCCATCTAAATGAAAGTCAGCAAACATTTCCACATTGCATAAACAAGAAAAAAAAATGATCCCCTTTACTACAGACCTTTCAGCTTACTTCAATAAACAGCAAGCTTGGTCATGGACTCCATGATTGCAGTTGATATCAAATCCTTCCTTTTCTGTAATGGTCTCATCTCAGATCATCAATTCACATTCAGACCAGGACATTCTACCTTGGACATGCTGCTTCAACTCTCTCAACAATGGATGGAGGCCATCAATGTCAGGTATGAGATCATGGCCATCTCTTTTGGCATATCATGAGCTTTCAATACAGTCTGGCACCCCACCTTGCTCTCCAAACTCTCCCTCAAAAACACGTATGTATACAGTACATCTTTTCTACTCCTTGTGTCCTGCCCTACTCCCCATTCTTCCCAAACTCCCCCATTTGTCCACATCTTCCTCTATTTTGTCCCTCAACCCTGATGTTAGTGTCACCCCCCCACCCCCGCTACTGTTGTTTATTTTGTTCTGTTATATCATAATCCATTCTATGTTCTAGATCCTCCATGAGCCTCGACTTTGTATCCAAAAAATGAAAATACATTTTTCTTAATAACAATATAGACAGGAGGTAAATAAAATTAACATTTATTTATTGAATGAAAATTGTTTCATGTGAATGCTTCCTCCCCAACACCTTAAGATAAAAAGAATGACCTGACTGGATGAATAACTTGCCACAAAAACCATGAACAGACCAATTTGGAGACACACATTTAAAGCACTCTTGAAAGATGAACGCCGCGATAATAGGAAACACACATTTGATGCACTATTAAAAGATGAACTCGTCACCTTTCATCCATGTCAGCCTCTGCCATGGTTATATCAGAAAGACCTGATTCCTCATACAGTCATGGATTGTTTAACCCCAATATGGGGCCATTCAAAAATTACATAACGCTATTTTTTGGGGGAGATGTGTCCCCAGCATGCTGACGGACATGATTAAACCTAACTAATAATTTTTATTCCAAATATGATTTGATTTTTTCAGGGTCCCTCATCATGAGTAACACTCAACCCAAACAAAACCAATGGAAATCTAACGCAACAAACCCAGGCGGTGCATAATTGGTAGAGGTCAACAGGCCTGATGTCTTCGGCTCATCAGAAAACCAAGATGGCGACCATATTATTTTGTCTGGGTGCCATGGTGGGTGGAGTCAAGTGACAAATGTGTGTGGGGTCCAGCAGCTGTCTAACCAATGGGTGCCCATTTCAAAAATCGACCCCCAACACGAACCGCAGCAACAACAACCATGGAAGCTCTGGTAGACCTGCCACACGTCGCAGGTAAAAATAGATTATTGTATCATTTATATAATACAATAGAGGAAGTACGTGAAAAGCTTAAAAACTCAACTCGGCCCTGTACCCATTCAAGTCATTCTCTTATACATTGCTGTGAAGCAAGCGAGAAAGAATGGCAGGGACCAGTGTGACCACTCCTCATTTTCATAAATGCCAAGGTGAGCCAATGAAGAAAACAAATAATTATTCACAAGGTTTCGGAAAAGCGAAGATAATAGAAAACCTATACACCAAGAAAACCTATAGAAAACCAAGTCGCCAAGGTGAACAACCAATAGCCAAGATCTTGTGAAAAAAGCCAAGGAGTGGTCACACTGGCAGGGACTTTTTTGCCATGTTTGGCTGTGAGGCCTAAAAGCACCAAAGATGTCATTAAGTCATTTGAGCCAATTCTCAAGTAAGAATTGACTTCGATGCCTTTGAAGGCAAGTCTCGAGTCAAGTTTCAAATCTTTTAGAGTGAGTCTCAAGTCTGAAGGCAAGGCTCAAGTAAAGTCTCAAGTCATCATAGTCACCATATCATTTCCATTATCCCATCCCCTTCCTTTCCTTATTTAATGTAGTTGTATTTTCAACTAATTTTGTCACAGCTCAGGACGAAAGAGTTTTCACATGATCATCGATGTGTAGCTGGTCAATAGCTTGCTTGTGCCGTTCACGCTACAGCACATCGGCTCGGCATGTCTCGGTGAGCCTTCTTATCATTCATCCATTTTAACAAGAATGGGAAGCCAAACTTACTTCTCCGGGTGGGTTTTCCAATGTCAAATTAAATTTGATATCATTGAAAAACCATCAGATATTTTTGTGCCACATTTTAGGCACACAGTGCTTCTTTTTATGGCCAAATTTTCAAAATTTTAAAATCAAAATATAAGCATTTTGGGAACGTTTGCCGCCATCATGAATAAATTTGAACCATGCAAGTGCGGCCTGATGATAAAATCAAGTCAGCCTGGTGATCAGCCATCAGTGCCTGCTTGTAAGGAAGGAATGAGTAAGGAGATTTTAATAACCACTTGTATAATTTATTATGCACGTTAAAATGACATGTCTTACTTATTTACTTCAATTGTTAAGACTTTTAAGATCCCGTACGTTTTTCATGTTTTCCTTTTATAAAGATGGGTCGTGATGTAATTTATATTTACAGACGAAGTTGAAATAATCCAAGTCAATTGACATATTTCAATCATCACAAAATTTTTTTTTATCGGGTGGGGATGTGCACGGGGTTACCAATCAGTTTCCCCTCACTCGGTGCACGTTCATGGTTTGAATAATGTTTCCCATGTTGGTAAGACTGGTGATTTCCGCTTGGACGTGGTATGCTGTCTCAAGAGTGGGCACTCCCTTTATCCTTAGTGGCGAACGTTATGCAACTTGGTGGCCATGAGTACTGGTATGCTGCACATGCACTTGTATGTAATGGTATATGTCGTCATTGACCTAACCACACACACCCATGACTGAAAATCATTTATAATTTATTTTACACCCTGTTTTAACTAAATGTTTATTCGATGCTGATATTCCAGCTATTGCCGACACCTCATTATAAACTCAAGTCACAAGTAAGTCGTAAGTCCCCAGACACCAAGTTTCGAGTCTCAAGTCATATTCGTCAAACCTTGAGTCAAGCTGCAAGTCGCAAAATTTTACGACTTGATTCGCCAACTCCGATATGCCCACAGAAGATTGATTGGCAGCCTGGTGCTCCCATCATGCATGCCATGGGCACTCATTGGCTGGTGGGACAGTCCGCCTTCAAAAGAATGAGGGTGTGGGTAACAATATAAATAAGCTGAGCGGTGAGATCCTGTTGGTTGGAGCGTCACATCAAATCGCTCCTTCCTTTCTGGGCCACGCTGGGATTGTCTCTTCTCCGCTAGGTCTTGGAGCTGTTTACCTTGTCATCTACCCTTCTTCCACCAGCTTCATGTGGTCCAATGGGCTCGGCAATTTTTCCAACATTTGTTAAAAAGGCACAATCAGAAGAATTTAGAGTTGCTGAAGTTTGACTTTCTAGCAGGCTTCGGAATCCTGGTGTGTGTTTTTGCATTCCCAAATGATGTTTCAAGTCTCCTGGTACATTATTTTGATGTTTGTCATGCATCCCTGGTCCCCTTTGAGGTGTGTGACTGGTGAGTGCTTGTCGATCCATATATGCGTTAGGCTTGTCTACGTTATCTAGTTTTATAATCCTTGTCATTTTTGTGTAGGATTCCATCCACATTTGTCTCCTATGAATAAATTACATATTTCTTTAGCCAGGCTTGCATGTCTGTAACTATCATCTTTAGCATGCTGACGATTCAGGTAATTGGCAACCCCTAAAGCATTAAACTCGAGTTATTTCTAACATAGAAAACTGATATGGTTTAGACTACCTTCGGAATGAGGGGGCACGCTAAACACTCGGGCATGATCCCCATTTAATCTGGTCAGCTGCGGAGGGATCTTTGCTATGCTTGGTCTCAATGCCAGTTGTGGTCGTGGTTGAGCAGTTGACATAGTGGCCATATACGTGACAATATAGTGATGAAATATTTTTTGTGGATTATAAAACTGGAGGACAACAGCTTTTTAAAACGTCGTAGGTATTCAGCCATGGTCAAGCACCAGCCTTTAGTTGCTGAAATGAAAATGAAAAATCCCCTGGAATTGCCACAGCCCTTTGATCTGAATACCATCAGGCATTCAGAAGTTCAGAATCTCGAAGAAAAAAAAGCTTAGGCAAAGTCAGCTCCAGTTCCAAGGGATGCTCGCCTTAAGTTGTCGAAGAAATGCTCATCAGGTTGAAAAGTCTGGATAATTACACTGGCCAACAAGTCATTTTCATCAGATATAATTATAGGTGGGCAAGATAGCTCTTGGGACACTGGTTCTAAATATGTTTTTGGTTTTTCTCTAGCACGTCTAGTTTCCATCAAAAGATCGAACAAATTTGAAAGGTTATTGCCTTAACCTTTTGAACCCCAAGCTCCTTGGATTTTCGACTCCCCCACCGTGGGCTCCCTGGCGAAATTAATGGAGGAGCTTCATACAAGGAGGGTTCACCAAGTACTGTAGTTTCCTTTGCCTATGGGACAGCCGTGCTACCGCGGATCATTACATCAGACGTGACTGGCATCAAAGGAGCACATATGAGCCAGGGACGAGCAGTCTCCAGTGTTTTCCTTTCGTTCATCCAAAGAAGATTTTCCTGCCACCTCTCCACATTAAGCTCGGTTTAATGAAGAATTTTGTGAAAGTGATCGGTTCAAGAAGGTTTTCAATACCTTGTGGAGAAATTTCCAAACATCAGTGCCATGAAATTGAAGGAGGAAATTTTTGTGGGGCCCCAAATCAGGGAGGCTCTGCATGATGAAGGCTTTGAAGAAAGCCTCAATGTCTTAGAACTAAAAGCATGGCAGGCTTTCAAATGGATTTGTGGAAACTTCTTGGGTAACCACAAGTCTTTAGCATACAAAAATGGAGTCCAGAAACTGCTTGATGCATATCAAAAAATGGGCTGTCACATGTCCTTGAAATTACATTTTTTTTACATTTGCATCTAGTTTTCTTTCTCAAACTTTGGCAAAGTGAGTGACGTGCAGGGGGAACACCTCCATCAAGACATTCAGGCAATGGAAGACATCGCTACCAAGCTTTCTGGAACTAAAGTATTCTGGCAGAGTACTGCTGGATGGTGTATCACGACAATCTGGACAAAGTTCACAAAAAGAAAATCGGACTCGCAACGTTTTAAAGTTGTTATACATTAATTTTTTTCACAAGTGTGTACTCTACTGTATAAATTAACCAAGTGTGTGGTGTGTATGACGTTGATGTGAATGAAACTGAAACATGAAGAAAGTTGTAACGTTAACTTGCCTCATGTGTGATTATTACCGAAGTTGTGCTGAAATTAACACGAGTCATATTGATTCAATAACCAGATATGCCAGAAGAAAACTGAAAACAGATTTGGAATCAGCATGTAAAACTAGTCTAGAAGAGTGTGTTTACATCTTTGATGAGAGAAAAAAGTTCGATTTTGTCGACCATTGTTATTGGTACAAATAATATGGCATGTACAGTATGTTCCAAAAAAGGAACACGAAGCAAATCAGACAGTTTAGAGCAATATCTCCACATGATGTGGAGGGTAAGTTGCTAAAGTTTGACTTTATTGCAGGCTTCAGAATCCTTCTGACTCATGTGAGGGAGACAAAGGAAGAAGAAGTAAGATCAGGTAAGAAGGGAAGTGTTATGCATTGGTTGTTGAGGCAGAATGCAAAGGTAGCGCAAAGAGGTTTTAAGTGCAGTGCAGACCAACAGGAAAATGAGGTCTTGTTTGGAAAATGAACCGATAACACTGAACAACAAAAAATTTTACTGGAAATGTGTAAAGTGATTTAGACTAATTTGCGTACGTTGATTTCAAAAATCATAACCGTTTTGCTGTATCACGTCAGGATTTTCAGTAACAGAAATATTCCCATTGCCTAGAAGTCAGGATTTCAATGAAATTTACAAAAATTCATTTATTCATTTATTTCATCATGAATGCTTCAAAATTATAGAAATTACAGAAAAACTCCAATAGAATGTAATTAAAAATGCTTTAGGCATTTGGCTTTGCGTTTGTGCTGCTCTGTGTCAGTTTCACGATGCAGGAACCAGCAGAAATCGCCCATCATGTTCGGGTTGTGCCGCCCTTGGTAACGCGTCTCCATGAGTGAAATCTCTTGGTGGAATCGCTCGCCGTGCTCGTCCGAGACTGCTCCCAAGTTGTCAGGGAAGAAGTTCAGGTGCTGGTGTAGGAAATGGATTTTCAGGGACATCCTGGAGCCAAGTTTCCTGAAGGACTCCAGCAGCTGCTGCACTATTTCTTCATAGTTGTCCGCGACCTGATTGTCGTCAGGTCAGGTTCGATCTGTGACCTGCTACAGGTACCATGTAAACCTGTACTAACCTGTTCCATGGTCGGGTTGTCGGCGACTAAACCGTCTCCCCCACCAGGTTTTCTGGTGAGGAGGGTGTTTGGATATGGACACCCAGCAGGATTAAAAACAAAACCTGTCAAAGGGCGGAGGAGCTCCTTGTGAGCCAACGGCCATCCATATCTAGTGCCCAACTGTGTCTGCGGACGTCCTCCTGCAGTTGGGTTACTTCTTATTAGGAGGTTGGTGGCAGGATTTGCACTCCAGCCACCGTAAAACGCTTCATTCCGCAAAACGCAAAAACGCAAAAAAATCTGAAAACCCACTCCGTGGGAGTACCTCCTGTGCAGCTTCCCTTCGCAGGGCAGCTCACCGGATGATGGGATTGGGGCAAAGCCTTCGGGACCCCCAATCTTTGATAGGAGGGAAACCACGGGGTAACATCCCTGGGTCAGATTGCGGGAGAGTGTGTCGGAGTGGTGCTGAGGTGTCGTCCACCAGACGGCGGTCTCCTTGGGTTAACCTGAGGCGGTCCCTTCGGGTGGGTGCCTGGAATGTCCTATCCCTAAGAGAGGATGATCACCTGTCTCTGTTATCATCTGAGCTCAAGCGTTTGGACATCGGGATTGCAGCTCTCTCTGAGGTTCGGAGACCGGATTGCGGCGAGATAATGGTGGGTGGTTACACCTACTATTGGTCTGGTCGCTCTGATGGTTACCATACCCAAGGAGTTGCTGTAGCTGTGTCCAATAAGCTGACCCCAATGATAATTGAGGTAACACCGGTCAACGAGCGTATTATGAGATTAAGGATTCGTCACTCCTTAGGTGTCATTTCCCTGGTCTCTATTTATGCTCCGACTGAGGCGAGTGATCTTACCGTGAAGGACACATTCTACGCCACACTCGAGTCTGTGGTTGATCAGTGCCCCAGACGAGATACACTTCTAGTCTTGGGGGATTTCAATGCATCGACTGGAACTGATAGGGATGGTTATGAGGTGTGTGTTGGTCCCCATGGGTCAGGAACTATGAACCAGAATAGCACTAAGTTCCTTGACTTTGCAAGAAGTCATGGACTTAGGGTGGCTGGTTCATGGTTTCAGCGCCCGCAAGCTCATCGCTGGACTTGGTATTCCAACGCTGGCGGTGTGGCAAAGGAGATTGACCATGTCCTCATTGACGGTCGTTGGAGGATGATCCAGAACTGCAGGGTCTACCGGAGTGCTCAGTTCCTCAATACTGACCACAGGCTTGTTGTAGCAACTCTAAAGCTGCACCTTAAATCCTGGAGAATGGTACCATCCCAGCCTAGGCTGGATGTTGCCAAGCTCAGGGATGAGAGAGTAGCTGAGGAGTTTGCGAACAGGCTGAGTGGACACTTGGGGGTCTGGGTGCTTTGGGGGTCCTGAAGAGTTGTGGAGCACCTTCAAGACCACCGTCCTTGATGTTGCCGGTGGATGCCTTGGAGTTCACCGCAGGGCAAAGAAGAATTTTGTCTCTCAAGGGACACTGGATACCATTGACCAGAGTCGCAGGGCCAGGCTGAATGGCAGAGCTGAGCTGTTCAGGGAGCTGAGGCGTAAAACTGTACGTGCACTGAGGGTGGACAAGGAGGCCTATGTGCGAGGAATCTGTGAGGGGTAGAGCATCACCTGTGGACAGGTGATTCTCGTCCCGCTTACAGGGGAATTCGTGCATTACGTTCATCCAAGCCCATCCCTCGGAGCACTGCAGTTCGAGCAGAGAGTGGTAGGCTCTTGACAGAGGAGTCTGAAGTGAAGGCCCGCTGGGCCGGTTACTTTGAGCGGTTGTACCAGGCTGATCCCCCAGCTGTCGAGTTGGACGTCAAGGGTGTTACAATCCCTGTTGCTGACCCTCGAATCAACTGTGGTCCACCATCGCTTGTGGAAACATGGGCTGCGGTGAACCAGTTGAAACGGGGCAAAGCTCCAGGGATCTGTGGCATCCATGCCGAACTTCTCAAGGCTGGTGGAAATGCTGCACTCGCGTCGTTGCATGCAGTTTTGTGCTCTGCCTGGAACACAGGCATCATCCCAACTGACTGGAAGAGGGGCCTTGTTGTCCCTCTCTGGAAAGGGAAGGGTGATCGCCAAGACTGCAACAACTACCGAGGGGTGACGCTGCTCTCAGTGCCGGGCAAGGTCTTTGCTCGGATAATTCTTGATAGGGTTCGCCACCATCTGCTTGAGCACCAGCGTCCAGAGCAGTCAGGCTTTACACCAAAGAGGTCAACGATTGACCGTATCCTTGCACTTCGTGTCCTCACCGAACGCAGACGAGAGTTTCGGCAGGGGCTGCTTGCAGCCTATGTTGATCTCTGTAAAGCGTTCGATTCAGTGAATCGGGATGTCCTCTGGAGGATTCTTGGTCTTCGTGGGGTGCCACCAAAACTGATCGATCTGATGTCTGAACTCTACTCTGGTACTGAGAGTGCTGTGAAGTGTGGTGGTACCATCTCTGACTTATTTCCAGTTGTTACTGGAGTTCGTCAGGGGTGTGTACTTGCCCCCACACTTTTCAGCACTTGTATGGACTGGATTTTTGGGAGGATGTCGGAGAGATCAAGTTGCGGTGCATCGTTTGGCAATGTCAAGATCTCGGACCTTGATTTTGCAGATGATGCAGTCATCTTTGCGGAGACTTTAGACATCCTCTTGGGGGCCCTCGAGGTGCTGAATGAGGAGTCGGAGCCGTTGGGATTACGGATTTCTTGGGTCAAAACAAAGATCCAGGCTTTCGGTGACATCTTGGATGCTGCTGTCCTGTCTGTGTCAGTTTGTGGTGAGGATGTTGAGGTCGTGGATAGATTCACTTACCTTGGCAGTGATATTCATGTCTCCGCAGGTTGTGAGCCGGAGGTCAATAGACGTCTGGGTCGGGCCTGGGGAGTCATGGATTCACTGGATCATGGGGTGTGGCGCTGCCGGTACCTGTGCGGGAGGACGAAAGTCCGAGTCTTCAGGTCCTTGGTACTTCCAGTCTTGCTCTATGGGTGCGAGACTTGGACTTTGACCAAGGATCTGAGACGGAGACTTAATTCCTTTGGTACCAGGTCTCTTCGGAGAATCCTTGGCTATCGCTGGTCGGATTTTGTGTCCAACGAGCGGTTGCTGAGAGAGACTCGGATGAGATTTGTTACCTGCATAGTCCGTGAGCGTCAGCTGCGGCTGTATGGACATGTGGCTCGTTTTCCTGACGCTGATCCTGCTCACCAGATTCTCTCAGCGAGGGAGTCTCATGAGTGGAGGAGGCCAGTGGGCCGACCACGTGCCTCATGGTTGCAGCAGGTTGACCATCATCTCAAGGAGATGGGGATGGGCCTGGCATCTGCCTGGGGGATGGCCAGACGGAGGCCCCTGGAGTACCGGCGGAAAGTGGACGCAGCGACGCGCTGTTCTGGCACATGCTCCCATACCTGACCTGACCTGTCCGCGCGCTCGTTCCCCAAGAAGTTGTCCGTCACAGCTTTGAAGCTCCTCCACGCTGCCAGCCCTTTGGGGTTTAGAGTTGTCGGAAAAGTTTCGTCCTTCATAATCTGTCGGATTTGCGGTCCAACAAAGACACCAGCCTTGATCTTGGCCTCCGACAAGGTGTTGCCAAACTTTTCCTTGAGGAAAAAAAACTTGCATATAAAAAACCCACGCCCATTCATTTTATATGCAACCCACGTGGGTTGCATATAAAAACCCACGCCCATTCAGATCCATTGCCCGTACAAAACTTTTCATCAAGCCGAGCTTTATGTGGAGTGGTGGAAGGAAAACCTTGGCTGGGTCGACAAGGGCGACATGCTTCACGTTGTGTCGACCAGGTACATGCTCTTTTCGCTCTTCCCAATCTTTCTTCGTCCAGTGATTCTTGTCGTCTCTGCTATCCCAGAGACAAAGGAAGCACATGTATTTCGTGTAGCCTGACTGCAGCCCTAACAACAGCGCCACCACTTTCAAGTCTCCGCAGATGTGTCAGTTGAAGTCATTGTACTTGATGGAATCAAGCAGCTGCCGCATAGTCTCATAGGTCTCTGTCATGCCGAACGCGTGAGCCAGTGGGACTGATGGTTTCTCGTTGCCATTGTGGAGCAAAACAGCCTTCAAGCTGTTCTTCCCCGAGTCGATGAAGAGGCGCCAGTCTGCAGGATCGTGATCACACCCAAGTTCTTTCAACAGACCGTTGATGTCACTGCAGAATGTCATCGTGTCTTCCATCTCAAAGAACTCAGCCATGTCTCTCTGACGTGCTCTGAACAAGGATATCTTGGTGTTAGGTTCAAGTAGATTCCACTGCTGCAGCCTTGATCCAAGCAGCTCTGCCTTCACCTTTGACAGCGAGAGATCTCTTACAAGATCATTTAAGTCTCCCTGGTTCAGAAGGTGTGATTCTTGAGTGTCGGGTTCCAAGGTTCATCATCACCATCCTCTTCACCACTGCTTACAGCTATGTTCTGATCAGCTGGAGGTGTTGGAACGGGGTTCTCGTCATCATGAGGCACAGGTTTACGAGCAGAGACGCAGTCAGCGTACTTGATGTGACCTTTATTCTTCTTGTTGAAGCCGGCGATGCTTGTGCAGCAGAAATAACAATCATCATGATGATTCTGCGGCTCACGCCATATCATGGGCACCGCAAATGGCATGCTCGCGCGCTTGCCCACCAACCACTGAGTCAAGGTTGTGTGACAGCTTGTGCAGCAGATGTGTGGTGCCCAGCTCTGTTCTTGGTCCCCCACCTTACACCCGAAGTAGTGAAAGTAGGCGGCCTTCATTTTCACTGCTGTAGATATACTTCGCCGTTGATCTTTTTTGGTATACCGACCACAGACATAACAGAAGTTGTCAGGATGATTGGTACAGGAACGCCTACTCATCTTTATCTGAAAGAAAGAAATATAACACAAGTTAACAACAATTGTACGAAATAGACATGTTAAAGACATATGTAAATTTCATTGAAATCCTGACTTCTAGGCAATGGGAATATTTCTGTTCCTGAAAATCCTGACGTGATACAGCAAAACGGTTATGATTTTTGAAATCAGCGTACCCAAGTTAGTCTTAATCACTTTACACATCTCCAGTAAAAAAAAAAAAATTGAAATTTGTTGTTCTGTGTAATGGTCACACTGGAAGAGCAAATAAAAGCAGGGTTTGGTTTAATCCCAGAAATCCGCATCTGAGAACTATTTGTTTCTATAGAAAGGGAGACAATTCTGAGCAATATCGTTTTTATGAATGTTAACAAACATGTCTAAGACCTGACATAAGATTTTGTGCTATCCCTTGCAGAATGTCTCCTTCATGCAGATTATTGTTGAGTAGCCATTATTATACTTCATGCAGTAGCCATTATTGTTGATCCTGCACATTGCATGGCAATGACTTGATTGGGCTCTCGGTTTGTTACAAAAGTTCTGGAGTGTTGCTTTCATAAAATCAGACTTCAATGATCAAAGCAATATGTGACTGTGCATCATTGTGTTGACAAACGTAGGGTCCCACACACTATATAGCTCCATAAGTTCAGGTAATGCTTTCTCCTCCAATGTCACAAGACTTACAAGAGGACATGACGTTCATCATACCTTTCATGACAGCATAGTCCAAACCAATTAAAACATGTCCAAACCATTACAGAACCTCAAGAGCTTTTCCAGTTTACATTATATGCAGGAACACATGGCAAAGGTCTCCTTCAGTTATCTGCACAGAGAAACCCTGCTATCAACCATGAGTAGTGTCTACATGGACTTCTTGTTTTAAAAAAAAAACCAGTTTCTTCAATTTGAGGCTCGGCGTATCTGATATTTGCACCACACCAAATGACGCAATGCATTGACCACACAGAAGAAAAGCTTGAGTGTAATTGCTCTTTCATCCTATTCTGTGGAATACAAGACTTCACTAACTATGTTGTGCATGATGAATTTTAAAATTCCTGCCTCCTAATCTGCAGGATATTGGTGCTTATTCCTGTTGATCATGCTCTCTGCTCCATAATGATATGGCAATTAATGCTGAGATAGTGGTTCTGTTCCTGAAAGCTGAAGGGTCACTGCCCTTTTTTCTGGAGCAGTGTCACTCTTCATTTTCTTATTTCCTCTCATTTCTTCTCTTGTTTGTTTCGATTCTTTGCTTTATGTGAACAACCAAAATCTTGTCACACTTTTAACCACCACAGTAATTTTGCAAGAAAACAAACACACGAAGAGGGCATTTGGTTCTCTTTATCTTGTGAATGCACTTGTATGTCATTTGGGTCCAATTAATAATTTGGTCTAGTGATAGTCGTTTCATGGTTGAGGTGGTGTTCTGCTCCTGATGTAGTTGATTAGGATAGGATTATGGAATATAGTCAGGATATTGCAACACATTGACCTACCCTTTTCAAAAGGCACCATGGGATCTTTCATGCAGTGTGACCACTCCTTGGCTTTTTTCTCAAGATCTTGGCTATTCGTTGTTCACCTTGGCGTCTTGGTTTTCTATAGGTTTTCTTGGCCTATAGGTTTTCTATTATCATCGCTTTTCCAAAACCTTGTGAATTCTT
>NC_140966.1:27932655-27950155 GCF_056783735.1 Eptatretus burgeri | reverse complement strand
GGGTACTTAGGTAGGTCGAATTTGGCGAGCAACCCTATCCCACGCGGGGGCCGATTGGCACGATCGCGGTGAGACCGAAAGGTCCACCCGTGACTGGTTCCCGGCGTTAGTCCGAGAGGGTCACGACTGGATTGTCCGTCCGGTGGGCGACGTGCCGCGATTCGAGTTACGTGGCCGTCAGCACGCCGGCGGGCGCGAATCCGCAACACTGGTGTCAGGTCGTGCGAAACAAACCCATCGCCCTCCTCACGGCACTGGTATCGGAGAACGGGAAAAAGGGCTCTCCTGTCTCCAATTAAATTCACGGGAATCGGTCCAGGGGTGAGAGAAGCGACCCCCGATTCCCTCCAAATTACGAGCGATTCAAATTAACCCTTTAAGAGAAGCAAGATGGCGTCTCAAGGCGAGCGGGAGCCGGGGGTATTAGAAATGGATGTAGAATGTGTAGAATCCATGGCTCAGGATGAAATCCCCGTGCAGGAAATGTTGATTGTGCAGGAAAACGAACTCGCCCAACTGAACCCAGAGCCCGAAATGGGTGCGGCAGCGGCCGCGTTGTATGACACCTCCCCTCCCCCTCTCCACCAAAACCCTTCCCCAACCCCTGCCGAAACGGCTCACCCAAGCGCACCCGACATGGCCCAGCTATTCACCATGCTGGCAAAAATGAATGCGGAAATGATCGAAAAGATGGATACAAATACAAATGAAATGAAAAACGAAATGAAAGGAATGAACAAGCAAATGGACGAAGTGAAAACGACGATGGATGCGAATACACAGCAAATGAGGGAAGAAATGAAAGAGCTGCGGGGTGAGACGCAGAACATGGGCCGATGCCTGCAGGCGGGCATGAAGGCCGTTAGCAGGGAGCTTAAAATGGCGACTCCACGTGTAGGAACGAACGAGCTGGGAGGGGGTGCAACGGCTGACAGGCCCGCGGTGGAGGCGGGTGAAAAAATAATTCGGGGGGGGCGTGTTGGGCGAGGGTCGTGACGATGACCGAAAGGGAAAAATTAAATGGGGAGACCAAAACGTGCGAGACGAGACACGAGGTGACGACAACGGAAATAATAGTTGAGACAAGGGAGGTAAAGGGTGAAGAGGTGACTGAGTGGGCAGAGACACGGGAGATGGGAATGATAGAGGGAAGACTACACGATGAAGACGGGGTAAGTGACGCACACACACACACACGGAGGTAGTGGAGGATAATGGGGGTGAGCTCGCGGACTGGGTAGAGACCCGGTGCGAGCAGCGGGATAGCCTCCTCCAGGAACGAGGGGAGGGAGTATGCCCCCTTGAGGCGAGTCACGACCAGGTGAGTTCGGTCGTGCTTTGCGAGGTTGAGGGGACGAGTGCTGCGGACAGGTGCGCGGAGAGCTTGGGGGGTGTAGAGGCCCCGGAGACCCTTGTGGGGACATGAATCCCCAGTGTGGTTGTCCCTGTGGTGTAGCCATGCCCACGGGGAGGGGCATGATTATGATGCATGATGGGCGTGATGGTGGAGGAGTGGCCGTGGGGTTCGGCGAGGGATATGAGGTGTGCACGCCGTCTGAGGCGTCGTAGTAATGCTGGAGTCGGCCGGCTCGTGAGTGTACCGCGTACGGAATAAAGGAGAGCCGCGGGCACAGTACGCCCGCGCTCGCACTCGTGCAACACAGCCCGGCTCGACTGTTCCTCCGCTTCGTGTCTGCCTGCTAAGTATCTCCCATTCCAGTACAGTACAGTTGGCGAACGAGGATCTTCGAATCGACGTGTGTAAGGGCGGCAAATGACCCGTGCAGTTCCAGGCTACGGAGCCAAAGGTCTCGCCGGCGCGAACATGGCAAAGGGTCGGTGCATGGCAAACGTACGCGTGCCCGCCTTCGTCGGAATCTACTTCGGCCACGTCGAATGGGCAACGTTTGTTCATTTGGTTCATTTTCTTGTTCGTTTTGTCGAGGATACGCGTTTCGGCTCGAGCGCGGCGTTGGACGTCGCGCAAGCTCTGGAGAATATCCGAGGTCTCGATGGTCGGGACACAGCAGATGGTCTCGGGGTCATCGCGATGGGCCAGGCACGCACGGCCGTGCGCACGGTCTGCGGCGCGGGTCGTGGGCGAGCGTGGCAATGCAGTCACTCGGACGGCGGTCTGGGCTCTCGAGGTCGTCTACGGTGTGTGGGCCGAGGGTCATCGCCCATTGTTACGGTCATAGATGGCGGTGTGCGAGGCGATCCTTCCGTCCCGCGTCGAACCCTGCTTGCGATTGATCCGGAAATGACAAGATCAGTGGCAGGGGGGGGGGGGAAGTGAGCGAGGCACGGATCGGGTGTCGAATTGAGTCCACTCGTGCTGGCCGCGCATCGCATTCGGCTGTGCCGTGCAAATTCACGGCAGAGGAGCATCCGGCACGGTTCAGAGATCATTTTATTTCTGGTCTGCGAGCAGCCATTGACATTGTCTGCGAGCAGCCATTGACCGACATCACATTCGACTCGGCGATCGCGACTGTTTCATCTGTCGAGCAGACACCGGTGACCGCGCAAGTCCGCGCGATGGCTCAAGTGCCGCAGGGTGCTCGCACGCCTAGCGGTGCGGGACGAGAGCGCGCACCGCAGCACGGTCGCACCGGGAGCGAAGGGGCACCGCAGCACGGTCGCACCGGGAGCGAAGGGGCACCGCAGCACGATCGCACCGGGAGCGAAGGGGCACCGCAGCAGGACCCCAGTGACCTGGAGATCAGCCTGCAGCCGGGGCATGATGATGCCGGCGAGCCGGAGCAGGAGCCGGGCTCGGCGAGCCGGACCCTTTTGGGTCGGAACGGGTTCCGGTTCGTGCCTCCAGATGTGCCAGTGCTCTCTTCGAGACCTTCGTCGAATACCGAGGGCAAGGCTCTGGCGGCGGGGGCCGCGTCGATGCAGCGGGAGCCACCGTTCGTTGCTGCCTGCGGCGATGATGTGTGCTCCAGGAGCGGCGAGAGCCATATCAGCTCTCGCGATGAGTTCCCGCGCTTCGCTCGCGATGAGTTCCCGCGCTGTGGCAAGGTTCGAGAGGCAATGCGCATCGGTGTGGTTCAGGCAGCTTCAACAGGTGGCGGTGGGCCCGTGGCGTTAAAGGGAGTCGCGAGTCGCAGCATCAAGTCGACAACCAAGGAGCGGACTCGTGATGCGGGTTGTGGGTTGTTGTTCATTGCATATATGCTTTTCCTTGCTCTAGTGATGCAGTTTAATGTTGTTGAAATAAATGCCAGCAGTTCTCATGTAAAAGTGGATGTGGCGGAGATCAGTCAATGGGAGTTGGATTATGGTCAATGTGATGTGGGGGCGAATAAAGAAGGTTTGTTAGCCTCCAGTTGCTCCAGGCCGCAGGTAATTGCTTTGTCATGTGCTGGGATTTTATCAAAAAAGCGTGCTGTACGGAAAAATGAATTTGCGATGCTTCGAATATTATTCGTAATGATTTATAACGAGCCTATGATTGCAGTGTGGTTTAAGTGGAGTTGCTCCTGTCTAGCGGCCGTGTGGGTCTCGGAGATTGACTCGGAACCAAGACTGGTGCCCTGGTCTGCGTTACCTCCACCTCTGATTGCGAGCACAACTCGCTGTGTTCGCTCAAGGCCGTTGGGACGGGCGTTGGCGTCTCGACTGATTGTGGTGCGTGAGTTGTTTTGGCGCATTAAATGCATGCAGCCAGCGGCGCTGTTCAGCGCCCCCGGCCAAGGTCTAAGGCTGGCGCCACGGCTTCCAGATAGCGGGCTGCCGGCCTCGGGATGTTTATCTACGTCGGGTCTGCCTGGGGGGAGTGGGCCGGAGGCGTTTGATGGGGCCGGAGGAGGTTGGCTCGAGAGGTCGTTACGACCTTGGCCAGGGTCATGTCAGCATGGGCCACATGGGGGGGGCGTTTTTGCTGCATAATGCCGCTGTGCTTCTCATTTTGCTGCTTCATATCGGTAACGCGGTCAGACCTGACCTTTGCTGCTCCACTCGCTCGCATCGACACATTATATGATGTGGTGTGCTATTATACTTTGCTATTTTCATTTTATTTCCATGATTATTATACGAAGTCCTTCGTGTTCTGCATGCTTCTTATAATACTGATAATTTAATAATCATACTTTTAGGAGGGAGGAGTGTGGTGTAGCCATGCCCACGGGGAGGGGCATGATGATGATGCATGATGGGCGTGATGGTGGAGGAGTGGCCGTGGGGTTCGGCGAGGGATATGAGGTGTGCACGCCGTCTGAGGCGTCGTAGTAATGCTGGAGTCGGCCGGCTCGTGAGTGTACCGCGTACGGAATAAAGGAGAGCCGCGGGCACAGTACACCCGCGCTCGCACTCGTGCAACACAGCCCGGCTCGACTGTTCCTCCGCTTCGTGTCTGCCTGCTAAGTATCTCCCATTCCAGTACAGTACAGTCCCTGTGTGTGTGGTGCAAGGGGTGAGTGCGTCCCCGTGTGTGGAAGCGACCCCGTGTGTGAGTGGTGTGGTGGCGATGGTGCCGGAGTACGTGCTTCCCAGCACGCCGTGTGTGGATGAGGGACCGTGTGTGGAAGAGGCCGTGTGTGTGGATGAAACGGCCAGTGTGGATGAGGCACCGCGGTTGAGTGCCCCCGCGTGTGTGAGTGAGGGACGGTGTGTGGATGAAATACCGCGGGTGAGTGCCCCCGCGTGTGTGAGTGAGGCACGAGTGAGTGAAAGGCCGCGAGTGCGTGGAGCCACGTGTGCGAAAGAGGTAGCATGCGTGAGTGAACGGCCGAGTGCAAGGGAGACCGTGTGTGTGAGAGAGCGGTATGTGAGGGAGATGTCGGTTGGCATGCGGGAGCACGCAGCCGCGTCTCCCGGTGTGAATGTAATGGTGCGGAGTGTGAGCGTTGTAACACGCGGGAGTGCGTGTGTTGAATGGCGACGACGGCGACATGTGAAGAGAGAAAGCCGAGTAGCGGCTGTAGTTGTTTCGGGGACCGTGCCGGGTTCACCCAGCAGTGAGCACGAGGTCCGTGCTGTGCAACGCACGAGGCCCCCACGTGCTCGCTTGCGAGAGTGAAGTCCCGGTCCGGAAACGCACGCGGTGGATTTGCCGATCCCGCGGACGGACAAAGTTTAGGCAGGATTACGGATTTGGACCGGGCGGATTCTCCACGCGATCGTGTGTGAAGCTCCAACGGGCAAAGCACATGTGTTCGCGTGGGGAACCCCTCGAGACGTGGGGCTTGTGTTTTTTTTTATGCGCACGGTGACGTCATGGCTGCACGTGGGGTTGGAATCCGGCAGGAGGGGTATCCCTGCCGGATGGTACCGTCCAAGGAGGGACGAGGTACACGTGCAGCTGCATGACGTCACGGCCAGGTGCAAAGTGCGCGAGCTCTGAGTTGCCGCGCTGGTACTGCGCATGAAAAGAAAAAAAAGAAAAAAAAAAAAAACAAGCCTCACTTTCGGGTGCACAGGATTCCTGGGCAAGGGGTGGAAGACCCCCTTGACCCTGGGCACAGGATGGAAACTAGTTAGGGGGAAGGGTTAGCTCAGTTAGACCGACTTCATGGGGCAGGGGTAAGTCCTCATGGAGTCCGTGGAATGGATTAGTCAGAGGGATTGTAGCCAGATTTAGGTTGGGAAATAAAATGATTTATTTGAGACAGTGACAGACTTTGGATGTATAGCGGGGACGTAGTTTAGCTACGTAGGTTAAAAGGAACGTGCTGTCGTTTAAGGGACGACGTGGGAGCACGAGTTAGTTAGGGGAGGTAGTTAGAAGGATGGCAGAGTTCAGCGGTGAGTTTGTTGAGGAGTTGGTGAGTGAAGTGGAAGCATGTGCTTGGTGAGTGAGTGAGGCCAGCGGGTCTGTGTGTATGGAGCGAATGGGGAATGCATGGTGCGATGAGTGATTGGGGGGAGGAGTGACTCCCGCCCAAGGGACCCCGGGGTCAGTGTAGAGTGAGTTAGGGGGTTAGTTAAATTGAAAAATGGAGGTCGTTTTGTTGTTGGTGGGAGTGTAGGCTCGAAACCCGTTTGGAGGGGTGCAGGAGCCCTGTTGACGGGCTGGGAGCGTGGCTACGAAAAGTGAGTATCGCTGAGTGGGTACCCCGGGCACCAGGCTAGTCGGCCGTGGTAGGCCAAGGGCCCATGGGGGGCCGTGATAGCGTAGTGGGCACGGGTGCGCCTGCTTGGTGCGGGGGCCCGGGGCGCCATTAGCCGCGTGGGCAGTGTTGTGGGCACGGGTGACCCTCGGAAAGGGGCCTGGGAAGCCAGCCTGCCACGTGTGCGTTTCAGGGGAGGTGCCATGGGGGGCACTCCCCGGTGTGAGGGAGCTGGTAGGCTCGGAGGCAGTGTAGTGCCCGGGGGTGCCATAGCGGGAGATTCGGCAGAGGGTCGTGCCTGCCAAAGGGAGCCACGTGTCCCAGCCATGAGACCGTGTGAGGGCACGGAGAGAAAATTGGGGGGCGAGGCCTGAAATTGTGAGGACACCAACACAGGCGACGGGAATCTGGGTTGTTAGAACCAATAGTTTAAGCGTGAGGCGCTTGGTGAAAGCCCCGGGGTAGTTTAACAGTTAAATGGATAGGGTAGATTAGGAAGTGTACCCCTCCGCACCATCCATCCCCTCGCTCTAGTTGTGGGCCGCTGGACCCACTTTGGTTATAGATCGCTGAAGTCTGGGGAGGCCATCCTGAGGCTTCGTTGGGCCTCGGCACAGGACGCCAGCTCTCCCTTGTTCCCCTCCGGGAAGGGAATGTAGGGGTTGGGAGTAGGCTAGGTGACAGGATAGGTTAGCCGAACAAGGACAGTACAGGGGGGTTAGGGGACGATTTATAGTGGGGAAGTAAAAGAAATAAAAAAAAAAATAAGTTGGGGCTAAATTGGGGTTTGACAAATTAAGGGAGTGGGTATGAACAGTGACAGGCAAAGGCGATAGGTGGGAGGGAGACAGGTAGGTAGGTCCGAGCCCGCCTTCCAAGTGGCCAGCACCACCGCACTCCCTCCACCAACCTCCACGGAACGGCAAAGGCTGGCTAACTTCATCGGCAGCTGTTGTTTTGCTGCGAGGCCTGTGCCGGCTGGATCGTCTGCAGCTGCTGTGCTGCAAGGCCTGTGCCGGCCCACTTCATCGGCAGCTGTTGTGTTGCTGCAAGGCCTGTGCCGGCCGGATCATCCGCAGCTGTGGTACTTCAAGGCCTGTGCCGGCCAGTTCATCTGCCGGCTGTGTTTGCCTGCAACGGCCTTCTTCTGCGGGCTGTGTTTGCCTGCTGCCTTTGCCATGCCCAATGCCCATGTTCACCAGCCCCGTTCAATTTTTGCTTTGCCCCCCCCCCCCTGTTCATTGCCATGTGCGCCAGGATCAAGGCAACAGTTTGCAAGCTGCGAGAACTGCCCTGTTGGCAGCTACAACACGGGTCTGCAGTGGCGGCCCGTGCACCGTGTTTGTGTTCATCCATCCATTCGTTGTGTTCATTGCGTGTGCCACTTGAGCTGGCACGGAGACTACGTTGTGCAGCCCATGCACCGTTGTGGTTCACTGCGTTCAGTTCAAAAGGGAAGGCCTTGGACTGCGTGTGAGCAGCCAGCCACGTTCCCTGTCACCTGCATTGTTTTGAGCCAGAGACTGCATGCGAGCAGCCTGGCTCCCTGCTAACTGCTTTTCTTTTGCAGAGTTCATTGATCCTGGGCCATGGTTTAGTGTAAAATTTGTAAGTTAAGGTTAAGATGTACTGTAAATATGAGTGCGCCCCCGGCATGTCTGTCCTAGCGCCGGCAATTTTATTTAAGTCGTCCCTGTGAGTGAGTTTGTTTAGGTAGTTACGCAGCCCTCAGGTTATTTATTTTGGGGACACGAATACCATGAATGTCGCACTCAGGGATCCGTAGGTAAAATGTACTCGGGGAAAACTACACATGATGGCACACGAGAATTTGACGACTCGGGACGAGTCTGTAAAAAAGGGGAGGGGGTAGTGTTGTGGTTACCAAATTCGCAAACCACCATTCAGGTCCCTTAGGTGAGATATCTCGGTAAGTATATGTGTAGTTAGGCCCAAACCCATTGTCTAGAGGGAATAAATGTCATTCATGCGTGCTGCGACTCTTCAGGATAGCCGTTTTTCTTTTACTATCTTTATTTTGGACCAACCGCCATTATTACCACCGCCAACCGCGTCTCAACAGTCATCACAACATCAACCACCCACCGCGGCGCCGCTTCACCACAGCAGCCACGATCTTTGCCGTCACACCTCGCAACCGTCGCATCGCCACCGTTCTTGCGCCGCTTGTGGGTACCAGTATTGGACTCGTGCAGGGCGCGCGCCGAACAGCGTGTACAAAACCACGGACTTTCCGCTCCAAAAACGGATCAAAAACGACTCACGCCCACTTTTGTTCCGTCCAATCGGTGAGCGAGGGGCGATTTGGCCCCGCCTCCAGGGCGTTGGAGGGCGGTCGCTATATGCAAATTCATGGATCAAAAAGCATTCACGCCCACTTTTTCTCGGGCCAATGGGGAGCGAGGTGAAAGGTCGAAGGCAGGGGGTCAAAGGCGAAGCCACGGGGCTTATATAAGCGACCGCGTTCGTGAGTCGAGGGGAAGTTGAGTGCAGGGGAGTTCGCAGGAGGAAGAGTTCGGAGTTGGAGTCGGAGCGAAGAGGACGGAGCTGTGGAGAGGCGGCGGCGGCGAAGGCAGACGAGGGGGTGCTCGCGTCAGTGCCGGGAGCTGCACACCAGGGAGGCCGACGGCGCGACCTGGTCGAGGTGGAGACGCTCGTCGCGGGACCCGAGACAGAGTAAAAATCCTCCTTTCCCCGAGCATCAGCAACCCCCTCCTGTTTCCCCCCCCGCGCTGAGATAGTGCGACCAAGGGGGCCCCCTTCCCACCCGCTACCAGACACTGTCCGCGAGGCCCGCGGAGTTGAGGCACCACCGCCGCTCCGCGTCTCATCACCAGACGGGTAGGCCCGACACGGTCTCGGCCCCAGGCCCGCCTACCCCCTCATCCTGGAGGGTGGTTCTCTTTTCTTTTGCTTTGGGAATGTGTGTTGTCGGCGCCGTCTGTGAAGTAAAATTGTATAAGTGTTGCCGTGTGCTCGGTAGTCGGATAGCTCTGCATTGTGTCTTCGCTTTTACATTTGCTTTTTGTGTAAAATTGCATTGTGTTTCTTTTCCTTTTCCATGTGCTTTTGGTGGAATTGTATATGTGTGCTTTCCGTTCATCGCCAATAAATGTGCTTTATGTTGAACTGTTTCCCGCTTCGCTTCGTCATTTCTTTCATTGAATCCTCATCTTGCTTCACGTAAAGGGTTGGTCGTGGGTTAAGACGCTCGATAATTAATCGAACCGTCGAGGTCGACGAATAACACCGCTCGGTTATCCCGATAGTACGGAACGGGTCGCTTAAGTGGCCCGTGTCCGAAGTCAACCTGCGGCGAGGTGCGATCGCCCGGTCTACCCTCCGTGTGGGTACTTAGGTAGGTCGAATTTGGCGAGCAACCCTATCCCACGCGGGGGCCGATTGGCTCGATCGCGGTGAGACCGAAAGGTCCACCCGTGACTGGTTCCCGGCGTTAGTCCGAGAGGGTCACGACTGGATTGTCCGTCCGGTGGGCGACGTGCCGCGATTCGAGTTACGTGGCCGTTCGCACGCCGGCGGGCGCGAATCCGTAACAATATATATGCACACATACATATTTATGTACAAATATGTATATTTATATATACATACATATATATGTATATGTATATATATATATATATATGTATATGTATATATATATATATATATATATATATATATATATATATATATATTGTTGTGGTGCCGGGTCTCGGTGGCGAGCATGACCGCTAGGTGGAGCAGTAGAGTCGACTCCACCGAACACCTGGAATTTAGATCGTACCTTTCAGATAAATCCGAAAGTACGGGTCCCTTACAGGACCGTGAATCGCCAATAATTTGACCGCGTGGATTGTGGTTAAATGCCAACTTCACTATACCGAAGCATCCACGCGGCAAAGCTACCGTGGCAATCACACCCTCGGCAGGCCTCGTGCGGAATGAGCCGTTACCGTGCGTAACCCGAGCGGATGGTTACCAAGACCCATCGGTCCAAATACACAATTTACCGTCTCCCAATTTCCCAACACGCACCGTGCTAAGCTAATGAAAGAAGCACAGAAATGAGCTGGTACATTCAACAATAGGGGTATTTATTTTACAATAATTGGGGAGGGGAAGCATACAAAGAGCAGAGCTATCACAACTATAAGAAATGCAATGCACAATGAGCAATAGGAGGCACTTGCACAATTCTACTTGAAGACGGCCCACACACATACACAGAAATGGACTCCGTCGGGTCTTTATTGAAGGCTTCGAGCTCGAGGAAAGGTGATCTGGAGACCAGAGCCTGTGCTTAGACTTGTCCACCTCGTGTGGTCTTTGACGATCCGGCTCGGTGGGACTCGAACCCACAACACGATACCGCTCCAAGCACCAGGTACCGTGCTCTCCAACCGGCCACACACCAATCGACCAAGACCAAGGAGAAGATCAGAGACGACGATGACCCAGGACCAGACGAACCAGCCAGCACCAAGACCCGCGACCCCCAAGACGACGATGACCTACCTCCCAGCCTGGCGTTACTTTATATTCATTTTTCCTCCGGAGTGAGAAAATCGCTGTCTGGGGCGATCTCCACCCTCATTGTATGGCGTGTCGCGGAAAGTCTCCTTCTGTGGCCATCTCAACCCTCATTGGCCGGCGTGTCGTGGGAAAGTCACCTTCTATGGCCATCTCTACCCTCATTGGCTGGCGTGTCGTGGGAAAGTCGCCTTCTGTGGTGTGATTGGACAAGGTGCACCCCCCTGCCTTCCTGGGCGGAGTCCCGGTCTGAGGCGATGGAAATCTCCGCCCACGTACGTGGCCAAACGCAAGTGGGCAATGACGTCGGTGTGTGAAGTGAAGTGAAGGAGATTTATTGTAAACCAAACTCCACAGCGCACACATGTAATTCCTGTTAGACACAGGTAGAGGGCCCTAACTATAAACACACACTGACCGATACAACTGTTCTATAAGGACCTGAATGTTGAGTGCTCATGGCTGCCAGATTTGTAGCTGTGTGTGTGTGTGTGTGTGTGTGTGTGTGTGTGTGTGTGTGTGTGTGTGTGTGTGTGTGTGTGTGTGTGTGTGTGTGTGTGTGTGTGTGTGTGTGTGTGTGTGTGTATATGTATATGTATATATATATATATATATATATATATATATATATATATATATATTAATATAGATGTGGGTGTATCATATTTTCCGGTGTATAAACTGCACTTTTTATGGCAAAGAAAAGGTAAAAGTTGGGGGTGCCGTTCTTAAAAATACAAATGGTGTGGATGTGGGAAAAAAAAATCAGTCTTAAAAACTATCACTGCTGAATTTAAATTATATTCCAAGCGAACACTTTTTTAGCAGTCTGAATTGCTGTTAAGCTCAATTCTGCGGTTTAAATTTTGAAAACGGTTTCAGGTTAAGAGTTTGTACAAGGTTTTATTAACAGTGTGTGGAAATTAAATAAATAAAAACAGAAGACACCGGAGTTAAGGTGCAAGGCCAGCATGAACCAACAATTGCTAGCAAACCTCCTTCACTTGGGAAGCACTTGTACATACAGCCTCGTGGTTCTCAAAACACCATTAAACATAAAAGAAGACAATACACCACACAATATGTATTTCCTTTTTTCTGTGAAACCACACACAATTTTGTTGAAAGTTGACCACAACATTTATCACCTGTGATGTACCAAAGTTTGTTCATGGCATGAAGAAATAAAATCTATAGGTATTTACTTTATTCTCCGTTACATATTTTATAGCTCATCCATGCCGACTAGTTGTTCCCTTGTTTTCCCATCCAGCCACTTTCAGGTGAGTGCTCCGGGGTATTGCCCCTATGTTTTTATACATGTCCAGTATATGTATGTATATATATATATATATATATATATATATATATATATATATATATATATATATATATATATATATATATATATATGTATATATGTATATATGTATATATGTATATATGTATATATGTATATATATATATATATGTATATATGTATATATGTATATATGTATATATATATATATATATGTATATGTATATATGTATATATATATATGTATATATATATATGTATATATATATATATATATATATATATATATATATATATATATATATATATATATATATGTACACAACTGGTCTAAAGTTTTAGAACACCCCCATTTTTCCAGTTTTTACTGAAATTTAAGCAGTTTAATGTTACAATCTACTCTGAATTTATAGCATAGAACAAATAATCAATTGCAGAAAAAAAACCCAGAAATCATGGAATCGTTTTGGCGAACAAAATTTAATCTAAATTTTTGACTCATCAAAGTAGCCACCTTTTGCAAATATAGCAGCCGAACATACTTGTGGCATTCTTTCAACATTGGAAATCAAATATTGTTCGGAAAGTTCTTCCCAACACTGTTGCAGAAGTTCCCACAAATGTGTTGCACTTGTAGGTTGCTTTACTTTCACCCTTTTGTCCAGTTCATCCCAAACCAGCTCAATGGGGTTTAAGTCTGGAGACTGTGCTGGCCATTCCATGATTTGAAGACGACCATCTTGTTCTTTTCTCTAAGGTAGTTCTGACATAGACTGGAGGTATGTTTTGGGTCGTTATCTTGCTGTGGGATGAACCCCTGACCAACTAGGTGTAGACCAGAGGGTATTGCATGGTGCTGCAAAATGCTGTGGTCGCCCTTTTGGTTCAGGGTGCCAGTCACTCTGTGCAAGTCGCCGACTCTGGATCCAGCAAAAGAGCCCCAGATCATCACGCTTCCTCCTCCATGTTTGACAGTTAGTGTCACAGACTGAGAAACCATCCTTTCACCTTCTCGATGGCGTACGAGATGAACCGAAGATTTCAAATTTTGATTCATCGGTCCATAAGACCTTCTTCCAGTTTTGAATGGTCCACTTGTGGTGCTTCATGGCCAAGGCAAGCCTCTTTTTCTTATTTTGCCATCTTAGCAATGGCTTTCTTACTGCCACGCGACCTGTCAAACCTGCAGCTCAAAGTCTTCTCTTCACAGTTGAAACTGAGACTTCCTTACTTCGACCAGTGCTAAGCTGTGCTTGAGGCTGCTGTCCTGTGAGCCGCCTATCACGCAAGCTGTTGACTCTCAGAAACTTGTCTTCTGTTTGTGATGTAGCTTTGGGTCTGCCAGACCTCTTCCTGTCAGAGTTTCCTGCAGTTTCCAAGTGCCTCTTGATGGTGGAGGAAACTGTACTCACTGACACCTTGGCTTCATTTGCAATTTCTCCAAAGGAAAGACCTACACTTTTAAGGTTTATAATGGTCTGTTTGTCTTCCTTTGTTAATTGTCTTTTTCTCGCCATTATGACAGCAATATACTACTTCCTGCAGTGCAATATTGTCCAAGTAATGCTTCAGAGGGTGTAGCAACACAGTATGTTCCAACACTGCTTTTATACAAACAGAGGGTTTGTAACTAATCAACAAAAGTTGGGACACCTGTAGGAATTGTTTGCATCAACTTTCAAGGCTTGATTTACTTCCATTGCTGCAGAACAGCTGCAGTTGCTAACCCATTACTTGTTCCCTGAAAAGGGCCTTTTTAACAACTCTGAAATTTACATTATTTTTCAGTTTTTGGTAACCTGAACTTTTTCTTTTTAACCTCTGGCAGTTTACCGCTTAGCTTTGTACCATTTCAAGTTCTTCACTGGACTTGAACTGCTTAAATTTCAGTAAAAACTAAAAAAATGGGGGTGTTCTCAAACTTTTGACCAGTGGTGTACATCTATAAATATATATATATATATATATATATATATATATATATATATATATATATATATATATATATATATCTTCTTCTTTCGGCTGCTCCCGTTCGGGGTCGCCACAGCGGATCACCCGTATGATCCGCATAGTGATTTGGCACATGATTTACGCCGGATGCCCTTCCTGACGCAACCCTGGTCGCCTCTTACAACACAGGGATATGGTACACCTATTTTAACTGGGGTATACACCAGCCCAGTACACTGGTACTCATTTTGCCGACCTCGGAAGGATGACAGGCTGAGTCAACCCCCCTGGTGTATTAATTCAATGGCCCAACGGGGCTTGAACTCAGGACCTTTTCGATAGCAAGCCGCTGCCCTAACCACTGCGCCAACACCAGGATATATATATATATATATATATATATATATATATATATATATATATATATATATATATATATATATATATATATATATATATATATATATATATATATATATATATATATATATATATATATATATATATATGTATATATATATATATATATATATATGTGTATATATATATATATATATATATATATATATATATATATATATATATATATATATATATATATATATATATATATATATATATATATATATATATATATACATATATACATATATACATATATACATATATACATATATACATATATACATATATACATACATATACATATACATACACACACACATACATATATGGTGGCGTGAATTGGTTAGCTACGCTCGCTTCTCCACACGTCCTTGCAGAGATTGTCACAGATTTGTTGTGTTGGCATGATTTACACAAATCATAATGCAAGCATTTATTTTCTACAAATTTATTTGTAATATTGGTGACATTATAATTATTTGAAATTTATTTGTA
This sequence comes from Eptatretus burgeri, assembly GCF_056783735.1. Taxonomy (NCBI): domain Eukaryota; kingdom Metazoa; phylum Chordata; class Myxini; order Myxiniformes; family Myxinidae; genus Eptatretus; species Eptatretus burgeri. The sequence continues at coordinate 27,935,389 of NC_140966.1, read as the reverse complement.
ATATAAGAAGGTCCAAGTGGTCTAAATGGTCAAGGGTCTAATCTGTCTGAAGGGTGTGAGGGATCTAAATGGTGTCAAGGTGTAAGTAGTCTAAAGGGTCTGAAGGCTCATTGGGGTCTTTTGGTGTCTTTGGTGACTCTTGGGTCTTCTTTTGGGTATTTTGCGTCTTTTGGGACTTTTGAGACTTCTGTGTCTTTGGGGTATTTTGGGTCTTGAGGCTCTTTTGGGACTTTTTGTCTTTGGGGATCTTTTGGGTCTTCAGGTGTTTTGAGTCTTCAGGTCTTTTGGGTCTTTGGTTTATTGAAGGTGATGGTTTCATCACCTGTGCTCAAGTCATTCTCATCCTGCAGTGCATTGCGTTCCTCCAAGCCCGTCCCTCAGTGTACTGCAGTTAGAGTGGAGGGTGGTGGGCTCTTCACAGAGGAGTCTAAAGTGAAGGCCCGCTGGGCCAGTTACTTTGGGTGTCTGTACCAGGCTGACCCACCAGCTGTTGAGTTGGATATCAGGGGTGTTACTATCTGTATTGCTGACCCTCCAATCAACTGTGATCCACATTCGTTTCTAGAAACAGGCTGCGGTGAACCGATTGAAACGGGGTAAAGCTCCTGGCATCTGTGGCATCCATGCTGAACTTATCAATGCTTGTGGGAATGCTGTACTTGTGTTGTTGCATGCGGTTCTGTGCTCTGTTTGGAACACAGGCATCATCCCAACTGACTGGAAGAGGAGCCTTGTTGTCCCTCTCTGGGTACTTTCATGTAAAAGTGGACACTGGTTGAAAAAAAATAAAGTGAACCATATACTATATATTTTTAATATATCTGTTGGGAAACATCCCCAGGTTCTGGCCTGTTTGAGTGACCGAGACCTCTTGGCAATAAAACAATGATCAGATTCTATCCTGAAGTACATAGCAGTCATCTATAAACTGTAACGTGAGTTACTGTGTAACGTGAGTTACTCACTTTTTCATCGTTATTTCAGTTCCATGTTGCAGTTCACTTTTCATTCTTTCTAAAATTCATGTATGGACCCTCAGTCATTATACGTAACTGGCCACTCCGTAATTCATATGTCTGTTTGAGGAGAAACGGTTAATAAAGTTTAGTTGTTTTTGACCATGTCCATTTGTTGTAACGTGAGTTACCATGCCTAAAAAGGCCATGCTACACCATACATTGAAGACATTCATCATCAGACCATACCACAGAATAGGTTCAATATCAATGCTAGCCTGACCAATAATCTGGATCATTGCAGTTGTTAGCAATGCTGTGGGGGACTAGATACATTCTCATATGACCTTCAAATGTAACGTGAGTTACCATGGAAGTCACCCTCTGGAAAAGGAAGGGTGATTGCCAGCACTGCAACAACTACTGAGGGGTGATGCTACTCTCAGTGCCGGGCAAGATCTTTGCTCGGATAATTCTTGATTGGGTTTGCCACCATCTACTTCAGCACCAGCGCCCAGAACAGTCAGGCTTTACACCAAAGAGGTCAACAATTGACCGTATCCTAGCTCTTCGGTTACTCACCGAATGCATATGAGAGTTTCGGCAGGGGCTCCTTGCAGCCTATGTTGATCTCTGCAAAGCATTTGATTCAGTAAATAGGGATGCCTTCTGGAGGATTCTTGGTCTTTGTGGAGTGCCACCAAAATTGATCAACTTGATGTCTGAACTCTAGTCTGGTACTGAGAGTGCTTTTAGATGTGGTGATACCATCGCTGACTTATTTCCAGTTGTAACTGGAGTTCATCAGGGGTGTGTACTGACCCTCCCCCCACACTTTTCAGCACTTGTCTGGACTGGATTCTGGGGAGGATGTTGGAGAGATCAAGCTGCGGTGCTTCGTTTGGGAATGTCAAGATCTCAGAGCTTGATTTTGCAGATGATGCAGTTATCTTTGTGGAGACTGGATATCTTTCTGATGGCCCTCGAAGTGCTGAATGAGGAGTCAGAACTGCTGGGATTATGGATTTCCTGGGTAAAAACTAAGATCCAGGCTTTCAATGACATCTTGGATGCTGCTATTTTGTCTGTACCTGTTTGTGGTGAGGATGTTGAGGTCACGAAGATATTCACTTACCTTGGCAGTGATAGTCATGTCTCGCTGGCTGTGAGCCAGAAGTCGATAAACATCTGAGTCGGACCTGGGGAGTCATGGATTCACTGGATCATGGGGTGTGGTGCTGTCATTACCTGTTCAGGAGTACGAAAGTCTGAGTCTTCAGGTCCTTGGTGCTTCCAGTCTTGCTCTACGGATGTGAGAAATGGACTGACCAGGGACCTGAGAGGGACACTTAACTCCTTCCGTACCAGGTCTCGTCGGGAATCCTTGGCTCTCGCTGGTCGGACTTTGTATAGTCTGTGAGCATCAGCTACGGCTGTATGAACATGTGGCTTGTTTTCCTGACCCTGATCCTGCACACCAGATTCTCTCAGTGAGGGAGCCTCGTGAGTGGAGGCTGACCACTTTCCTCATGGTTGCAGCAGGTTGATCAGCATTTGAAGGTGGTGAGGACGGGCCAGGCATCTGCCTGGGGTAAGGTCAGATGGAGGCCTCTGGAGTGTTGGCGGAAAGTGGATGCAGCGACCCGCTGCTCCGGCGCATGCTTCCATACCTGACCTGACCTGACCTGATTGTGTGTGTGTGTGTGTGTGTGTGTGTGTGTGTGTGTGTGTGTGTGTGTGTGTGTGTGTGTGTGTGTATGTGTGTGAGGGGGGTGAGG